>NC_141009.1:53907886-54488851 GCF_052327205.1 Somniosus microcephalus
TGTGAAGCCTGGTTGAGAAGCAGTACCTTTGACGACAGAACAGTACATGCAAAACAGTAATTCATCAGAAGCAACAGGGCTCAATACCAAGGGCCTGCTCAATTAATCAAGTGACTGTCTTCACAGGACCTGCTCAAATGATAAATGAGAGGAGGATGTATGTCCACGTAAACAGTGACCTCAATCCTTGGAGGCCTCCCACCATCACCACACACAGTCATCAAATCAGAGAGTTATTTTCTCAGCAAAAACAAAGAACTATTTTGTATCACTGCCATGGAGGCAGTGCAGTGAAGATTCACCAGACTGATACCTGGGATGGCAGGAATGACGCATGAGGAGAGATTGGGTCGATTAGGCTTATATTCGCTAGAGTTTAGAAGAATGAGAGGGGATCTCATTGAAACTTATAACATTCTAACAGGACTAGACAGACTAGATGCAGGAAGGATGTTCCACGATGGCAGGGGAGTCCAGAACCAGAGGTCACAGTCTAAGGATAAGGGGTAGGCCATTTAGGACAGAGATGAGGGGGAATTTCTTCACCCAGAGAGTGGTGAACCTGTGGAATTCTCTGTCACAGAGGGCGGTGGAGGCCAGTTCATTAAATATATTCAAGAAGGAGTTAGATATATTTCTTAAGGCTAAAGGGATCAAGGGATATGGGGAGAAAGCCGGGACAGGGTACTGAATTTGGATGATCAGCCATGATCTCATTGAATGGCGGAGCAGGCTCGAGGGGCTGAATGGCCTACTCCTGCTCCTATCTTCTATGTTTCTATCACGTACCAAAACTCAGCATTCAATAGGGTTGGTTTTGAGCCTCAGAGGAACAGAATGAATCAAGAACAGGATACTCGGCAATGAAGAGCCATTGGCCCTCATCCATCATGTGGACACTGCACAATAAAATAATGCCATTTCAGGTGCTTTTATAATGGGTACAGTGGAGTGCATGTTTACTGGTGGTGTCAGCGCCCTATTAAACCCAATATAAAAGCAACCTTAATCTCACAAGAAGAATAGCCAGTTCAAAGTACTTCTCTTATGATGATGGCTGGCTCAACAACACAGCCTCATTCAATGTGAGCAAAAGGCTACTTTAATTAAAATTAAAAAAAAAAAAGAGGGTTCGAGTACAGGAACAAGGATGTCTTGCTGCAGTTGTACAGGGCCTTGGTGAGACCACACCTCGAGTATTGTGTGCAGTTTTGGTCGCCTTATCTGAGGAAGGATGTTCTTGCCATGGAAGGAGTGCAGCGAAGATTCACCAGGCTGATACCTGGGATGGCAGGAATGACGTATGAGGAGAGATTGGGTCGATTGGGCTTATACTCACTGGAGTTTAGAAGATTGAGAGGGGATCTCATCGAAACCTATAAAATTCTGTCAGGCCTGGACAGACTAGATGCAGGAAGGATGTTCCCGATGGCCGGGGAGTCCAGAACCAGGGGTTATAGTCTAAGGATAAGGGGTAAGCCATTTAGGACTGAAATGAGGAGGAATTTCTTCACCCAGAGAGTGGCGAACCTGTGGAATTCTCTGCCACAGAGGGCGGTGGAGGCCAGTTCATTAAATATATTCAAGAACGAGTTGGATATATTTCTTGAGGCTAAAGGGATCAAGGGAAATGGGGAGAAGGCAGGGGCAGGGTACTGAATTTGAATGATCAGCCATGATCTCATTGAATGGCGGAGCAGGCTCGAAGGGCCGAATGGCCTACTCCTGCTCCTATCTTCTATGTTTCTATGTCTACAGAATCATAGAATAGTACAGGACAGGAGGTGGTCATTCGGCCCATCAGGTCTGCTGTACTGAGCCATAAGAGCAGGAAAGGGTCACATTTCTTTCCTAGCCTCTGTGAATCAGTGGTACGGACACCACAACTGGTCTCTGGCCCCAGCTGACATCAGCTAACAGCACCGACTGAAAATCAAACTTGCGAGCCTCTGGTGTGCATGGCTCAGTGCTACACCAGACACATGAAACCACGGATGCTGCCTGGCCTGCTGAGTATTTCCAGCATTTTCTGTTGTTATTTCAGATTTCCAGCATCCGCAGTATTTTGCTATTGCACATGAAACCTCCCACTTGGTGGGAAATCTCCTGGTATTTATAGCAGAATTTCTCGCCCCCGCTATGTTTTTAACATTTATAAACAGCGATTGCTGGCATGGCATGCGTTGATAACACTGAATCACCAGAACTACAATCAGGCTGATAAAGAGCTCGCTGCCAGGCTCGCCCCAAATCATTTCTTAACAGCAATCCATGCCAATGCAGCAGACTCTCATTTCAAAGTTTATTCAAATGCTTATTAGCGACGATAGGGACCTTACTCTTTTACAATTATTTGAATGAACACCCGCACTTGTAGGGATGAGTAGAGAATCCAATAGGGCAGATTTGGATTTCTTTGGAAACATGAGAAAAAATCAATTATGACACAGTATATTACATCGAATCCTAGAATGATACAGCACAGGAGGAGGCCATTCGGCCCATTGTGCCTGTGCCGGCTCTTTGCTGGAACTATCCAATTAATCCCCCGCTCATCACTGGGCCCATGCACCTCCCGGCCGTTAGCTTCAGTTTACCATTCAGATCAGCAAGCCTGCATACCCACCCTCTCAGCAATGATAATTAGGAAAGTGGGAGTAAATAAACAAACAGAGAAATTGTTACCCTCGCCAAGGGTTGGTGAGGGTGGGGGGGGGAGGCGGGGAGAGAAGCAAACTGGGCCAAACTTCTGCACTTCTTCAGCCAGCTGGCTGAAGAACAGGAAGGAAAAAAGGCTCTGGCAGCTGGACACAAATCTGATTTCTTGTGTCTTTCAGCAAGGAAGTGGTGCAGGACAGAGCAGACAAATCGGGCGGAGGGGACGAGGCTGAAACTGCAGATTCTTTTTTAAATTCAGTACTTAAAATCAATGATGCAGATTGAGTCAATATTGCACATACTAGATGTAACTACTCCACTCCATCACTTATTGTGCAATAAGTCTTTGTTGAATAGATGGGTGTGACAATTATGTCCAACAGCAATTAACCAGTTAAGATCCACCTCACTATTCCCTTTGAGCAAAGATTTCAGATACCAAAACACATACCTCTTCTTTCAAATTATTTGCAAAAACAGAAACTATAGCACAGCACTGGATGATTGGCCAATTCGATTAATGGCAAGAATTAATGGCACGGTGGCATAGTGGTTAGCACTGTTGACTCACAGCGCCAGAGACCCGGGTTCGAATCCGGCCTGGGGCGACTGTCTGTGTGGAGTTTGCACATTCTCCCCGTGTTTGCGTGGGTTTTCTCCGGGTGCTCCGGTTTCCTCCCACAGTCCAAAGATGTGCGGGTTAGGTTGATTGGCTATGATAAATTGACCCTTAGTGTTAGGGGGATTAAATACGTGGGGTTACGGGGATAGGGTGGGATATGTGTCGGTGTAGGGGTTACGGGGATCGGGTGGGATATGTGTCGGGCAGGCTCGATGGGCCGAAATGGCCTCTATCTGCACTGTGGGGTTTCTGTGATTCTGTGATTCTGTGAATTGTCATCTGGAGCCATTCCGCTAGTCCAGCTGTAGGAGGAAGCGTGATAGAGCGGTGCAACATCGAGAAACCTTCCCACTAGACTCCATGGTGACTGAATGGTAAATGCCGTGTGTAGATTGGTACTCGATCATAAATATCACACAGATCCCAGGTTTGATCTGCAGTCTGTACTGAATTAACTGAACTCAGTGTACCCTGAGCTCAGCAAAAATAAATCAGTCAGCGTTCCCAAATCCAGCAACCCCTGGTGGAAAATGCACGATTGTGAACATCAGGTGAGGACAGTATGATCTGGCTATGATACCCACCCGAGGAAACACCAAACGTCCAGGCTCTCCCACAAAAAACAAGTCACTTGGGTGAGTTACTCGTGCCTATGGAACTGCAGCCAACAGGTGCCACTGGAAACAGGAGGAGGCCATTCAGCCCCTGGAGCCTGCTCCGCCATTCAATTAGATCATGGCTGGTCTGCACCGCAACTCCATTTGCCTGCTTGAGGCTCAATACCCCTTGATACCCCTACCCAACACTACTTTTAGGAAAGGTGGGAAGAAGAAAAATGAGAAATCTAATGCTGCCAACCATATAATCTCATTCCTGAGAGATGATGCACTACTTTCTTACGCAGCCCAGTGAGAGTGGATCTGCTGTAGATTATTGTTACAAGGAGAGTCACCATGGGCTCCTGTACTGGGTGTGGAACGCTATACTGAACAAGGTGTTCTCAGATGAGCTGTGGCTGTTATTGATCCTGGGCACTGCTGTCACAGTCCATATTTATATTTTTTCTGTTTGCAAAATGTTGAATGTGCACCTGCCCGCCTTAACCAGACTCTCATTGTAATACACTTCTGAAAATGCTACAGTTCACATTTCACTATGAGAATACCAACCAGAAAACTGTTCTTGTCCACTTTTAAATGAGAATTATTTTTGTTTTAAGTTGAGCCCAAGATCTCATTACTTAGAATCATAGAATGGTTACAGCACAGACAGGAGGCGGCCATTCGGCCCGTCGAGCCCGTGCCGGCTCTCTGCAAGAGCACTTCAGCTAGTCCCACTCACCCGCCCTTTCCCCGTAGCGCTGCAAATTTTTTCCTTCAGGTACTTATCCAATTCCCTTTTGAAAGCCACGATTGAATCTGCCTCCACCACCCTTTCAGGCAGTGCATTCCAGATCCTAACCACTCGCTGAGTAAAAAAGTTTTTCCTCATGTCGCCTTTGGTTCTTTTGCCAATCACCTTAAATCTGTGTCCTCTGGTTCTCAACCCTGCTGCCAATAGGAACAGTTTCACTCTATCTACTTTGTCTAGACCCATCATCATGATTTTGAACACCTCTATCAAATCTCCTCTCAACCTTCTCTGCTCCAAGGAGAACAACCCCAGCTTCTCCAGGTAACTGAAGTCCCTCATCCCTGGAACCAGTCTTGTAAATCCTTTCTGCACCCTCTCCAAGGCCCTCACATCCTTCCTAAAGTGTGGTGTCCAGAATTGGACCCAATACTCCAGTTGAGGCTGAACCAGTGTTTTATAAAGATTCATCAGAACTCCCTTGTCTTTGTACTCTATGCCTCTATTTATGAAGCTCAGGCTTTTTTAACCGCTTTCTCAACCTGCATTGCCACCTTCAACGATTTGTGCCCATATACCCCCAGTCTCTCTGTTCATGCACCCCCTTTAGAATTGTACCCTTTAGTTTATATTGCCGCTCCTCGTTCTTCCTACCAAAATTACTTTGCACTTTTCTGCATTAAATTTCATCTGCCACGTGTCCGCCCATTCCACCAGCCAGTCTATGTTTTCTTGAAGTCTCACTGTTCACTATACTTCCAAGTTTTGTGTCATCTGCAAATTTTGAAATTGTACCCTGTACACCCAAGTCCAAGTCATTAATATATATCCAGAAAAGCAGTAATCCTAGTACCGACCCCGGGGAACGCCACTGTATACCTTCCTCCAGTCCGAAAAACAACCGTTCACCACTACTCTCCGTTTCCTGTCACTTAGCCAATTTCGTATCCCTTTTATTCCATGGGCTTCAACTTTGCTGGTAAGCCTATTATGTGGCACGTCACCAAACGCCTTTTGGAAGTCTATGTACACCACGTCAACCGTATTGCCCTCATCAACCCTCTCGGTTTCCTCATCAAAAAACTCGATCAAGTTAGTTAAACACGATTTGCCTCCAACAAATCCATGCTGGCTTTCCTTAATCAACACTTGTCCAAGTGACTGTTAATTTTGTCCCCGAAAGCTTCCCCATTACCGAGATCAAACTGACTGGCCTGTACTTGCTGGGTTTATCCTTGCACCCTTTGAACAAGGGTACAACATTTTCAATTCTCCAGTCAATACTTCATTCTCAATATTTAAAATGTATTTTTCTCCTCTGCTGTTACTTAGTCTCTCGTGAGCTATTGCTGCTCAGAAACCAGTGACCAGGTGTGCACACATGGCCCAAGGCGAGTCTCCCTTTCTATGGGGATGGAGCTCATCGCTGGCGAGTGCTTTTTCACAGCAGCATGCTGAGTTCAGCATTTGGGTGCAAGGGGAAGGGGCCATAATGCACTATGCTCTAAAGCACGGAGCCACTCTACTGCCCTCGTCTTTGAAAGATCCTTAAAAACCAGACATTGCTCCTTCTAGAAGACAGGCTGTTTGTGGTACAGCGCCAGCATGGGCCCACTCCGTGCAGAGCAGCAGTGCTGCCCTCCAATTAGTAAATAACTCCCATTAAGGCAGCTGACAGACGACAGGCCAGATGTATAGATTCTTAGCAACTGGGAAACCACCCTTTCTCATTAATCAAAATGGATTTATGAATTTATAGCAGTACCCATGGTTAGGCTAAAAGGATATCGCACATTTTATTTTGATAGAATTGGAGAACTGATCTAATTATTCAATGAAGAAATTAATACAGTAAAGCATTCTGTTGTTAGGCAGGAAGGCGTACAGTCAAGCTACGACCCCTTTTAGCCTCAACATGAATACTAATATGAATTTATAAACCAATTTTGATTAAGAATGGAGGAGCACTATAGCCAAGGGCCTGCGGCACTGGTGATTTATGCCTTCTGGATAAATCAATTGCAGTTTTGCACCCTTTATTAAACCCAAATCTCTGCCCTTTCCTCACTAGCAAAGTGCTTTATTTTATGCCCTTGCGAGGGCGCAAAATTATTTACACAGGATTAATTCTCAATACCCTAACATCCATGGTGCAAGGTTATTTATATGAACTACTTGCCCATTGTACCTTTCACTTTATTTCTTTTGCAGTATATCGCCTTTGCAAAATCGATCATGTTTTAACCACAAGATGCATTTCTGAAAATCTAAAAGGAAAGTTCTTCACTCCTTGAAGGATTACACCCGATTACTGTTCAGGTTTAATTCAATTTGCTGAGTAAAGACCACTATTTATGGAACAGCTATTAAAAAATTCACTTTTTGCACTGCTATTAACAACTCAGAGCTGATCTTCAGGGATAAATTGCTTCTGACCTACAGGCATACAAAATCCAACACGGTCACATACTAAAAGGAGCAGTAAAATAGAGAGTTGGCATTTACGCTTGACAGCTCACTCAATCTGGCAAACAGCCCTCACAAGCGGTGTGTACACTGTAATCAAAGGAACAGATTTATAATATACTTAAGTGTACCAACTCCCTGCGACACACTGTGAATTGGAACACAGTCGCTCTAGCTGGAATCATGTGGTACAATTGCAGAGAAGCTGCCACTGATCTTAAAAGAACTATTTGATGATGGGCCATGATCAATAAATTCAATTAGTACAGGATGTTATGCTTCTTGGTCAACTGCTCAAGCTCACCCTCATATTTCTAACATGAACCTCTTGATGAATTACCATCTTGAAAACAACTGAATCTATACATTATCTTCTGTGTAAGCTGCTCGATTCGGACTTCTTGGTCTTGGCCTACAAACAATAACATTAATAATGACTGCTTTTAGACCAGGTCTTTTTAAAACTTTCTGTGGAACAGCAATTTTGACCAGAGTAAAGAGCCTCATTACTGGTTTCACTTCAGGCCCTACATTAGAGACAGCAACTTGAAAGTCAACTTGATGACACAATTCTTGGCTGCACTGTGCGCTTCTAACGGGAGCCTTCCTTCACTCTCTTCACCAGTCACTTTTTTGTTTGATACCTATTTACAACATCTCCTTCTCTGCCCAGCACAAGTGGTTATAAAAGCCTGCGACAAAAGTAATTGATATAGAGTCATAGGGCTGGATTTTATCAATGGAGGTGTGTAGGAGGCGGGACTCCCACTTTCGGGGTTGTAGTCCCGCCTCCATCGAGTTGTGGCCAACCCACTCGATTTTCCCCTGATTGACCTTGTTGAGCCCGTCCAGCAGGCTCAGCAGGCCAATTAAGGGCCGCCCGGCAACAGGTGATGTCACAGATTGACATTTCATCTGTCAAGAGCTTTTGACAGATGAAATATCAGCGTTTGACAGCTATTTGAAGCTGTCAAACACTGACAATCTGTACTCCAAGTTAATTCCTTCCTCTCGGGCTGATATAGAGATCTCTCTAGAACAGAAAGCAGAGGGTGCAGATTTTGACAGCTCGCGGCCATTCTGCTTTCTGTGCCGGTGAGATGAGGGACTCCCGAGACCTGC
The DNA here is from genome assembly GCF_052327205.1 of Somniosus microcephalus. Taxonomy (NCBI): domain Eukaryota; kingdom Metazoa; phylum Chordata; class Chondrichthyes; order Squaliformes; family Somniosidae; genus Somniosus; species Somniosus microcephalus. The sequence continues at coordinate 53,916,105 of NC_141009.1, forward strand.
AGGAAGGAAGCCTGCATTATTAAGTAAAGGTAAGTAAAACTTCTTTAAACACTTTACACACACCAAACACACTTACCTCTGCACTCATGCACCCATCACTCACCTGAACACCGGACATCTCGAGCCCTCCAAGCCCTTCAGCCCGACGGTCCGCCTCACTAACTTGGCGTGGTTTGGAGCAGTCGGGAAGCCCACACTTCAGGGATAAAAACAGGGACTAGGCTAAAAACTGCCTGTTAACTACCTGTTAACAGGCAGTTAATTGGCATGAATCCCCTTCCCGCTTTGGGGAGACGGCTCCCAGCACAGGTCGGGTACCCGCCTCCTGGGAAACGGGCATGGAGGCGGATTGGGGGGTGGGATGGGTTCGTGCCCCCCCGATTTCGTGATTTTAACCCCCCACACGCCTCCAATCCCGCCTCAACGGCCCGATGAAATTCGAGCCCATACAGTTATACAGCACAGAAAGAGGCCCTTCAGCCCATCGTGTCCGCGCCGGCCATCAAGCCCTGTCTATTCTAATCCCATTTTCCAGCACTTGGTCCGTAGCCTTGTATGCTATGGCATTTCAAGTACTCATCTAAATGCTTCTTGAATGTTGTGAGGGTTCCTGCCTCTACCGCCCTTTCAGGCAGTGAGTTCCAGATTCCAACCACCCTCTGGATGAAAAAGTTTTTCCTCAAATCCCCTCTAAACCTCCTGCCCCTTACCTTGAAACTATGCCCCCTGGTTATTGACCCCTCTACTAAGGGGAAAAGTCCCTTTCTATCCACCCTATCTATGCACCTCATAATTTTGTACACCTCAATCAGGTCCCCCCTCAGTCTTCTCTGCTCTAAGGAAAACAACCCCAGCCTGTCCAGTCTCCCTTCATAGCTGAAGCGCTCCAGCCCAGGTAACATCCTGGTGAATCTCCTCTGCACCCTCTCCAATGCAATCACATCCCTCCTATAGAGTGGCGACTAGAACAGCACACAGTATTCCAGCTGTGGCCTAACCAGCGTTTTGTACAGCTCCATCATAACCTCCCTGCTCTTATATTCTATGCCTCGGGTAATGAAGGCAAGTATCCCATATGCCTTTTTAACCACCTTATCTACCTGTCCTGCTGCCTTCAGGGATCTATGTACATGCACACCAAGGTCCCTCTGATCCTCTGTCCTTCCTAGGGTCCTACCATTCATTGTGTATTCCCTTGCCTTGTTAGTCCTCCCAAAATGCACCAGCTCACACTTTTCAGGGTTAAATTCCATTTGCCACTGTTCTGCCCATCTAACCATCCCGTCTATATCGTCCTGTAGCCTGAGGCTTCCCTCCTCGCTATTTATCACTCCACCAATTTTCGTGTCATCTGTGAACTTACTGATCATACCTCTTACATTCATATCGATATCATTAATGTTATTTACTGAACACGTACATCACCACAAAGATCACTAATAACAATGGTATAAAAATACATGGCATGAGCTTTTGTGATTGTAAGCTATTGTCCAGTGTTAAAGAAAAACAGTTTCAAATACAGTAAACTCTTTCTTATCCGGCACCTATGGGACCAGGATGGTGCCGGTTGATGAAAAATTCTGGGTAACAGAGAGGTATACCTACCACGGTGCTGCTTTTCCACTCACCATCACCACTGACTAACTCGGACACCGCGGGAGACTCGGACTCGGCAAAACGAGTGCTGGATGGATTCGGCAAGATTACCGGTTATTGAGGTGTTGTTTTGTATTGATATATATCTACAGGAAACTCTCGTTTAAACGGCAGCGAAATATCCGGAATTCTCTATTAACCGGCAAAATTCTCACTCCGAAAACAACACCTCAATAACCGGAAATGTTGCCGAGTCCGAGTCTCCCGCGGTGGCCGAGTTAGTCAGTGGGGGTAGTTCTCCAAACTGCCACTACTCGGTTTCTTGGCGCTGTCAGAAGTCGGAACACCTCAAAACCCCTGTAACAGGAGTCTGACTCTCCCGCGCTGCCGGTAGTCTCTTCTGATCCGCCATTTTACAGGGGTACTGTGTGTCTCCCACACTGCTGGTAGTCATTGCATTGCATTATGGAAATCCCAAAAGTTGGTCCAAGCAAAAGGAAGAGAGTGGTGTTACCTTTAAAACAGAAAATCGACATATGCCAACGACTAGAAAGGGGAGAAAAGCGTATCAACATTATGAATGAATTCAAAATCGGTTCGTCAACAATCTACGACATCAAATCGCAGAAGGATAAGCTACTCAAGTTTTATTCAAGCTCGGAGACATCTAAGAGTGTAGAGAAACGGCGTATGCTTCGTAAGCCTAAGCTTGAAGATCTGGATACCGTGCTTTATGAGTGGTTTTCTCTTAAGCGTTCAGAGGGTGTTCTGATTTCCGGACCCATGCTAATCGAAAAAGCGAAGGATTTCTACGCAAAGATGGAGCTCACTGACAAGTGTGCTTTCTTCGAGGGATGGCTAACGTGCTTCAAGGTACGGCACAGGATACGACAACTCGATATTTCCGGGGAGAAGAAATCAATTGATCACAACGCCGCAGAAGAATATTGCGATTATTTCAATCGGATTGTACAGCAACATGATTTGTCGCCAGCACAGCTATACAATGCCGATGAAACTGGCTTATTTTGGAAGTTTTTGCCAGAATCAACGCTTGCTGGGGCTAGTGAGGCTAATGCTTCAGGTTACAAGAAAAATAAAGATCGTGTAACCGTGCTAACATGTGCGAACGCTGCTGGATCACACCGGGTTAAACGTCTCGTCATTGAGAAGTATAAAAATCCCCGTGCATTTACAAATGTGAGGCACTTACCTGTTGAGTACAAAGCTCAAAGAAATGCTTGGATGGATAAGGAAATCTTTTCGAATTGGTTCCATCATATTTTTGTTCCATCTATGAGGGAACATTTCCATAGAATAGGGAAACCTGAAGATAGCAAATGCATTTTATTGCTTGATAATTGTAGAGCCCATCCGCATGAATCCGAGTTAGTTTCGGGAAATATTTTCACCATTTATTTGCCACCAAATGTAACTTCTCTCATACAACCCATGGACCAGGGCGTTATCCAAAATCTCAAGTGTCAATACAAGAAATACTTCCTACGTAAACTGATAAGCCAAGATGACAATATTCACGCATTTCAATCTTAAAGATGCCATCTTTAATGCTGCATGTTCCTGGAACTTGGTGAAAGGTCACACTTTGAGACAAGCCTGGTGCAAATTGTGGCCTTCTGTAATGTTTGCTGAAGGTTCTTCTTCAGAGGAGGAATTTCATGGGTTCAATCTTCATCCACGGAGGACTGCAGTAATGGAAATGGCTGGCATGGTGAAAAATGTAGGCCCAGCAAACCCTCTACGTCACCTCAGTGAATGTAATATTGAGCAGTGGGTTGATGCAGATAGAGAAGTTGCTGTTGTGCATATGCTAAGTGATGATGAAATACTGGAGAATGTTTTGAATCCAAAGAAAGAAAAGGAAAGTGAGATGGAAAGTGAAGAGGATGAGATTTCTGAAGAGAAGATGATTTCTTGGGCTAAAGCTGCAGAAGATTTTGCTTCATTCCTCAAATTTGCTGAAAGCCATTCTTGCTATTCTGCCCAAGAAGTTATGCAGCTCCATATTCTGCATTCCACCTTTCTACAAAGAAGACAAGAGTCCACTAAGCAAGCAGACATCCGGGACATGTTTAGAAAAGCTTCCAAAAGAGTTGGAGCAGTGGAAGTGCCTGAAGAATCTGTTGAAGTGCATGATCCTGATGACCCAGCTGGCATGGATATTCCTGATGAACCAGTTGGCTTGGAATAAGTGTACAGTCAACCACCGTACAGTACTTTATAAGTTTTGTTTTACTGTTAAGTAATTAAAGATGTAAGAAGTCACACAACACCAGGTTATAGTCCAACAGCTTTATTTGAAATCACAAGCTTTCGGAGCGTTGCTCCTTCTTCAGGTGAAGTGGAGAAATGCATAAAGACACAGCTTATATAGTCAGAGAATCATGTCAGATGTTTACAGGTAACCTTTCCAACTGCCATTTATCGCACCTCGGCAGAGAGATAATCACAGCAGTCAAAGGTGTGAATGGTGTCCAAACAGGTCAGTCAGGGAAACATTACATCAAAGAACAATGAGGTGGGGTCACAAGGGGTCAAATATTGCAGATGCTGGGGTCTGTATGAAAAACAAAAAAAGACAAAAAACATTTTTTTTTGCCTGGAAATCACAGCAGGTCCGGCCGCATCTGTGTAGAGAGAACAAGCAATAAATGGCAGTTGGAAAGGTTACCTGTAAACATCTGACATGATTCTCTGACTATATAAGCTGTGTCTTTATGCATTTCTCCACTTCACCTGAAGAAGGAGCAGCGCTCCGAAAGCTTGTGATTTCAAATAAAGCTGTTGGACTATAACCTGGTGTTGTGTGACTTCTTACATTTGTCCACCCCAGTCCAACTCCGGCATCTCCACACCAAGTAATTAAAGAGTTATGGATTACCCTCAACTGGCAGTACTGTACTTAATCAAGCATCTTCCACCATCCATTTAACACAACATTCTGTAGGTGAGTACCCAATTACTGTATACTGCACATTTCTTGATTTTTTTATTTTTCTTTGTTAAAAATAGCCTCAGTAGATAACCCTCTCCGTCATCCGGAAATGTTGATAAACCCGCACCATCTTGGTCCCGTCGGTGCCGGATAAAACAGAGTTTCCTGTATTTTGCCGGTTATTAAAGTATTCCAGGTGATTAAAGTGCTGTTTAAACAAGAGTTTACTGTATTTATGTTTCTAGCACCTTCAGGCATAGCGACAAGCTGACAAGAGGAGCAGCACTATCCTGAGTGATATGTTCATTTTTCAGCCAGTACTTCAAGGAAAAGTTAAAAAAAATCTATGTACAATTTTACAAATGATTTAAACTCTGCTGGTGACCTAACCAATTGCCCGCAACTCCACCAGCACGTCAAGGATTCTGGTCACCCAAAGCCACCTAGGACTGCGCTTGCAAGCAAATGTTAACAGCTAACATCCAAGCTGTTGGAAGCACTGCCTTGCAATGAGATGACAATTTGGATTAAAGTGTATGTGGAGGTATTGCTTATACCCTAAACCAATTTAAGAAAGACTTTCAATACATGAAAAAAATCTGATCATTTGATGACTGCTCTAGATTTAAGAAAGAGGACTAGTACAGTCATCCACCCTACTGTACATACATCCCCTGTCACCGATTATGGAGCATATGGACAGAAGATGCAGCTTGGACCATGTCTTCACCCCCATCATGCATTAAACAGAATGTACAAGCATCGGTGTAGACAAATCAGCATAAGTGACATGCTAATCTACTTTTCCACTAATAGACAAAGCTATGAACTAAATGTAAAGAGAGGAAGAATAAAATTCTTAAAATTTGCCCACAATTTCAGAGACTTAAAAATGAAATACATCAGCACACACTGCTTTTCCATTTCCGATGTAAGCATAACCAAGGTCACCCTAGTCCACTCCTCTATCACCCCCAGCACCCCTTCCCCTTCGCCCGGCACCTTCCTGTGCAAGCGCAGGAGATGCAACACCTGCCCTTATACCTCCCCCCTTCCCACTGTCCAGGGCCCCAAACACCCCTTCCAGGTGAAACAGCGATTTACTTGTACTTCTTGCAATCTAGTATACTGTATTCGCTGCTCACGATGCGGTCTCCTCTACATTGGGGAGAACAAACGCAGATTGGGTGACCGCTTTGCGGAACACCTCCGTTCAGTCCATAAGGGTGACCCCGAGCTTCCGGTCGCCTGTCATTTTAATTCACCGCCCCATTCCCACTCAGATCTCACCATCCTTGGGCTCTTGCATTGTTCCACGGAAGCTCAGCGTAAGCTCGAGGAACAGCAACTCATCTTCCATTTAGGCACTTTACAGCCTTCCGGACTCAATATCGAGTTCAACAATTTCAGATCATAACCTCGGCCCCTATCATTTTTATATATTTTTTATCCACACCTTTGGTTTGTGCCTTTTCTCCTTTTTTCTCTCTCCCACATGGCAGCTGTCTCTCACTCTGCCAGCGCATTTCACACTTCATCTAGAGCCATCCTTTGTTTCTTAATCTGTCCTATTACCATCTCGTCTCGCCTTAATATCTCTTAATGTCTCCTCACCTCTCACTGACCTTCCCTTTTGTTCTTTCATCCCCTCCCCCATTTCCCAGCCCCCAACTTGCTTTTCCATCTGTTTCATGTCCTGTTTTTTTCCTCAGTTCTGATGAAGGGTTTCGACCTGAAACGTTGACTCGGTTTCTCTCTCCACGGATGTTGCCTGGCCTGCTGAGTTTTTCCAGCTTTTTCTGTTGTTATTTCACTGATTTATTGTATGGGCTTCTGGGATTTTGAACCAGTGTTTGGGGCTTGCACTCCAGGGTCTGTGATAAATCACAAACCAGTGACCCAGTCATATCTTGGCAAATGGATGAGATAGAAAAAAGTGTCCTCTTCCTTCTGCCCAAGTGACATGAATTTGGTGTGGTCTCAATCCAGCTCCTGAAAAACTCTGGCCCATAACACCAAAGCGACCTCAATTTGACATGACTACAACATAAAGTGATCTCAAAACGATGGCTGACCTGGAAAATCAAAATGTTCACATTGTTCTTCCGAGGTTAAGGTTCAGACATAGGGGGGAATTTTGCCAGTCCTGGGGAGGTGGGTTTGGAGGCGGGAAAATGGCAGAATCTGGGGGCGGGTGCCCATGCCGCCCCCAACCCGCCTCCGTGCTATCTTCCCCGGAGGCGGGATGGGGATTAAAGCCACTTAACTGCCTGTTAACAGGTAGTTAACAGGCAGTTAAGAGGATTATCCCCATTTTACCTCCGCAAGTGCGGGCTTCCCGACGTCGGGAAACCCCGCCAGGGTCAGCGAGGTGAGCAGTGGGTCTGCGGGGGTCGAAAAGTGCGCTGTAGAGGTGAGTGATGGGTGTAAGTGTGGAGAGGTAAGTATGTGAGGCGAGTGTAGTGATAGAAAATGTTTACTTACCTTTGTTTCTTCCTGCAGGCTTCAACAGTTGGGGATGCGGAGACTCCCGCATCTCACCGGCAGAGATGACAGAATGGCTGCTGCATTCTCCAATGCAACAACCATCTAATTTCTGCTCAGCAGATAGGTTTGATGAATCTTGAATACAAGAACTCATCAAACAACAGAGAATGTCAGTGGTTGACAGCTTCTCAAAGCTGTCAAACGATGAAACGTCATACGCTGACGTTCTCTGTCACCGGCTTTCCCTTAATTGGCCTGCTAAACCCGTTGGGTGGACTTAACAAGGTCAATCAAGAGAAAATAGCGTGGGTTGGCCAGGAGTCAATGGAGGCGGGACTAAAACCCGACAAGTGGGAGTCCCGCCTCCAAAAGCTCCCCATTGGCAAAATCCAGCCCGTAACGTTGAGGTAGCGAAGAGGGAGTTTTACTTTGCCATCTATGGATGTTCAATCCAAACATGAAGAAAGGTTTCATTCCGCAGGACTGACAACCTTTATCTGGAACAGAAAAGTCACCCAAAAATATGTATTGTAAAAAAGAGGCTGACAAGCATTAAGCATTTATGTTCCCACTACTGTAGACCAGGAGCACTGTGAGCAACTGCAGCCACGATCGAGTCCACTGAAACTGAAGTGCTGACCACACTTGCCATGCCAAGGAAGTTGGTCGTACATTTCAGACCAAGGATTGGACTTTGGAGGTTTGTCTGGTTTAATTAGCTAACTGCAAATCAATTATGTCATCAGACTTTTTATGATTACACGTTACAATATTATTTGTGAAAAATTATATTCTATTAAAATCTAACACCAGCTACTAATGGTTCCCAAAAATGCACATCAAGAGCACGTTGTGTTAGGTGGGTTCAAGAAGTCCCAATTACCAAATCAATGATTGACTATGAAAACATTTCACAGCACTGAGTTATGAGTTAACCTATATTTAGCAAACTCGGTATTTTAATGACCAGAACACAATACTACGGTTGGTTTTAAAACCGTCCATTGGGCAGAGAAGTCAGAACTGCCTTTTATTGAATGGTATTTCTTTCTGAAAAACAGGCTTATTGTTTTGCTCTAGCCCTGGAAATTAATGAGACTTTGAGGAATAATTTTGTTCGCATTATGTTCCACCCATTGACTGCCTGCATGAATCATCAAATAGTCTGACTCAACAGACTAGGAAAAACAATATCTGTCCACCAATAAGATGCGAATGGTCGTGCAGACAGCGATGCCTAATGGTAAAACCAATCTGAGGTAGGGAGAGCCATCATTACTCGTGCTGTCTAGCGTTCCAAGCACATATAATGCAAAAGTTAAAGCAAAGGTTTTCAAAAGGGGATTCTTGGACCCTATGGGGCCCAATAGAAATTTCAGGGGGTCCTCACGAACACCATATTTCTGTTTGTACGTCATCAGATTTCTTCAGTTTTCTGTATTTGATGGCTTATTATTTGTTACTGCATATATTAATAAAATAACCTTTCCTGCAATGTTTTTCACTGGATAGTTGGCACTGCCTTTTGGAAGTTTGGGGGAGTGCCAATATTTATAGGTGGCTCCCCCACTCAGAAAAGTTTGAAAACCGCTAATTTAAAGATATATTTTAAAAGTCTAACAACCACATTAAAATAACCCCCAGATTTTTTTTTCTCCAAAGGATGAGTTGCTTACTTTACATAAAATGGAGAATTGTACATGATGCGCTCATTACAAATTTCATAGGCTTACAGTAGAAATTCTCTCAAGTCCAGCATCTCTAGTCACTCCTGTATGACTGGGATACACTTCTACTGCTTCACACTGAGTTAAACACTAGAGTGATTGGTGATTGTAACATTGACCCCTTGTTGCGTGTACTATATACTCTGTCACACATGCTGCCACATGCATTCTCCTGTGTTTATAGGAGGCAGACTGAGAGGCACTCAAGTGAGACAAAGCACAATAAACAAACTAGATGAAATACATGAAGCAACAGAATGCAGTTTCCAGTGAAATGTATTTATTACCTACTATTCCTTGCACCTGTGATTGTGCCACTTTTCTGTCATGACTTTCTCTGTACAGGTCATACGCATTCATACCTTAGCCTGGAGCCTTTGTGTCCTAGACATTGTGTGGGGCCGGGGGGGGAAGGGAAGAGCGAGAGCAAGAATGAACTTAATGCACACTGTACACACTGTGGAAATGATCCAAGCCATCTTTCTTTCTATTTTCCAAAAGTGAACAGTGAGTGGTGTTATTAGAATCACACTACTGTACCTCAATAACTAGATTTCCGTTTACACTGTGTTGTTTCCTACTTTACAACAGTGACTACACTTCAAAAGTACTTTGGGACGTCCCGAGGTCTTGGTTCGCCAAAATAAATAATTTAATACTGTAGGAATGTCTAGTTCCTATCCAAAAGACTGTGGTCCACTCAGGTGATCAAATAAACGAGGTTTAATGAAAACTAACGGATAACTACAGGAGAACATGGAATATAGGTCTAGTCAGTTCGGAGGCTCCACGAGGACTGCTTGGGCGGTCCCGTGGCTGACGTCATCACGTCTTTCCCGCTGGTGGGGGATCACGTGATGAACGGCGTGACGTCATCGCGTTTACCCGCGCTATTAAAGTGATCGCGCTCTGTACATGTAAACAGTGAAAACAAAGATACAGACTCAGGCTGTAGCTAACATATTATTAAAGGGAATTATATACAATTGATCGGAGTCCCTTAGTGGCTCCGCCACAATACTAATATAATTAGCTGGGACCGGTGGCCTCTTCCAGCCCTGCACATTCCTGTTCTTACCACAAAGATTAGTACAGCTGAGGGTGGTAACTTGGTTCATTCTTGTGTAAGGATCCTCCTACAGTCCAGAGGTAGAGCATTTTATTCATACCTCGTTCTCCTCTCCCCTCCCACGAGCTTCGAGCATGTTTGTGTACATCCCCAGTTCTGATCATTCCACCCTTCCTGGCTGAAGTAATCAATAACTTCAGAAGGAAAATAGAAGGAGTGGGAAGATCGTTGTTGTTGATAAAAGAAGCAAAAGAACAGTGCAATTAAAGGTCAGCAAATTAGCATGGCTAATAGACTAGTCAAGATATATTACTTGGCTTGAAAAATTGAAACAGACAACATATGCATAATGATTTTAGCATTTGTACAAAACCCACGCAGTATAGAGAAAAATGCTGAAGTGAAACGGTTGCACTGGCATGTTCTTTGGTTAGTCTTAATGGCATTACTTCAAACTAAACAACACCAAGCAAGATGGGATGGCAGTAGCTTTGAAAATAAAAGCAAGTCACTAAATCAGTAGCTTTTGTACTTTAATGGGCACACATCTCCTTCAGTCAGGATATCCTGTAGATATATCAACGATTTCTGTACACGGAGAGCAAGAGTGGATTGAAAAGGGAGCGGTGGGAAAACAGAAATAAACAAATTTGAACTTTTAGCAGGAGTGTAAAGTGTGCGGTATCGGCTCAACCGCCGGTGAACACCTCTCTCGATTTTTGTTTCCATTGAAGTCAATCAGCAGAGCTGGTTAATGAATAGCTGAGCCAAAATTGCAGGTTTTACACTATTGCCAAAAGTTAAAATTACCCCCAGTTTAGCTCATGCTGTATTTAGAAATTCATAAATGTCCCGTTAATTAACTAGCAGGTTTTTGCACACTCAGATGCTGTATATTTGGGGTTCAGAGTATATTTAAAAGTGCCTATGTTTTTACAAATTCACTTTGTTATCTGTTTAATAGCTTCAGAATTTCCTTTCATTTCGCAGAACCTCTCATACACCAACACTAGAAGTGAAAATACCCATTTAAAACTAATGGCAACATTTTCTTGACAAACAAATAATTTGTTATTTGGCAGGCATCAGAAACATTTATGCCAATAAACCAGAAACTATGTGATGGAGAGTTTCTTTTTAATAACTCATTGATCAACCATTTGAGGCAGAGAGGAAAACAAAGGCACAGGGTTGGAACCATTTGCTGTTGCTACGGTTACTACATTACTTCATTTGATGCGGTTCCAGTAACAAAATCCTGTTGTAAAACTACTCCGGTTTAAACATTTATGGATTACCTGCACAGTGACAATTTCAGAATTGAACAATGAAGACGGGAAATAAGCAAGAATTTCCCCCCCCCTCTCCTGAAAGATCCGATTCTTGCACCAGCAGCCCTCATATAAGTGGGCATCCTTCATGTGTGAGCCTCAATAGCTAGGTTGGCATCACAGCTAAGCCCGATCCTGATGACCAAACCTAATGTCCAATCATACCTTTTCTAGGAGGAGTCACTGGATAGCGATCAGGACTGGGAACTCTGGTGGATATTTTTCCACTTCCTGGCTCAGAGATGCCAAGATCAATTCTGGTGCTCTCAGTGCTCCCCTGCCTGAGATCAGTTCATTCAGCAGAGCAATGGAGACTAAAACCATCTCTGTGCCATCTCTGCACAATGCATATAAGAGTCATGAAAGTTTAAGAAAGTGTAAAGAAGAAAGAAAATACCTTAAAATATTGGTTAAATATTATGGTACAGTATGTGTGTACATTTGTTTATTATTGATGCATATTCTAGTATAATATAGTTAATTTACCTGACTGACTTATTGTATTGAGAAACCCCCTCTTTTCTTGTTCCAATAGTATAGTCTGAGAGACCCCCTTTATTCTTGCTCCAATGGTATAGTCCTTAAGCTTGTCACATGATATATCCAGCCATTTTTACAGTTCAAGCACCACGAGGCTAGGAAAGGTAGAAACTTTGATGGCTGTGGAGCAATACACTTTTTGACCGTGTTTAAACGTGTTTTACTTTGAAATTCTGTTTGAAATGTATTACAGTAAACAGTTAAAGGACAAAGTTACGTTTTGGAACGTTTTATTTCGACACGCGTCTACTTGTTGCTAAAAGCCTCAAAGCTCAGTGGCTGCATATTGAAAACTACGGAGCGCCACTACAATGCACACAATGTCAAAAAAGATTACAGAATGTTACAGCACACAAACAGGCCATTCAGCCCATCAAGCAATTAAAAGAATTTATGAACTCTGCCACAGTTCATTGTTGAAACAGAGAATTGCACATTCCAACTACCCTCTCTGTAAAGATTTTTTTCTAACCTTCCGTCTAATTCTTGCTGTGATTATCTTAAAATTTGTGCCCTCTCGTTACTGTCTTGCCAACTGGTGGATACAATTATCAATATTTACCCCATCAGGTCATCCCTTAACTTCACAAGTCTAGTGAAAAAACTCCTTGCTTCTCAAGTCTAAGTGTAACTGCTCAGCCCTGGTAACATCCCAGGTAATCTACACTGCATCTTTTCCATTACTTTTTATAGGTTTCCTATAATGGTATGCCCAAAACTGCACACAATGCTATAGACAGGGCTAAGCAATCCCACAATCAATGGATCAGATCAAAGCTCTGCAGTCCTGCCACATCCAGTCGTGAATGGTGGTGGACCATTAAACAACTAACGGCAGGAGGAGGCTCCATGAATATCCCCATCCTCAATGATGGTAGAGCCCAGCACGTGAGATCGAAAGACAAGGCTGAAGCGTTTGCAACCATCTTCAGCCAGAAGTGCCAAGTGGATGATCCATATCGGCCTCCTCCTGCGGTCCTCACCATCACAGAAGCCAGTCTTCAGCCAATTCGATTCACTCCACGTGATATCAAGAAACGGCTGAGTGCATTGGATACAGCAAAGGCTATGGGCCCTGACAACATCCCGGCTATTGTGCTGAAGACTTGTGCTCCAGAACCAGCTGCACCTCTAGCCAAGCTGTTCCAGTACAGCTACAACACTGACATCTATCCGACAATGTGAAAAACTGCCCAGCTATGTCCTGTCCACAAAAGGCAGGACGAATCCAATCCGGCCAATTACCGCCCCATCAGTCTACTTTCAATCATCAGCAAAGTGATGGAAGGTGTCATTGACAGTGCTATCAAGCGGCACTTACTCACCAATAACCTGCTCACTGATGCTCAGTTTGGATTCCGCCAAGACCACTCGGCTGCCGACCTCATTACAGCCTTGGTCCAAACATGGACAAAGAAGCTGAATTCCAGAGGTGAGGTGAGAGTGACTGCCCTTGACATCAAAGGTCAATCATCACAGCCCCAGGACATCGCTGCAGGAGTTCCTCAGGGCAGTGTCCTAGGCCCAACCATCTTCAGCTGCTTCATCAATGACCTTCCCTCCAACATAAGGTCAGAAATGGAGATGTTCGCTGATGACTGCACAGTATTCAGTGCCATTCACAACTCCTCAGATAATGAAGCAGTCCATGCCTGCATGCAACAAGACCTGGACGACATTCAGGCTTGGGCTGATAAGTGGCAGGTAACATTCGCGCCACAGAAGTGCCAGGCAATGACTATCTCCAACAAGCGAGAGACTAAACACCCCCCTTGACATTCAATGGCATTACCATCACCGAATCCCCCACCATCAACATCCTGGGGGGTCACCATTGACCAGGACCTTAACTGGACCAGCCACATAAATACTGTGGCAACAAGAGCAGGTCAGAGGTTAGGTTTTCTGCGGCGAGTGTCTCACCTCCTGACTCCCCAAAGCCTTTCCACCATCTACAAGGCACAAGTAAGGAGTGTGATGGTATACTCTTCACTTGCCTGGATGAGTGCAGCTCCAACAACACTTTGGAAGCTCGACACCATCCAGGACAAAGCAGCCCGTTTGATTGGCACCCCCTCTACCACCTTAAACATCCACTCCCTCCACCACCGGCGTACCGTGGCTACAGCGTGTACCATCTACAAGATGCACTGCAGCAACTCGCCAAGGCTTCTTCAGCAGCACCTCCCAAACCCACGACCTCTTCCACCTAGAAGGACTGTAAAGGAAATAGCCATATTCCAAGAGATACACCATCCTATGAACAGATTTCTGATATTATTAATACATTACATACTGAGTTTAAAAGTCTAAAAAGCCTCAACGACACAGGCTGCCAACAGAACACAGGCTTTTGAGATGAGATCGGTTGTTAACACAAGTTGTAAACACCACACAAGCTTTTGAAATGGGAATTGATTGTTAATACTAAGACAATGGCCCTATTGAAACAGCAAGTTGCAGCTTCCAGAATGTCTGCAGTTTGGAACCAACACAATAGCAATGCCCAAGTAAAGTGTTAAAAACTGACACTTCGAACAGAAACACAGAATATTAAAAAACCATGTGCCTTCGTAAAAGTAACATCAAATAAGACAGGAAACATAAGTCAGTAATATAACCAACTAAGATGGCTAGGAAAACAAACACCAAGATGAAGTGTTTTTGATTTACATGTTGTAAAAGGTACAAACAGAACACTTTGAAAATATTACATCAATAGATGACACCAAGCAATCACATAGTTTTTGATTTGAAAATGGAATAGTTAGGAGTCACAACGTCTGCTAATAACCAGTTAAGCCAATATTAAGAATTGAATGGAAGGCCTTCAATAAAAATGACATCAAAGAAATAAATCTGCTGTAGCCATTTTATGATACATTTTGAAACACCTAAACAACAGACAGAAGTCTGCAAGCTAACAGTTGAATTGACAGTAAGATAGAAAAGAATTCAACAAAGAATGACTAGAGATAATTAGCTTACATCAGCAGAAAACTTCAAAGGATAAACCACTAAAAAAAGGTATAAAAATAGAGCTTTTCAGATGGAAAGTCAGATGTCGCTGGAAAGGGCAAGCGATTCTCAACTTCAGAGGCACGCTCTGTAAGTTTTTAATTCTTTGAGTCTCGGGGATCAAAAAGGTACTTTTAAGAATAGAAATGTAAAAATGTACGAAGTTAAGATTTGAGAATAAGGATCTCTGAGAAGAAGAAATGTAAGCTATTTGTATTTTGAACTGTTAAAGTTGCGATTGACTCAACAGCTGTTAACTGTATGTCGGCTCTTAAATAAATCTATATATTTTTAGAATTGTCTCAAGTAGTATTTCTGTATCAAACTCGCGAACTCAATTTCTGTACACTCTTTTGTAAGGAGTTGCAGAATTCTGGGGGAGTATTCGGACCCTCATAATATCCGGAAGGTTACAGTCTAGTTAAACTTATTAAAGTGCTATCTGGAGGATGGTAATATCTTCAGGTCATTCCTTTCCTTTAGAGAGATAGCCTGGACCTTTAGACCCAATTAAGTGTCTTATAGAATTCGGCTATCTCTAACTTTAGTTGAAGGTGAACGTCTGGGGAATACGCCTGATCTGGAGTAGCCCGAAAAGGGCTAGGACTAGTAATTATCCCTTCAGGACAAGGGCAGCAGGTGCTTGGGAACACCACCACCTCCAAGTTCCCGTCCAAGTCACACATCATCCTGACTTAGAAGTATATTGCCGATCCTTCATCGTCGCTGGGTCAAAATCCTGGAACTCCCTACCTAACAGCACTGTGGGAGTACCTTCACCACATGGATTGCAGCAGTTCAAGGCGGCGGCTCACCACCACCTTCTCAAGGGCAATTAGGGATGGGCACTAAATGCTGGCTTTGCCAGCGACGCCCACATCCCATAAAAATGAATTAAAAACAAACAATACTCCAACTGTCTCTAATGCTTAGTACACATTCAAAATTACCTGTGCTTTTTCCCCCAATTCTATGCCTCTAGATACAAAACCAAGGATTCTATTTACCTTTTTTAAAATAATGACTTTATCTACTTGTTCTGCCACGTTAATGACCTGCGAGACCATTGGGGGTAGGGAATACAGAAATTTAATCTGGACAACAAAACTGTTTGAGACAGTGAGAAACTGTGCTAGTACTATTCAAGCATGTTGTATAAGGGAGTGTGGAGTGCAGTCTAAAGATGCTAATAAGACTAGCAGGCTGTGAGCATAAACATTCTTCAGGCAAGGTTGGTAGCACCCTCACCTCTGAGGGGAAGTGACAGGGTAGATGCTGAGGGAGATTGACAGGGTAGATGCTGAGGGAGATTGACAGGGTAGATGCTGAGGGAGATTGACAGGGTAGATGCTGAGGGAGATTGACAGGGTAGATGCTGAGGGAGATTGACAGGGTAGATGCTGAGGGAGATTGACAGGGTAGATGCTGAGGGAGATTGACAGGGTAGATGCTGAGAGGTTGTTTCCCCTGGCTGGAGAGTCTAGAACTAGGGGGCGTAGTCTCAGGATAAGGGGTCGGCCATTTAAGACTGAGATGAGGAGGAATTTCTTCAGAGGGTTGTGAATCTTTGAATTCTCTACCCCAAAGGGCTGTGGATGCTCAGTCGTTGAGTACATTCACGGTTGAGCTCGATAGATTTTTGGACTCTAGGGGAATCAAGGGATATGGGGTTAGGGCAGGAAAGTGGAGTTGAGGTCGAAGATCAGCCATGATCTTACTGAATGGCAGGCGCGGGCTATAAAAAGGAAGACTTGCATTTATATAGCGCCTTTCACGACCACTGGACGTCCCAAAATGAAGTACTTTTTTGAAGTGTAGTCACTGTTGTAATGTAGGAAATGCAGCAGCCAATTTGCGCACAGCAAGCTCCCACAAACAGCACTCAGAGGCGAGGGTGCTACCAACTGAGCCACTGACTAACTGACACTGAAGGGCCATATGGTCTACTCCTGCTCCTAATTCTTATGTTCTTATGAGTCAGAAGGTTGTGGGTTCAAGTCCCACTCCAGAGACTTGAGCACAAAAATCTAGGCTGACACTTCAGTGCAGTGCTGAGGGAGTGCTGTACTGACAAGTGCCGTCTTTCAGATGAGACGTTAAAACCGAGGCCCCGTCTGCCCTCGCAGTTGGACGTAAAAGATCCTATGGCACTATTTCGAAGAGCAGGAGGGTTATCTCCGGTGTCCTGGCCAATATTTATCCCTCAATCAACATCACTAAAAAAAAAATTATCTGGTGATTATCACATTGCTGTTTGCAAGAGCTTGCTGTGCGCAAATTACCTGCTGCGTTTCCTACATTACAACAGTGACTACACTTCAAAAAATACTCCATTGGCTGTAAAGCGCTTTGGGACATCTGGTGGTTGTGAAAAGTGCTATATAAATGCAAGTCTTTCTTTCTTATTAAATCCCTGCAAGCAATAATCTTTAAGTGCTGTATTAGTGAAGGACATAATAAGGTTGCTTTAAAACTCAAGTGATTACATAAGAGTAAAAATCACTATGGCACACTGTATATGGAGTTTGAATTAGTTGGTAGCAAAACGTGGTAAATTAAAAAATGAAGCCCCGCAATGAGAAGCCACAAAAAGTTATATTATTAACCCAGTATTAATAGATTTGCTTGTTTTTAAAACTCCTCCCCAACAGTATGGGAAGCCTTCATACACAGCAGCTCCAAGCTCCTCCCCGTCGGCATGGTATCAGGAATTTCCACCCAGAATCATCTTCTTCTTGGGCAGTCCCTCGGAACCGAGGATGACTTGCTTCCACATTAAAAATGAGTTCTCAAGTGACTGATGAGTCCAATGTGGGACCTACAGTCTCTGTCACAGGTGGGGGAGATGGTGGTTGAAGGGGCGGGTGGGTGGGGTGCTTGGGTTGACGTGCGCTCCTTGCGCTGCCTGCGCTTGGCTTCCGCTTGCTCCTGGCGAAGAGACTCGAGGTGTTCGGCGCCTTCCCGGATGCTCCTCCTCCTCTTTGTGCGGTCTTGGGCCAGGGATTCCCAGGTGTCGGTGGGGATGTTACACTTCTTCAAGGAGGCTTTGAGGGTGTCCTTGAAGCGTTTCCTCTGCCCATCTGGGGCTCTCTTGCCGTGCCGGAGCTCCGAGTAGAGCGCTTGTTTTGGGAGTCTCGTATCGGGCATGCGGACAATGTGACCCATCCATCGGAGCTGATTGAGCGTGGTCAGAGCTTCGATGCTGGGGATGTTGGCCTGAGCAAGAACACTGACGTTGGTGCGCCTATCCTGCCAATGGATTTGCAGGATCTTGCGGAGGCAGCGTTGGTGGTACCTCTCCAGTGCTTTGAGGTGCCTGCTGTACATGGTCCATGTCTCTGAGGCATACAGCAGGGCAGGTATCACTGCTGCTCTGTAGACCATGAGCTTAATGCCGGGTTTAAGGTCCTGGTCTTCAAACACTCTCTTCCTCAGGCGACCGAAGGCTGCACTGGCACACTGAAGGCGGTGTTGGACTTTGTCGTCGACGTCTGCCCTTGTTGACAGTAGGCTCCTGAGGTATGGAAAGTGGTCCACGTTGTCCAAGGCCTTGTCGTGGATTTTGATAATCGGGGGGCAGCACTGTGTGGCGGGGGCAGGTTGGTAGAGGACCTTTGTCTTACGGATGTTTAGTGTAAGGCCCATGCTCTCGTATGCTTCGGTGAAGGTGTTTACGATGGTTTGGAGTTCGACCTTCGACCACCAGAATGTGGTGATGTTGAATGACACAGAGCAGTAGCAGCAGGGGATAGGAACCAGCAGCTGTGCTGGGGGTTGGGGACAGAGTGCACTGGAAGCCATACTGGGAGGGTGCAGCACATGGGAAGGAGACCCAATACAGCCAGTAGGGAGTGGGGGGGACTTACAGCTTGAAATCTGAAGTGGGGGGGGGGGGGGGGGGGCGGGGAATAGGGTAGATGAGAATACCAACCTGAATTGGGGTGGGGTTTGCGGGGGTGACTGACAGCATATACGGGGGGGGGGGGGGGGCGGAGGGGGTGGTTGGAGGTATCAGGAAGGAGGAGGAGGCGGCATGTTGAAATTGGGAGGGTGTGGAACGTATCAAAAATGACCCGAAAAGGGTAAAAGAAAATCCTGGGCTGTCCCAAGGAGGTTGATAATGTTGGGACTGGTATTCCACAGCTTTTTAATATACAGCTCAGGGACTTCATGTTGAGCAGCTTATAAAGGGAAAGCATTTGGATATTCCTGGTCCAATTGGAGAGTTTATATTCTAATGATCAGTAGCTATGCTAGTTTATAGGGATTAAATAGCCAGCTGACACCATGGCCCAATGGTTGAATGCACCATCCGATTTCCATTTGTGATTTGCTTGCATGGATTTCAGGAGTACAGTGGAAATTGGCATTGCACATGCTGTCCAGCTACAGGCTTAGGTTGGGAAAATCTAAAAAAGATGGAAAAGGGTTACTACGCCCACAGATACAGTAACTAAGCAACACTTGTGTGTGTGTTTTTATAACAGCAGGTTCAGGAAAGAGGAAATGCATGAAGGAAGCCGGTCCCAGTCTACAGCACGCAGCAGATTTTCTTTAAAGGATTGCTTAAAAACCAGGAATGGAAAATTTCCAAGGACAGAAGTACAGCAGAGTACTATATAAATCAGTTGGATTTCCTCATTTTTCCTTCACCAATACCAAACCAAAGTCACAACAGTATTGAGCAAGACAAAAGCACAACATGAGTATGCGGACTCAGGGGTCGTGGGCAGGGCATGGAGCAAAGAACCTATCAGCAGCTTGAAAGCATCCTGTAAATTTTAATAGAAGATATATGAACAATTCAGAAAATAACTGTAGATAAAGCCCCAAGTCTAGAATTGCTAAATAAAGACCTGACTGGGGCAAAATTGGAGTTTCCTTTTTACTATTAAGCAGCTGATACCAGCCATCAATGGGAACACAGATTACACGGCAGACTCTGCTGTCATTTTGAACACACTCGTTGTGGCTCCATATTACCTGATCTCACTACTTCAAGCAAGCGCTCATTCGTTATCTAGGAGCCGAGTCAGCAGATTCTGAAGGACTATTCTACTATACAAGCATCACAGCCTACCCAATCTTCTCCTCAACAAACATCCATACACATATACTTTCCCAGCAGGCGTGACTGAGGGGCAGTATTCTGGAACAGAAACCCTAGCTAATTTTCCCCCTCCCTAACCTGGGGACAGTGGAGACCAACTGGACCTCACTATTGCCGCCCCAACAGCGATCAGCTCAATCAGCATAGGTCAGGGATTGGACCTGGGAACCTCCAGACCTGTACAGCTCATGACCACCGTACAGAATTCACATGCCCACTGAACCACCAGCAGTGTCGCAGGAAAGAAAGTGTTCATCTAAATCATTCAACGTTTCATTTACATATTGAACAAACACAGAAATTACTAAATTACTTTGGAAACATTGCAGCAGGAAATATTTTACTGCTGAATAAACAAATTACTGAAGCACGCGCCCCCATTAGCATCAACATTGCCAGTCAGAAGTCCTCATTACAGGTATTTCTGCAACATCTTGACAAAAGATTTTTGCAATTAATGAGACCTATAAAGGTAGCAGAATAACTGAAGTTTCCAGGCACTGGCTTGCTGCAATACGAGGATGCCATAGGGACAGGGATTTCTGCCAATGCTGCTGCATGCACATATCAGAGATAATGTGAACTGTCCAAATACAACCAAAGAGAAATGACCAAAAACAAAATTGATCATAAAAGCTTCTGCAATTTTAGATTTTTTTGTTAAAAAGGTAACACTGTGTTAATGCAAACCAGAAACCAAAAAGTCAGACCTTCACATAAGGAAACAATGCTAATAGTCTGCAGATTAGTAGGGCTTTGAGTGCTTAGTAAATTAATTTCATAAGAACATAAGAAACAGGAGCAGGAGTAGGCCAATCGGCCCCTCGAGCCTGCTCCGCCATTCAATAAGATCACGGCTGATCCAATCTTGGACTCAACTCCACTTTCCCGCTCTCTCCCCATACCCCTCGACTCCCCTGTAGTTCAAATGTCTGTCAATCTCCGCCTTGAATACATTCAACGACTCCGCCTCCACAGCTCTCCGGGGTAGAGGATTCCAAAGATTCACGACCCTCAGAGAAGAAATTCCTTCTCATCTCTGTCTTAAATGGGCGACCCCTTAATCTGAAACTATGCCCCCTAGTTCTAGATTCCCCCACTAGGGGAAACATCCTCTCAGCATCCACCCTGTCAACCCCCCTCAGAATCTTATATGTTTCCATAAGATCACCTCTCATTCTTCTAAACTCCAATGAGTATAGGCCCAACCTGCTCAACCTTTCGTCATACGTCAACCCCTTCATCCCAGGAATCAACCTAGTGAACCTTCTCTGCACTGCCTCCAATGCAAGTATATCCTTCCTTAAATATGGAGACCAAAACTGCACGTAGTACTCCAGGTGCGGTCTCACCAGCGCCCTATAAAGTTGCATCAAAACTTCCCTACTTTTATACTCCATACCCCTTGCAATAAAGGCCAACATTCCATTAGCCTTCCTAATTACTTGCTGTACCTGCATGCTAGCTTTTTGTGTTTCATGTATGAGGACCCCCAGATCCCTTTGTACCGCAGCATTTTGTACTCTCTCTCCATTTAAATAATAATTTGCTTTTTCATTCTTCCTTCCAAAGTGGATAACCTCACATTTTCCCACATTATACTCCATCTGCCACATTTTTGCCCACTCACTTAACCTATCTACAGGAAACTTTGTGCTATCCGGCACCGACGGGACCGAGCTGTTGCCGTTCCCTCAAAACTGCCGGACAAACCAGCGTTAACGTTGAAGCATACGGAGTATCTGGCAACAAACACTGTTGCTTAGCAACAGCTTCTAAACAGTCGGCCGTACCTTGGAAGCATCTCTGTCGCTTAACAACAGCTTCAGAGAGACTTTGCAGAGCCTGACTGTTGGAAAAAAAAGCCACGAGAAGAAAAAAAACCTAACAAAACGGCTCCTGATTTTTGCCGGTGGCTCGAGCTTGCCGGACATTTAGCCTCCGGATAACACAAAGTTTCCTGTAGATCCCTTTGCAGACTCTTTGTGTTCTCCTCACAACTTGCTAACCCACCTATCTCTTTGTATCATCAGCAAATTTGGCTACAGTACACTCGGTCCCTTCATCCAAGTCATTAATATAGATTGTAAATAGTTGAGGCCCCAGCACTGATCCCTGTGGCACCCCACTAGTTACTGGTTGCCAACCGGAAAATGACCCAATATCCCGACTCTGTTTTCTGTTAGTTAGCCAATCCCCTATCCATGCCAAAATATTACCCCCAACCCGTGCGCTCTTATCTTGTGCAGTAACCTGTTATGTGGTACCTTATCAAATTTCCTGGAATAACAGGAAGTCTCAAGTGCTTACAATGACCATCTAGTGTACATTTTAAAAACTGGCATTGTTAATATCAGTATTGTAAAATAGCAATACCATACTACTCTGCTCTTGTTAGGGGCATTTAAACAGATTTCTTCCATTGGGCAGAACAACATGCAAATATGCAGTATATTAACTTATAGAGTTAAGAGTGATATTGGATTGGAAAATAAATGTACCTAAGGTTAGATCAATAGTGATCTTATCTATACCACCCAACTAATGCAAGTAGAACACTTTTGGCTGTTCCAGGAGAATTTCTGGGTGCAAATTCAATTCAAATTGGACAATAAATTAATACTAATAGCATACAAATTGTATTCTCAAACTTCAAACTAGAACTTGTGCTCTTCTTTCTTTCCTTCACCCAGGCAATGAAAAAGAAGTTTCAAGAGGACGAACTTTTCTGCAGGGACTGAAAAACAAACCAACAAGGGTGCCTTCCCTCACCCCTGCGCTTCATTGACCAGATAGTATAACAGATGAATTCAACATCAATGGCTGTAGACTGGACCATCCTACCAATACAATACAATACAATACAATACAATACAAATCGCTTTATTGGCATGATAAGGTACATCTTATGTTGCCAAAGCATCAAAATACATTTATGGTTGAACACATAAACGCGGTTCCATTCATACAGTGTATAAACAGGTATATCCCTGAGTTTATAAATATACATTCGCCTTGTTTATATATACTCTTGTCTTAGTTTACTGGTTGTCCCTCTGTTCATGGCAAGCTGTAACATAGTGTGCCGCCAGTGTTACACAGCTCCTCTCCTCCAGGCTTTTTCTGGGTGAGGAGGGAGAATAACAATAAGAGTTGCATGATGTCGGAATACACTGTATCACAATAACTTTAAAGGATCTCACACTTGTGTTTATGGTGCTATATCCTTTCATAGGACATTAGTACCCAGAGGCTCAGTACAATTTTGAATAGCCTTCTGCCAGACCTTGGCTTCGGTCCCATAGTGTAATGCTTATGGAGGGAAAGCACTTGAATTCTGCAAACCAGCTAACATAGCACTTGAAGTGACATCAATTGTGCTACAAAAGACTATTCTTGCAGACAAAGGAAACACTAGATGGTATAGAAACACTTGAGTTATAGTATTTAGGCTTCTACAATATTGGCAACATTGTGTCAGCAAAGACACCTGGTTCACAATCTAAGTGGACCTTCTGTTAGCGGTTTTTGCCCTTTTCTGCTTGCACTCCTGGTCGAGTTACTAGGTCCCTCCAGTGCTTCTTGTTGTGTATGTACCTTTAAGGGAATAACTGGTCTTAGACTGCAGTACTGGCAGTGACCACCCCTGTATAAAAGGCCCTAGCAGGCTTCTGTAGTTTCAGTTTCAAGCTGCCTGTTGTTCAGTAAAGTACCTGTTAAACTGTTCTCCCGAAGTCCGTGTATTATTGAGGCGCGGACTTTACACTTCTCCCCAGAGTCCATTCCACACCATCACCCCCAACTTCCCCAGGCCCTAGGAAGTGAGTTGTTTATTGAAGGCAATTGCAGACTAACAGATAGAGGAGCCTTTAATACCATCAATCTGGCTGGGCTGATGTTGACAGGTGAAAGGGCTGTACACTGTTCCTCCTGAACCACCAGGTTCCAAGGCTGATGACTGTAAACTGCCCAAGAGCAGCTCTCAAAAATGTATACTATTATTAGAACCTCTTGAGGAGATGAAAGCGTTGGAATCGTAGATAGCTAGGGGTGATTACAAGTACAGCTTGTCTGAATCCCTTGCTTGAGATTATTGCTTTTGAATTAGTATGCATGTAAAGCAGCCTCACCTATGGGAGTAACTCTCCTGCTGTTGCTATTTGAAGCACAGACCAGTATAACCTGATAGACTTGCAAAAATATCTTCCCTTCCTCCCAGAGAAAAATAAATACCAATGCGAGTTAACACATTCCTCTTCCTCATGTTCACTGCACCTACCCTTAAGTACTCCCTGCCCTCGCAATAATGATTCATTAATTCTCTAAGCTGACAGGTAGAGGAAAGCAAACACATCCTCTGCCTGCTCTCGCTCCTCTACACCCAATAACTAGCTCCCACCACATGCGCTTCCCCATCTTATTTTGGCTACTGTACAAGAAGCAGCTGAAGAAAAAAAAATACACAATTCACAATTGAGAGAGGAGGTGGGGCAGGGTAGCAACCATGTTTGTCAGACATGCAAGATAAAGGGAGTGATTCCTCCGTTCCGGTTTGGCAGCAAGTGGTTTCCCAAACCAGTGTTGTTTCAGGAGCAAGAACAACTATCGAGAACGCTTTCAAACATCTCCAAATTCAGGCACACTACGTGACTGTATATGCCAAAACAATATTAGGCTCAGCAATGAAGTATGCAAAATTAACATTCTTTTGATATATCGAGCACATTAAAAGAAGGCATAAACAGAAAACTGACAGGCTTTGGACATGCAGAGAGAAATATCTGAGGAGAGAAAGGCCAGTCGATCTATCTTAAGCTCATCCATCCAGAAAGTTCTTGCAGGCAACCTCATCACAGCGACAACTATTTTTTAAAGAGAGTTCCAGATTCTCACCTTCACTATCCCAGTCCAAAGTCTAATTCATGTGTTGATCACTCGGAACAAGACTCCCAGATGCTGGCTGTAACTTAGCATTTTATTATTTTGAACCTCTGCTTCCCTGGTCCTACGTTCTAAATGTTGAACCTTTGAACCAGTGGCTCTCCTTGTTCTACTGTCATACGGTTTGAAGCAGTGCTCTGGATCTACTTTTCAATGCTATTAACTATCTTGCATCTCGCATTACGACGTCTTTCAAGACTGAAAAGCCCAAATTTCTTCAGTCTTTCCTCACAAATTAATTCTCTGAGGTGGGCGGGCAGTCTTCTCGGATGTGTCTCCAAAGCCTAAACGTGTCACACACTTCTCAGTGACCAGGCCTGGGCACATTATTCAAGGTGTGGTCTGATTTAAACATGGTTTCCTTTGATTTGCAATCTCCTGTTTTGGCTTCAGAGCTCAGCATTCTATTTGCTTTGTTGATTGTTGCTCCATAGTGATTGGTCACGCTAACGTCAAGTTTACTAAATCCCTTCGATCTCTTTCAACTTGACCCTTAGCTATGTTGACACCATTCATGGAGTACTTATGTCACCCATTTTTTCTTCCTACGTGCAGTATACTTTACTCGTGTCCGAATCAAATTTCATCCGTCACTGTTCCTGCCATTTACTTATTTTGTCTAACTTATTTTGTAATGCTCGCGCAGTCTCCTCAGATTCAACGGCCACTCCTTGATAGGTATCCTTTGTGAAATTCCCATGACTCACAGTGAAGAAGCACAGCCTGACACATGCCACTCATGAGGCTGGATTATGGCACCTGATCTCACCATTAATAACCAGGCTTTTTCTTTTAGATGCCAATACATCTGTTGTACATTTGCTGCACACTCTATTTTTATATCACAACTGAAACTTGCTTTTCAGTGGCACTTGCTTCATCAAACTGGACATTCAGATCACAGCAGACCATTGTCTGTGTCACTTTGCCGAACCGTGGAACCATGAAAATCTGAATCTACATTCTGCTGCTGGGTTAAAGGAGTCAGATTTGGTCGTGCAAACACGGAGAGCTGGCTCACAGATGCTGATCGCCTAGAATCTAGCCTAAATAATTGCACATATAAAAGTGGCTTATGATGCACAATACACACACAGATGCATAAAGCTCAAATAACAGCTTCCTCGACACTTCAGGTGCCTGACAATGCTCCTGTAACGTACTGCCTTTAAAAACCCATGTTTATCCGAAGTGTTAAAGACATGTTAAATTTTTTTAAAAAGTGATGTGCACGTATTTCTTCAGAACTTTGTGGGGATCCAAAGCCTCGAGGTAAAATTATTCTCAGCTCTCCATTGGCCTAGTTGGTAAAGGAACCACCCTGTGTAGTACTAAGTCCTCGGTTCAATTCAGAGTCTGTGCTGAGGTAGCTGATCTCCGGTAGGGCAGCAGCTGGGGTGCTAAAATTGCCATCAGCTCGGAGAAGGGAAAAAATAAAATCCTACTTGCTATCCAGTAACTCACGCTGTGGATGTTGGTCGAGGGTAGGATTGGGCTTGGCTTTGATTGCTTCCACAGTCAAAATAGCCTGCCTGCATGGTACTGTATTCCAGAACCCATGGAACTGTACTCCAGCATGAGGCAGTTCCTTTAGGAGAGGGATGGAGAGCACTGGGCTTTTTTCCTAGTATTGCACAAACCTGCAACCTCCAAGGTAGATCAGTAGCAGCGGTCAAATTATTCTCAAATGAAACTATATTTATATGCAAAGACTGACAAAGACTAATCTATAGAGATTCTATTTAACAAGAAAATTGAATGAGCATCTCTCCAACATTGCAACAACAAAACTGAATGGGCCCTCGAAGGAAGAAATGCATTACATGACTGTCAGACTCTCAAGACCATTGAACTACAGAAGCACTCAAAAATACTTTATGGCTCATTTAAAAAAAACACAGAACAGTTTCCAGTGCAGTAACTCAAGGAAATTAGTTTGGTGAAAAAACTATTGCTGAAGAGAACCAGCAAAATTGCACAATCACTAACAATAGCAGTTCAATTTCAATGAGAAATTGGATTATTTCTGGAAATGAGACCCGATCTTTATCGTTCAAATAAAGGGCAGCAGAGCAAAAATCTTTGTTGCACAAAGTTAACTGAATCATCACATTGTTGTGTTCCTGCTGTATTTTGCATCACCCAATCACTCAATGCACTATTCCTTGATAAAGGAGGAGAGGCTAAAGCAAGGAACCATCTCCCAAGACTTAACCGAGTTCTGTGACCACCCACTGAAACTATACAGGTTGGCTCATCCCAAGAATCCCTTTAATCTTTCTCAACTCATTTCTGGAACTTGCTACTTGTGGAATCAGATGCAAACCAGCATCCCATCACTTTGCGGTACAATACATCCAACTGGGAGAAACAGTAACATGGATAAATTAACCCAAATAAAATAAAAGCTCTGGCTGGAACAGTACGACTGCACCGAAATGACTGCCAAGAAACCCATTAAAGATTTTGTGGAGTTTAAAAATCACAGATCCTATTAAATTTTGATAGCATGTGAAGGCACTAGAGAATGCTTAGATAAGAGGATTTGGTTTGTTGCTGAAGTTGCGCTTGTAACGGGATACTGCAGCTCAGAGTGAACATGCAAGCCGCTGAGAATATGAAACTTGTGCCTTTTGACCTTTACAAAGTGGTGCTCCTCATATCAGCACTTTTCTAGGGCACTTCAAGTGCACTGCACATTGTGGGACTGCGCCACACAGAGCTGGAAGGCTTCAGGATCGATGCCTGGTCTCTGCCGAGTTAGCTCACCTCAGCCAGGATGGTGGTTACGGATGTTCAGTTACAGTACGGTTCCATTGGCAGAAATTCCGATCCCTACGGGTGTGTACGCGCTGTGTACTCACCCGTAGGGCCAACGGAAATGCCGGTTTTAGGCATGCACTGCGCATGCGCTGGAAACCGGCATTTCCGATCTGTCAAGAAAGCTCTTGACAGATCCTCCGCCTGCCCTGGAGCAGGGCCTCTGCGGGTGGAGAGCTCCGTTTTTTGCCGCCCCTCCGCCCGCAGAAAACACTTACAATTCTAAAGCAGGCGTAAGAACAGCTTTTACCAGGATAAGAGTTGAAAAAAGTTTTTTTTTTAAATTTCCACTGATTTAGCACTTAAAAATACTTTAAAGAAAGGTAAGTTTATTCTTAGCCCCGTTAAAAACTTCAAAAAATAAAATTTTTGTTTAAAATACTTAACTTATATAGTAATTTAAATTCATTTTAAAAATGTGATTTTTTTTTTGTTAAATTTATTTTAAGTTTTACTATGTTTTGGGGGTGATCTCTATTCATATATTTGACAGGTCTTCCTGTCAAATGTATGAATGGAGATTCCCTTCTCTGATGGCCCACTTGATCCCAGGGATGCTGTGAACCGCCTGCGCCTCTGGGATACGTGGGCCTTGCGCACCGGCAGTTTGGAGAGGTCCAGCATCGGAACCATGCGCCTCCCAGGAGCAGGTTTTTCCAGATCGCAGCCCTCCGCCCGCGGGAGGCCTGCGAACGGAATTTCTGGGCCAAATTATCTGCCAGCTCTGTACAGACGTGTCCATCAGTGAAGTGAAAATTGTTCCGAGGCCCTTTGTTACATCTGATAAAGACTTCCTTCTGCGTCCCAGGGAAAAAGAGGAAGAACTTGCATTTACATAGCTCTTTATCATGTCCTTGGGATGGCCCAAAGCATGTCTGCACAGCCAATTAATTCGTTTTGAAGTGCACTCATTTCACTGTTATGTAGGTAAACATAGCAGCCAAATTGTACACAGCAAGATCCCACAAACAGCAAATGAGATGAATGCCAGATAATCTGTTTTTGGTGTTGCTGGTTCAGGGTCAAATGTTGGCCAAGACACCAAGAGAACTCCCTGATCTTCCTTGAATAGTGTTATATTATCTTCAGCTAAACAGACAGACGGGGCCTCGGTTGAACGACTTGCCTGAAAAATGGAAGTTACACACAGAAGCAGGGGTTCAGAGTGCCCAGCTTTCTCTTCCGTGCACACAAGGCTTCAAGTCCCAGGTAACAAGGAGTGACCTTTGAAATTTCAAACTATACCACAAGAATAGTTAGGCTGTGTGGTGACTCGTTCACTCTAATGCAAATGTTAATGACATTTCTCTACAGCTCCTAAAAGTGTCCCAAGTCAGTTAAAAATCTTTTCAAAGCCAATTGACTTTTCCCAGATGCTCGATTAATCCATATCCCTTGGCAGCTAATCATAGTCCATCAGATCACCACACAATACATTAAACATTCTAAGGAAAAATACAAGCATGCATGGTATCTTATTAAGACATCACAGTTTCACTCAGCCTGGTACACATATACATTGCCTCTGTGTATATTACTCGGGTTTTCACAAGTTCCATGTTCCCCTTCCTTTTTTCTGCCAACTTTCTTCCCTCCTCTTCTCTCATGAAGGCAACAACTCCTGCTAGAGTGCAATTGAATAGGTGCCCACCCCTATCTTAATGGGAAAGTCTATTTTCTTTGTGGCGAGAGACTAGGGACTGTGGAGTTGCAAAGGGTGTGCAGGTACTCAAATCACTAAAAGATCGCACACAATTACAAAATGGCCAATGGAATGTTGGCCTTTACCTCACGGGGACTGGAATACAAAGTGGAGAAAGTTATGATCCAGTTGGACAGAGCCTTGGTCAGACTCCAGTTGGAGTATTGCGTTCAGCTTTGGGCACCACACCTCAGCAATGATATATTGACCTTGGAAGGGGTACAGCACAGATTTGCCAGAATAATACCAGGTTGTTGAAGGGTTAAAATTAGGACAGGTTGCATAAATTTGACTTGTATTCCCTTGAGTTTAGACGGCTGAGGGATGTTTAAAATGATAAAAGGATTCATAGGTTGCTATTTCTTTTGGTGGAGGAATCCAAAACTAGGAGGGTATAATGTTAAAATTACAGCTGGGTCATTCTGGAGCAAAATCAGGAAGCACTTTTTCCACACAAAGGAAGAGGAAACCTGGAACTCTCTCCCCAAAAAGGCTGTGGCTGCTGGATCAATTGAAATTTTCAAGTCAGCGATCGACAATTTTTTTTATTAGGTAACGGTATCAGGGATATGGATCAAAGGGTAAATGGGAGTTGAGGTACAGATCAGCCATGATCTAATTCAAATCAAAATCAAATCAACTTTTATTGTCATTGTTAGTGCACAAGTGCAGTACAACGAAATGTAGGCTTGCGGCTCCCGAGAGTGTACATTTAGATTAAGACATTTAAACATTCAACATACATTTGGCTTGTAATACATTAACATAAACATAACCATAATAAAGTGCATTGGCAGATGTGCAGGCTTTAGAGTTTTAGAATTGAATGGCGGAACAGGCTTGAGGGGCAGAATGCCCACTCCTGCTCCTATGTGGTGCCCTGCCCAAAGGGTGGTCCTCACATGTGAGCCTAGACAATGAGCATTAGCTAGCTTTGACATGCCCAATGCTATCTTCACCTTGCCACACCTGCACATTTTCCATTAGCAGCATTCATTCGTGGGATTTGGCCAATGCTGGCAAAGCCATCATTTATTGCTCATCGCGAGTTGCCCTGAGAAGGCAGTGGTTGGCCTTCTTCTTGAACCGCTGCAGTCCGTGTGGTGAAGGTGCTCCCACAATTCTTTTAGGTAGCGAGTTCCAGGATTTTGACCCATTGACGATGATGGAACCGTGATATATGTCGAAGTCAGGATGGTGGGTGGCATGGAGGGGAACTGGGTGGTGATGGTCTTCCCATGCTCCCGCTGCCCTTGTCCCTCTGGGTGGTGGCTGTCACGGGTTTAGGAGCTGCTGCTAAAGAAGCTTGGCGAGTTGCTGCTGTGCATCCTGTAGATGGTACGTGTAACATTTGCATATTGAATTATCATTGGCCCGCAGGCATCTGTAAGGAATACCTATTATATTCACATGTGATCACATGCTGAGTTGTCATTGGCAAGCAGGCATCTGTAAGGACTACTATTGTTTTGAAGACCCAAGCTAGGGGTCCTAATGCCAGGCTTTCCCCACTGGTGCTGCTATGAGTACGATCACAGACCTAATGCTTAATAAAAGAGTTAAACTGTAATACTCCGTTGTCCTGCAATTAATTATTTTTATACAAAGTGTGTAAAACAAGACAGTACACACTGCAACCATGGTATGCGATGGAAAGGTCATCGACCTGAAACACTGACTCTGTTTCTCTCTCCACGGATGTTGCCTGGCCTGCTGAGTTTTTTCAGCGTTTTCTATTGTTATTTCGGATTTCCAGCATCCGCAGTATTTTGCTATCGAGGATGATCAGTTGTTGGACAGAGATCAGGAGTAGGAACTGACATTCCTCTCTTGAACCCATGGGCTCGGAGCCCAATTATATTGCCACTACTAGCACCCCAGGCAAAATAAAACTCAGGGCCTTCAGATCTATATGGCTCAGCTTCCCACCAAACAACCTTACTGAGCTTTCATGGTACCCCTGGCTCTGTATAGAACTTAAATCTTCACAAGGTCCTTTTTTCCCCCCAAAGCCAAATGCTTTCATTATATTTGAAGAAATTGTACTCTAAAAATGTTGTTCCAATGTGACTGGCCGAGTTGCATTAATATATGCTTGAATGGGCAGTAATCTTACACAGGCAAAACCAGGTTAGGATTTCATTGTCACTTCCTTTACTACAAGTGACCGACAGGAATACCCAACTATCTTATCTTGTTCCTTTTAAACTACAAATACACCATCCTGCATGCTGTCTTGCTCCACTACATCCCCAATGTGTTGAAATCAAGATTCATTATAAAGTATCCCACTCTTCTTTCCCCCAGGATATCAAAACTGTGGAACTGTAGGAGTCTCTGCACTCCTAGCAAAGAATCTATAAACTCACTGGAAGTTAACAAACTGAGTTTAATGTATTAAAACTTTACAAAAGAAGAAAATGCAGGAGAAGCTCTAAACAGGTCTTTTCTCTATCACTCCACATGAGGACTGGCTGGCCATGCCCTCTACCTCTGACGTCATCACGTTTCCCACCGTTGGGGACGTCACATGACCCACGTGATGACGTCATCGCGTCAGGTCGCGATTTTGTCGATCTAGCTCTGTTTAACCAGAGCCAACATTGAAAGGTAATAAACATGATTAAAGGCAATTATAGAAGTCCCTGTGAGAGTCTCTTAGTGGCTTTGCCACAGAACCGCTTATTTCCCTGTTCTTTTTTTACACCAATTTTTACCTTTTAAGATCCACGCTTCGTGGCACATAAACACAACATTTCGATTCACTGGGTCTTCATTTTCTTTTCAATGTCACTAGTGTCCAGCACTTTGGGATTTGACCTATTATCTTGCTTTATTTAAAAAAATTAAGTATATTGTACCTCCCGTGTTTAAAGCATGGTTTCATAAGGGATACAAAGTACAGGAAACTCCGGCCACAGACCAAGCGTCCCTGTTGCTTAGCAACAAGTGCAGGAACCCCGGTTACACGGCCACAGATCCAGGAACTGCCACTAATATGAAGTAAAACTTACCTGAACCTACTCCTGAATTTTGCCGGTAAATCGAGTTTCCTGTATGGAGTTACAAGAAAACAAGACTTCTGCAATAACGAGCCTCTAATCCAATCTCAAGACAATACCCCTGAATATGCCAAATTCCTAAACCAGCCTGCCTTATTGGCTCGTGAGTCAAATATTGGGCTGCACTGTGGCTGCGTTCTAGTTTTGTGCAATGGACTCACATCTACTAGGAACTGAGCTGAGACTGTTCAAAACTCATCTCACCTGGGACCCTTGCAGCTGGTGGAGAGATGAGACTTTCATAGAATCATAAAATCTTAGAAGTTTACGACACAGGATGCCATTCGGCCCATCGTGTCGGTGCTGGCCGAGAAAGAGCGATCTAGCCTAATTCCACTTTCATCCCATCAACCCAACTCAAATTCAAGCCCAAATCCCAGGATTATAGATAGGACAGTGAGCTGACCCACAACATTACAATTATCCCAAACTCTCAAGGCTGGTGAATACAGATTCAATAGTAGCTTTCAAAAGGGAATTGGATAAATACTTGAAGGAGAATAAATTGCAGGGCTATGGGGAAAGAGCGGGGGATCGGACTAACTGGATTGCTCTTCGAAAGAGCCGGCGCAGACTCGATGGGCCGAATGGCTTCCTTCTGTGCTACACTACTCTATGATTCTATGACTTGAGAAATGTATATTTTTGTACAACAATAAAAGAATGTTTCATAAAAAAAACACTAACTTTTCTTTCCAATTTTTTCCCCACTGCAGAAAATAATTTGTGACAGTTTGATGGACTCTCATCCTGGTCAATGTTTCCACATTCAATAAAAGCTCTTTCTAGAATGCCATGACCAGGCTATTTTCGGCTGATCTGTTTTTCCAATCATTTTTATCACTCTACCTTGGCTTTGTGCACACTTTAATCACACAATGACACACATCTCAAACATTTACTAGTCACACAGAGACGTCAGTGCAAGCAGATAATACAGGCTAACATCATACCTGAGGGAATAACAACAGAAAACGCTGGAAAAACTCAGCAGGTCAGGCAGCATCCGTGGAGAGAGAAACAGAGTTAATGTTTCAGGTCGATGACCCTTCGTCAGAACTGGAAAAAAGCAGGAAATGGAAAGCAAGTTTAGGGGCTGGGGAAAGGGGGAGGGGATGAAAGAACAAAAGGGAAGGTCAGTGATAGGATAGAAAGCAGGAGAGATTAAGAGACATTGAGAGACATTAAGAGATATTCAAGGCGAGAGGAGGTGGTAATGGGACAGGTTAAGGAACAAAGGATGGCTCTCGATGAGGTGTGAATTGCGCTGGCAGAATGAAGGACAGCTGCCATGTGGGAGGGAAGAAAAAAAGGCCAAACAAAAAGAGTGGATAAATAAAAAAAATATATATGATAGGGGCCGAGGTTATGATCTGAAATTGTTGAACTCTATGTTGAGTCCAGAAGGCTGTAAAGTGCCTAATCGAAAGATGAGGTGTTGTTCCTCGAGCTTACGCTGAGCTTCCATGGAACAATGCAAGAGGCCGAGGACGGTGAGGTCAGAGTGGGAATGGGGCGGTGAATTGAAGTGACAGGCCACCGGGAGCTCGGGGTCCCCCTTACGGACTGAACGGAGGTGTTCCGCAAAGCGGTCACCCAATCTGCGTTTGGTCTCCCCAATGTAGAGGAGACCGCATCGTGAGCAGCGAATACAGTATATTAAATTGCAAGAAGTACAAGTAAATCGCTGTTTCACCTGGAAGGGGTGTTTGGGGCCCTGGACAGTGGGAAGGGGAGGGGGGGGGAGGTATAAGAACATGTGTTACATCTCCTGCGCTTGCACGGGAAGGTGCCGGGCGAAGGGGAAGGGGTGCTGGGGGTGGTAGAGGAGTGGACTAGGGTGTTGCAGAGGGAGCGGTCCCTATGGAATGCTGAAAGGGGAGGTGAGGGGAAGATGCGTTTGGTGGTGGGATCACGCTGGAGGTGGCGGAAATGGCGGAGGATGATCCGTTGAATGTGGAGGCTGGTGGGGTGAAAGGTGAGGACAAGGGGAACCCTATCGTGGATCCGGGAGGGAGGGGCAGGGGCGAGGGCAGAAGTGCGGGAGATAGAACGGACACAGTCAAGGGCCGTGTCAACCACAGTAGAGGGGAATCCTCGGTTGAGGAAAAAGGAAGACATGTTGGAAGCACTGGTATGGAAGGTGGCATTGTCAGAGCAGATGCAGCGGAGACGGAGAAACTGGGAGAATGGAATAGAGTCCTTACAGGAGGCGGGGTGGGAGGAAGCGTAGTCCAGGTAGCTGTGGAAGTCAGTGGGCTTGTAGTGAATGTCAGTCAATAACCTATCCCCAGAGATGGAGACGGAGAAGTCGAGGAGTGAAGGTGAGGGGAGGATGGAAATTGGAGGCAAAGTGAATGAAATTGTCTAGTTCAGGGCGAGAGCAGGAAACGGCACTGATACAGTCATCAATGTACCGGAAAGAGGTGAGGGAGGGGACCAGAGTAGGACTGAAACAAAGAGTGTTCCACATATCCCACGAAAAGGCAGGCATAGCTAGGACCCATGCAGGTACCCATAGCAACACCTTTGATTTGGAGAAAATGAGTGGAGTTAAAGGAGAAGTTGTTCAATGTGAGAACAAGTTCAGCCAGGCGGAGGAGGGTGGTGGTGGATGGGGACTGGTTGGGCCTCTGTTCAAGGAAGAAGCGGAGTGCCCTCAGGCCATCCTGGTGGGGGATGGAGGCGTAGAGGGATTGTACGTCCAGTGAAAAGGAGGCGGTTGGGGCCGGGAAACTGGAAACTGTTAAAGTGACGGAGGGCGTCGGAAGAGTCGCGGATATAGGTGGGAAGAGACTGGACAAGGGAAGAAAAAAGAGTCGAGATAGGAAGAGATAAGTTCCGTGGGGCAAGAACAGGCTGAAACGATTGGTCTACCAGGGCAGTCCTGTTTGTGGATCTTGGGAAGGAGGTAGAAGCGGGCTGTGCAGGGTTGGGGAACTATGAGGTTGGCGGCCGTGGGGGCAAGATCTCCAGAGGCGATGAGGTCAGTGACAGTCTTGGAAATGGTGGCTTGATGTTTGGTAGTGGGGTCATGGTCCAGGTGGAGGTAGGAGGTGTCGGAGAGTTGGCATTCAGCTTCCGCTAGGTAGAGGTCGGTTCGCCAAACAACAACAGCACCACCCTTGTCAGCAGGTTTAATGATAATGTCGGGGTTGGATCTGAGAGAATGGAGTGCTGCAAGTTCAGGGGGAGGTAGGTTGGAGTGAGGGGAGCAGAGAAATGGAGACGGCCGATGTCACGGCGGCAGTTAGCAATGAAAAGATCTAGAGAGGGTAAGAGGCCAGAGGGAGGGGTCCAAATAAAATGAGAATTTAGAAAGCGGGAGAAAGGGTCAGCCGTGCGGGGGAAGACTCAAGATGTACAAGGTATTGGTGAGACCGCACCTGGAATACTGCATACAGTTTTGGTGTCTATACTTAAGAAAAGACACACTTGCTCTCGAGTCAGTACAAAGAAGGTTCACTCGGTTAATCCCGGGGATGAGGGGGTGGTCATATGAGGAGAGGTTGAGTAGATTGGGACTCTACTCATTGGAGTTCAGAAGAATGAGAGGCGATCTTATTGAAACATAAGATTGTGAAGGGGCTTGATCGGGTGGATGCGGTGAGGATGTTCCCAATGATGGGTGAAACTAGAACTAGGGGGCATAATCTTAAAATAAGGGGCTGCTCATTCAAAACTGAGATGAGGAGAAACTTCTTCACTCAGAGGGTGGTAGGTTTGTGGAATTTGCTACCCCAGAAAGCTGTGGAAGCTACATCATTAAATAAATTTAAAACAGAAATAGATAGTTTCCTAGAAGTAAAGGGAATTAAGGGTTACGGGGAGCGGGCAGGAAATTGGACATGAGTCTAGGTTCGGAATGGTCATGGCCCTGTGGGTAGTGGAGTGGGCCCAGGGGCCGTGTAGCCTTGTTCTGCTCCTACTATGTTCTAATTCTGTGTTAGATTTCAGGAGATGGTTTTATTCCTGTTCCTGGCTGGGGTGGAGATCGCCTTTACAGAAGGTAAGTACTGTAGAAAATATAGGGACAGAGTGATCTCCTGGAAGAATTTTGATCGCCTAGATGGGTCGGAGAGGAATTTCCCAGATTTTTTTCTCCCAAATTGGCCATTGGGTCTTTATCTGGTTTTTCGCCTCTCCCGGGAGATCACATGGGTTCGGGTGGATGCAGAGTGATAGAAGATTTGAGGTTAGGATCAGATCAGCCATGATCTTATTGAATGGTGGAGCAGGCCGAGGGGCTGATTGGCCTACTCCTGCTCCTATTTCTTATGTTCTTATGTTCCTGGCCAAAGAAGTGGGCACGGAGGCGAAGGCAGCGGAAAAAGAGCTTAGCATCGTGCCGAGCTCGAAATTCATTGAGGTGGGGACGTAAGGGGATGAAGCTCAGGCCTTTGCTGAGGACTGATCGTTCGGGGTCAGAGAGGGGAAAGTCCGAGGAGATAGTGAAAACGCGGAAGGGGGTGAGATTGGGAGAAGGGGGGTTAGAGGAAAGTGAAGGGGAAGAAGGTTCCGGAGGGGCGTTGGTGTTCAAGAGTTGATGAAGCTTGCGATCCTTGACATCAGAAAGGAAGAAACAAAGTTTTTTGTTGAAGCGTCGGATGAGTCGAAGGATGAAATGGAACTGTGGACCAGGACAGCTTTGAGATAGAGTGCGTCGGTGCTGCTGAAGAGAGAGGTCGAGAGTGTTCATGTGGCACCGCATGGCGTGGAGCGTGGATCTCAAGATGCGGCGAGAGCAGTAGTTCGAGGAACGATGAATATCTTGGAGATATTTGTAATCCTGGAGTTGGAGTCTAAGCAAAAGGAGGCCATCAAGGCTGCCGGCCACAGCTGACTGGACTTTATCAGCTGCCAGATGGGACTGGCACAAGAGAAAATGGAGGGTGAGAGCAGAGAGTCAGATGGGCTTCAAAGTAAACATGATTTCTTTTCTGGGGAGGGGGTGGGGGCAGGAAAAGAGGATGCTTCAAGTTGTTCAAAATTGAAGGCAATTTCTTTACAAATTCTATTTTCTATCTTTACCAAAACCAGAAGTAATATTGCTTGCTGACTTAATATACTACCTTAGGCTTTCCACACAGCGTCCGATGGATCAGCTACCAAAAGGTGCAATGAAACATCTTACAAAGAAACACAATCCCTCAGAAAGAAAAAGAAAGGCTTGCATTTATATAGCACTTTTCACGACCTCAGGATGTCCCAAAGCGCTTTACAGCCAATTAAATACTTCTGAAGTGTAGCCGCTGCTGTAATGTAGGAAACACGGCAGCCAATTTGCGCACAGAAACTGCTCTCAGCGGTAGCATTAAACTATGTTTCTTCTTGTACTGATGTGTCTGTGTGGTCAGATGTATGACTGAAAGATTGAACAAACATTCGTAACTGGGACTTAGTACAGGAAACTTTCGATTAACCGGTCCCTAGATAACCAGAAATGTCGGTTAACTGGCAAAATTCAGGAGTAGGTTCAGGTAACAAGGGTGTAGCTGCAGCTGTTGCTAAGTTACAGAGATGCTTGCAACTTGTGCCCATTGTTGCAACAGGGTTTGTTGCTTTATATGGAGTTCTCAGCTCCGTATCTTTCACTATAGCGTTCGGTTATCCGGAATTTTTGATGAACCGGCACCACGTCGGTCCCGTCCGTGCCGGATAAAAGAAAGTTTCCTGTAGCTCAACACATTGCTACAAAACCTGTCCATAGTGATCAAGTTCAAGACGAGTTTGAAATGTCTAACAATACATGATCTAAAATGATTTATTCATTGTTGAGTTCCAAGATGATGTCCACCTAAACACTGGGCAACACGCTAAATACCCATTCAACCAATAGGCATGAGTGAATCCCACTTCATTCAAAGCTTGTACAACAGGTACGGAGTGGAAGGGAAACAGATGGGGCAGTTCTCTCAGCAGTCTTAGTGAGCTGATCAAGTGCGCGCGTACACCACTGCTCACGGTGTCACCTGCAGCCCATCAAGACCATCCCCCAGTATTCAAAGGTTTATAAAAAATACAGCTGGTCGCTTTGCTGTTAGCAATTTCTGCAGTTAGCAATTTCTGCAGTCAGGACTGCCGTACGGTCAACAGCCTCATTATAAATTTACTGTTGTCAGCTGAACCGAAGGTGAATGGACAGATCAGATATGACTAGTGCACAGAGAGGGTGGTAAATGTTTGAAATGGACTGCCGAGGGAAGCAATCGATGCCGGCAATATTAGTAAATTTAAGGAGTTGGACAGGCATTTGGTGAAAAAAAATCAACTGTATGATATAAGTAGTGAACATACGACCAGAAAAATTAGGAGCAGAAGTAGGCCATGCCACCCCTCGAGCCTGCACCGCCATTCAATAAGATCATGGCTGATCTTTGACCTCAACTCCACTTACCCGCCCGATTCCCATATCCCTCGATTCCCTCTGTCTATTGCCTCTGAACTCCGGGGATGGCTAGATAGACCAAAATGGTGTTTTCCTGTACTGTACATTTTTATGTTCCTAATGCAGATTTTTAACAGTGTTCCATGCATGCATGCATGCATGCATGTAATACCAGGCATATCGTGATCAACAATTTACATTTCTTTTGATTAATGTCCTTAACTTACTTGTTTTTTTGGACAATGGTGACGAGGGTATGAATCCCTTCATTCTCTTCCTCATTCATCTCCCAGCTTGGGGAGGGTGGCATGTGGCTACACAAACTGGGTTTAAAAAAGAGTCCAAATCAGAAGTGTGGAGAGAAGAGGAATATGGAGATGGGGCAAGGTCACAGGAGTCAAGGGTGGGTCTTTTGAAGAGTGGTTCGATGATGCTATGAGAGTGGGTGATGACGGTTGTTTTGAAAGGGGGGGGCAGCATCTGAGGAGAGGGAACCATTTCAATATCAGCTAGCATGGAGGCCAGGAAGGGAAGTTGGGTGGTCAGCAGTTTTGTGGGAATGGGGTCAATTATTTTATTCAGGGCTCCTCCGATAGCTTTGTTGATGAATGTACCACATGATTTAGCAGCAAGTCAAAGAAACCAGAAAGTCCCAGGTTCAATTGCCAGTCTGTGCGGAGTTGGCTGATCCCAGCAGAGGATTTATAAATCTATCTTGGTGCCTCAGTCTAGGGAGGGTAAAATAAATAGCCATGCTTTCCGCTCAAGCTCTCTGTCCAGTAACCTCCCACTGCCACTCATTCTCGTGCCTCATACAGGAAGAATGTTAACATAGGCTGCTGGCACCTAGTGATCAGCACCTTCAGGAAAGAAAAATAAAAATAAAAAACAATCCCAAAATAAGAAAATCACAACGGCATGGCATTTTGTGACTTAAATGATTGCAATTCAATGGGAGTGGCAGCAAAACGGTATTCAACAGGTAAGCAACTTTCAGAAACAGTTTGATTAGTGCACACTTACGGTAAACTTCCAACAGGGCAAACTGCTGAAGGGAAAGCATTTTCCTGCCCCAGAGTAAACCTGGGCTGCACAACCATAACTTGCTATTTTCTAAAAGCTATAAATTGCTTTCTGTGGGGCACCTCTGTTGGGCTAATGGGAATACAGACCAAGCTCGATCCCTGAATTATCCAACAACCACAACAACTTGTATTTATATAGCACCTTTAATGTAGTAAAACGTCCCAAGGCGCTTCACAGGAGCGTTATCAAAGACATTTTGACACCGAGTCACATAAGGAGGTATTAGGACAGGTGACCAAAAGCTTAGTCAAAGAAGTAGGTTTTAAGGAGCGTCTTAAAAGGAGGAGCGAGGCGGAGAGGTTTAGGGAGGGAATTCCAGAGCTTAGGGTCTAGGAAGCTGAAGGCACGGCCGCCAATGGTGGAGCGCTGAAAACTGGGGATGCGCAAGAGGCCAGAAACAGTTGTGGGGGTGGTGGGGCGGCGCTACAATTGGTCTCACCATCCTGGACTAGAAAGGAGAAACTATTCGCCTGATTTTGTGCCCCTAACCCTTGCTGAAAAGTGCACACGCTAGCCTCAGGTGAGGTCAGGACAGGGCTTGACCATGATGTCCTCCACTGTCGCGGCTCACACATGACAGTCAAACACTTGGGAGATGTATCGGAGGGCTGCCAATGCCCATGGGATCATTCCCCAGCAACAATTAGCACCTTGAAACAAAGAGGAAAAAAAACTGGAAACTTGGCATATTCTGTAAATTTAGTTGAAATGATGACAGCAGTTTTACAGAAACAATGACACTTTTTCGTAATGAATGGATTGTTTTAATAGGATATGCTGATTGATGCGGCAAGCTTGAAAAGTCTTCACGGGTGATGTGGACTCTTCAAAACTGCACTGCAGTGTAATGTTTACATGCTGCAGACATCCACAGAAATTCAGTATGTTAATTTATGAATGCAGGCCATTTTCACAAAGTCTCGAGAGAGAGAAAACAAACGCTAAGCACGGCAGGTTTTTCACATTTTAATAATTATGTCCACAGTTATAAAAACACTGGCTGGTGACAGCACAAGGGAAGAGAGCAGCAGCATTCACAAGGCTTGAAGGTGGTATTAAATGCACAATGATCCACTGCACTAATCTCGGACAGAAAAACAACCCATAATGCTTGAAAAATATGACACCCTGCTGTAGTCTATTTCCTTAGAACTTTCAAAACACCCACAGACACACTTTCTAGTCAGCAACACCTGCAAAATTGATTTTGCTGCTTTACTTCTAAAAGTCTTTAGGTAAAGAAGTTCTACGGCACAGGTCTTCTTCATCCAGATTACCCAGGGAATAAAGCGATAACATTATTTTCTTGTTGCACTGCAATAAATTGTGTCATCGGGTGCAAAAGTGATACCAGATGTTCTTCCCCCGCCCCACAGATTTTCTCCACTCTTGTCCCAATCACTTTCCCTTCCTGCCAGCTCTTGATGGTTTACGGTTCCACAGGGGCCAGCAACAGCCACATCCCAGTAATTTGCCCAACTACAGGAAACTTTTTTTTAATCCGGCACGGACGGGACCGACGTGGTGCCGGTTCATCAAAAATTCCGGATAACCGAGCGCTATAGTAAAAGATAGGGAGAGCTGACAGCTCCGTATAAAGCAACAAACCCTGTTGCTTAGCAACAAGTGTAGAACAATGGCCACAAGTTGCAAGCGTCTCTGTAGCTTAGCAACATCTGCAGCCACACCCTTGCACAGCAACAAATGGAGGAAGGCAAGTACAATATGAAGTAAAACCTACTCCTGAATTTTGCCGGTTAACCGAGATTTCTGGTTATTTAGGTGCCGGTAAATCGAAAGTTTCCTGTAGTTATTTTTCATGTGTAATCCCAGACGTAGGATATTGGTCAATGGAGGGCATCATGCCAAACTCGGTTGTGTGTGTGTATATGTGTATGTATGTATATACACACACACACGCGATATACATATACACATTAATGATGAGGAGCGGGAGACCCCCTACCCACAACACAGAGGCATGGTTGCCACTGTAACACCCCAACTGCTGTCACAGCCCAGATTAACTAACACAGCACAGACTAGGAATCCAACCTAAGTTTAAAAGGGCTGCACTTCTGAGCCACTTTTCCAATGCACAAAAGTCTGGTTTCGCAGTCACCCAACATGAAATTGCAACCACAAACTGCAGTCTTAAAAGAACAACTATGAGGTCTGACAGTTCCAGTCCAAAAGTAAATCATTGATCAAATATTTGAATGGGTGTTATCTGCATGCGTAGGCCACCTCAACGCAGTGAAAATGTTTAAACTTCTCAGATCGTTATCTATATACCATTACACCCATACTCTTAAAAAATAAATGTTCGCTTAGACAAAAGATGGCGCTAGCAATTGGGTTTATTAAGCAAACACAACTGCTGGACGACCACAGTACGCAGGCGAGGCTCAACACGGTAAGCTCCATGTACAAAGTCACTCAATGCATTTATCTTCTTCCTTGTAATTCCATAGAACTACAGGCCCACACATGTAACTTCAAATTGCATACTCCTCCCACTATCCTGCTACTTTAAAAAAAAATTGTTCATGGGATGTGGAATGCGTATTTGCCAAACATGTGGGAATCACACACTGGGCCATGAAACATTGGGACGTGGGTTCGGGCCCACGATGCCCCAATGAGTTCATAATCGTTGCCAAGCCATTGGGGGCTGTACTGTGCAGTCACGATGCAACGCCACAAGAGAGAGAAAAATAGGTGGCTAGTCACGTTCACACCCTTCCTATACTGTTGTGCAGAATCATAGATCTGCAGAATCATAGATCTTGTATCACAGGGAAGAAAAAAAACAACGAAAATACAGAAAGGCTAAAGATTAAGAGGGAAAAATTGAGTCGCGCCCCCTTTGGGGCGCTAACTTCGCCGGGCGCTAACTTCGCCGGGTGCCCCGAAAAAATTAGAGCCCCCGCGGCCGAAATTCATTGGTAGAGCCCCAAGAGGGAAGCGAGGTGCTACTGGATGCGCCCCACCTCCTTCTTGGGGCACTGCGAGGGACTATCGCAGCGCTTAAAGGGGGGGGGGGCCTTGCGCAGCACGACCCGAGGCCCAGCTGGCAGCCAGCACTCTGCCCGGGGGGGGGGGGGGGAGGGGCGGGGTGGAGGTGTGTGCTCAGGAGGCCAGGGACGCCAATGGAGGCAAGCGGCCAGCAACAAAAATGGCCGCCTGGCAACTCACCTTTAATTAGCGCCGCCCCAGCCGCAGGTAGGCCCACCCATCGGACATAGCGCCTGGCAGTAAGTCAGGGGGCGCTACCGAAGATCGCGGCCGGGACGTGAGCGGGGTGCTACCGAAGATTGCGGCCGGGGTGCTGCGCACAGTGATGACGTCATTAGCCGGCAGCGCAGCGCGGTGCTAACTGTTACCGCTGCCGCTAACCTCCCACGGAATTTCACAGGAGACATTGGTGGCGCCGCGCCCAGGCGCTAGTTGCTTTGTGCCCCGTTAACGCCCTCTTAGGGCACTAACGGGAGGCGCAAAGCAACCGAATTTCTCCCCCTAAAACATTGCTTCAAATCTTTTGATACTCAAAATGTGCACATCTCTGGGACTAATGAGTAATAGACAAGCACAGCAACAACAGTTCCACGGACCCAATAAACCCATTCCAAACATGTTCACTATAATGCGCTCCCACATACCTAAACCTCCCCAAGCAAACTCTAACCGCGTATACACTATATACTAGAAGTGCCCATTTCTGTTTCTTTTTAATGAGTTGCAGACCAGTGACTTTGTTAGCGACCCCTGCTCTACCACCTTCATTTCAAAACCCACTGGGTGTGGCTTGCATTTGGCAAATTTTCTTCAACCATCACATCTAGTACTGCAGAGGATGGAAAGGATTTGGTGCACACAAACTTCATCTTGACTTGAATGTAATCTTTTAGAGAATGTAACAGTCTTAACTTAAGCCATACAGACAAGAAGTACCAGGTCCAAGCCCTGTTCAGTACTGAGTTTGCTGATCTCAAAAGAGGCAGCAAGAAGGGTGCTGCAATTGGCCTAATCATACGTGTGTGCGTATGCGTGTGCGTGTTTTGGGGGGTGCGAGGGTAAATCACCATCGTCTGATCTCTATCCAACGACCCTCGTGCATATGCACACTTTGGGTGACAACAGGCTCACTTACGATGCTGTCCAAAGTTGATAGTCTACCAGCACTCACTGTCTAGGTTCAAAGAAT
Source organism: Somniosus microcephalus (assembly GCF_052327205.1). Taxonomy (NCBI): domain Eukaryota; kingdom Metazoa; phylum Chordata; class Chondrichthyes; order Squaliformes; family Somniosidae; genus Somniosus; species Somniosus microcephalus. Next base: position 53,960,148 of record NC_141009.1, read on the forward strand.
AGCCACTAGGCTGACTAGCTACAGACGCCTGTGTTTTAGTAACCCAATATATGAGTTAGTGCAGTCAGGAAAGGAGGGGAAAAATTTGGGAGAAAACACTCTCTTAATAGCAAAGGAAAATTAAATGTGTTCAGTACCGGAAAGATTTGTTAAACCTGTTTAATGCTAGTGCACAGATTAATAGTTTTGACAGGAAAATAGGTAATGTGTTTAATTCAGACATAGACACGCTCCATCGCCCAGGTTTGTTGTAATGCGTGTCAGATCGAAAGCAAATTAGATGGCGAGCTGTGAACACAGCAATTAATATAACATTATTACCACAGATACGCCAATTACCAAAATTTCTGTCAAATTGCACCATGACTGAAGCACACAATATCCTACAAGCACCTTTTACTAATTACGCAGTGTACAGAACTAAACCCGTAAATGGCTACTTCATACAAGCCATAGTTAAGCAAAAAATATTGCCCTTAAACATATAGTGATGTGTTTAGTGTTCAGCAACCCGAAAGGTTTCAAGGCTAGAAAACTAATGTTCAAAACCCATGGCACTACCTCAGCATCACAGGTTGGATAAGAGTTGATAATGATTCTCAGAAGTCCTCTCTTAGTAGTGAAGGACAACGCGAGTGGTTCGGCACTTTTCAATGTTTTTGGTTCTCTTTATCAGCAGCTTCACAAGACTAGGCACCGGACCCAAGACCTTTAGCGCCTATAAGTGAACCCTAATGCAGAAATTTCTAATAAAGAAATACTTTTTAAAAAATTGCTCTCATTAAGGTGAGCAATGTTAGCGCAAAGGAACAGAGACTCGGAGCTCCCAGTGTCACCATCAAGCCAAGAGTGGTCCAGCAGATGCAGTCTAAAGTTGCCTTTACTTTGCCCAATGGGTTAACCCTAACTTCAGAAGAGCACCTCCTATTGCACCAATGTAACAAGTCCACTTCTCCCAGCATCCTTATGCTGTGAGAGCACCAATTTAGCACAGATTAATGCAGAATTAAGACAGTTTTGGCCCACTGGGAATTTTTTTTATTTTTTTAAATTCGTTTATGGGATCAGGGCGGTCGCTGGCAATGCCGGCATTTATTGCCCATCCCTAGTTGCCCTTGAGAAGGTGGTGGTGAGCCACCTTCTTGAACTGCTGCAGTCCGTGTGGTGATGGTACTCCCACAGTGCTGTTAGGGAGGGAGTTCCAGGATTTTGACCCAGCGACAATGAAGGATCGGCGATATATTTCTAAGTCAGGATGGTGTGTGACTTGGAGGGGAACTTGGAGGTGGCGGTGTTCCCATGCGCCTGCTGCCCTTGTCCTTCTAGGTGGAAGAGGTTGCGGGTTTGGGAGGTGCTGCCGAAGAAGCCTTGGCGAGTTGCTGCAGTGCATCTTGTAGATGGTACACACTGCAACCACGGTACGCCAGTGGTGGAGGGAGTGAATGTTTATGGTGGTGGATGGGGTACCAAATCAAGCGGGCTGCTTTGTCCTGGATGGTGTCGAGCTTCTTGAGTGTTGTTGGAGCTGCACTCATCCAGGCAAGTGGAGAGTATTCCATCACACTCCTTATTTGTGCCTTGTAGATGGTGGAAAGGCTTACGATAGCAAAATACTGCGGATGTTGGAAATCCGAAAGAAGGTGTCGACCCGAAACGTCAACTCAAATTTCTGTCCATGGATGTTGCCTGACCTGCTGAGTTTTTCTAGCATTTTCTGTTGTTATTGTGGAAAGGCTTACGTTTACCCCAAACTCGGTTCAATTTGGATCCTTATAGACAGCAGGCAGGGAAAACTCATTTCATCAGCGCACACTGGATTCGAACTTGCGTCACAGAGATGAAAGGTCAGTATATAACCTACTGTCCCACTTGATCCCACCTTACCTATGGCGTACAGCCTGTTTAGTCTACAGAATTCTGTTAAAACCATATGTAAGGTGATTGGCATTTTCTCCGTTTATGCACCTAAAGTTACCAATACAATATGTTTTCATCAACTTTTCCAAACATTTCCAATGTTTCTAGGTTTCTACAACAAAACTAAAAAGGAAAGTCTCAAATCCACAAAGCAATGTATCCTTGCAATCAATGTGGAAAACTGCCCAGGTATGTCCTGTCCACAAAAGGCAGCATAAATCCAATCTGGCCAATTACCACACCATCAGTCTACTCTCAATCATCAGCAAAGCGATGGAAGGTGTCGTCGACAGTGCTTACTCACCGATGCTCAGTTTGGGTCCTGCCAGGATCACTCGGCTCCCGGCCTCATTACAGCCTTGGTTCAAACATAGACAAAAGAGCTGAATTTCAGATGTGAGGAGAGAATGCGAGAATTGCCCTTGACATCAAGGCAGCATTTGACTGAGTGTGACATCAAGGAGCCCTAGTAAAACTGAAGTCAATGGGAATCGGGGGGGAAAACTCTCCACTGGCTGGAGTCACACCTAGCGGAAAAGGAAGAGGACTGTGGTAGTTGGAGGTCAATCATCACAGCCACAGGACATCACTGCAGGAGTTCCTCAGGGCAGTATCCTAGCCCCAACCATCTTCAGCTACTTCATCAATGACCTCCCCTCCATCATAAGGTCAGAAGTGGGGATGTTCACTGATGACTGCACAGTGTTCAGTGCCATTCACAACTCCTCAGATAATGAAGCAGTCCATGCCGCATGCAGCAAGACCTGGACAACATTCAGGCTTGGGCTGATAAGTGGCAGGTAACATTCGCGCCACACAAGTGCCAGGTAATGAACATCTCCAACAAGCAAGAATCTAACCACCGCCCCTTGACATTCAACGGCATTACCATCACCGAATCCCCCCACCATCAATATCCTGGGAGCACCATTGACCAGAAACTTAACTGGACCAGCCACATAAATAATGTGGCAACAAGAGTAGGTCAGAGGCTGGGAATTCTGTCGCGAGTGTCTCACCTCCTGACTCCCCAAAGCCTTTCCACCATCTACAAGGCACAAGTCAGGAGTGTGATGGAATACTCTTCACTTGCCTGGATGAGTGCAGCTCCAACAACACTCAAGATGCTCAACACCATCCAAGACAAAGCAGCCCGCTTGATTGGCACCCCATCCACCGCCTTAAACATTCACTCCCTCCACCACCGATGTACTGTGGCTGCAGTGTGTACCATCTACAAGATGCACTGCAGCAACTCGCCAAGGCTTCTTTGGCAGCACCTCCCAAACCTACAACCTCTACCAGCTAGAAGACAAGGACAGCAGGCGCATGGGAACACCACCACCTCCAAGTTCCCCTCCAAGTCACACACCATCCTGACTTGGAAGTATATTGCCGATCCTTCATCGTCGCTGGGTCAAAATCCTGGAACTCCCTCCCTAACAGCACTGTGGGAGTACCTTCACCACACGGACTGCAGCGGTTCAAGAAGGCGGCTCACCACCACCTTCTCAAGGGCAATTAGGGATGGGCAATAAATGCTGGCCTTGTCAGCGACGCCCACATCCCACAAACAAATAAAAAAAGTGTCAGGATTTGGTTTATGTTGTATGGGATGAAAGCATAAATGGGGAGATGACGAATGTTCCGGACTGACCCACACAAACACACAACTCAAGTGACTTTCAAAACTGAGGCAGCATTTCTGCAGAAGGCGAAAACAATCTCCTACACGATACCCCCTCGCCAACTTAGCAAAATTAAGTTTGCAGAAGAAGATTTCCTGCTATGATCTTTACCCAGCCACACTAACATCCTCACTATCAGTCAAAAAATTGCAGAAAACTTTTGTTTTGCTCAGCATATCGAGCCCTCACCTGGCCAAAAAGTGAGCAAGCTGCGTGTTACATCACGTGTATTATCTGACTGGTAACTAAGCTACTGGTACTGTAATAGGAGAGTGGCAAATGAGGGTTTCAGGTGGTTTGCATGGGATGGGGAGACATCACGTCACCAACTCATGCTTCCAAAACGTGACAGAGCCATCCCATGCTTGCCAAAAATCACTGTGCACTCTCGTTATTGTCAACTGCAACTGATCAGGTTTTATACTTGTTACACACCATCCACTAGTGCAATCATGTATTTGTTCTAGGATTATTATTTGAGCCGGATATAAAATCATGTGAGGTAAGTGGACCATCCAAGTCCTATCTACACCAGTTAGTATTGATTCCAGTAGTACTACTGTGAACTTGAACCAGAGATCAAAATGTCCTGACCTTACTGACCTAGATTTGCTCCCAGTCCCCCGATGCCTCCATGTTAAAATGCTCTTCCTCGTGTTTAAATCCATTCATGGCCTTGTCCCTCCCTATCTCTGTAACCTCCTCCAGAACATGCTATGCCTCCTAATTATCTCCTCCTTTGGCTCAGCATCCATTTTTGCCTGATCACACCACTGTGAAATAGCATGGTGTAGGAATTGACGAATTCCTAACTAATAACTGAGGTCGACTCAGGAGATCAATCAAACGAGTCTTTAATGTAAGACTAAACGAGTTCAAACAGTTTGATGAGATCGATACAGGAGAGCCACGAAAACAGGTCTTAACAAGATGGAGATTCCACGAGGACTGCCTGGGCAGTCACGTGGTTTGCGACGTGACGTCATCGTGTTTGCCCGCGTTTTCCCGCGCTCTTAAAGGGGCCACGCCCCGTGCATACAAACACTATATACAAAACAAAGTCATGTCTAACACAATGGTACAGGCTTAGGCTGGTGTTAGAACATCGTTAAAGGGAATTATGTACAGTTGCCCAGAGTCAGAGTCATTCAGTGGCTCCGCCACAGTGGGATAATTTTCTATGCTAAAAGATAATGTATAAATGCAATCGTTGATATAAGCTTTTATCATAATACAAAGTTGTGCATTTCTTTGGCCATTTCCAGTCTTGGATGAGCAGTAATTTCCTCCAAATAAACACTGGGAAGGCCGAAAGCCATCATCTTCAACCCCCGCCACCAATTTTGGGCCCTTGCCACTGATTTACACCTACACCCACTTCTCCTCCCCGGCCAGTATCTCAGGTTGAACCCGAATGTTTGCAACCTCGGCAAATTACTTCTATAGGTTTGACCCTTCTCTTTTGTTCCACATTCTAGCAATTTGCAGTTGTGATTTTCTTGAAATTTCTGGTGTTAAACATACAAGTGAAATTACAGAAGCATATGGAGCCAGAGATTATTTAATTCACAGATTTCTCCAGATTAAGCACAGGGAATATACATACTGCCTGGCTGCCTAATGAAAATTCATCATGTGCATGGACAGCAGGCTGAAGAGGCAACCAGGCACTGCCAGAGCTAAAAGCAAACATTACATCACCTACGGGTGATTTTCCTAAAGCAGGCACGGTTGACACACAAGGAAGGCCCTCTCTGCCTCTATTTAAATACTGCCAGAGATGTCTGGACAGTTGTGATTGTACAACAAATGCAGGAGATGAAAAGAAAACACAAATATTGAGAATGCTGAAATTAAAAAAAACAGGAAATTCACGGCAGACCCGACTGCATCTGACGAACAGGTGCAACACACACTTCGAATGGGTCCCTCCTTCCACTCGAATGATAGATGCCATCTGGAACATTAGCCTGGCTTTCTCTTTCAAATGCTGTGCGACCTACTGTGTATTTCCAGAGTCCCCTGCTCTATAATTACAAAGAGCAGCACAATACCAATTTAGATCACGATTCCAATACACCATTCTAAACAAATCTTACTGTCAAATTCCAACGGAAAATTGGGTAACACCTTTCGAATGATTAACACTGCAGCCGAAGGACCCAAGACTTGCATTTATGTAGCGCCTTTCACAACCTCAGGACATCCCAAGTGATCAGTTGGTAGCACCCTTGCCTCCGAGTCAGAAGGTTGTGGGTTCAAGTCCCACTCCAGAGGCTTGGGGGTGATTTTCATTCAGCAGTCGGGAAGGAGGCGGGACTACAACTTTTTGGGTTTTAGTCCCGCCTCCATCGACGTCCAGCCAATCCACGCGATTTTCCCTTGATTGACCTTGTTGAGCCCGCCCAGCGGGCTCAGCAGGCCAATTAAAGGCCACCCGGCAACAGGTGACGTCACAGACTGCAATTTCATCTGCCAGGATGTCCTGACAAATGAAATATCAGTGTTTCACAGCTGTTTGAAGCTGTCAAACACGGACAGTCTGACTTCTAACCTGAGTCCTTCTACACAGACTCACTTAGAACTCTCCCCGGCACTGAAAGCTGCAGGCTGTCACTTTTGACAGCTCGCAGCCATTCTGCTTTCAGTGCCGGCTGAATGATGGACTCCCGAAACCTAAAGGAAGGAAGGCTGTAAAGGTAAGTACAGGTAATTTAAACTTCTTTACACACTTTAGACACACCAAACACACTTACCTTTGCACTCATGCACCCATCACTCACCTGAACACCGACATCGCGACCCCTCCAAGTCCTTCAACCCGACGGCCCGCCTGCTCTAACCTGGCGTGGTTTGGAGCTGTCGGGAATCCTACACGACATCCCTCAAAATAGGGATTAGGCTAAAAACTGCCTGTTAACAGGCAGTTAATTGGCACTAATTCCTTCCCGCCTCAGGTCGGCGGGTCCCAGTGCGGGACGGGTACCCGCCGCCCCTGAAACTTACGTGGAGGCGGGTTTTGGGCGGGACCCCCGAATTCTGGATTTTTGCCCCCCCCACACGCCTAAAAGCCCGCCTCACGGCACACTGAAAATCCAGCCCTTGAGCACAAAAATCTAGGCTGACTCTCCAGTGCAGTACTGAAGGAGCACTGCACTGTTGGAGGGGCCGTCTTTCGGATGAGATGTTAAACCGAGGCCCCGTCTGCTCTCTCAGGTGGATGTAAACGATCCATGGCACTATTTGGAAGAGGAGCAGGGGAGCTGTCCCCAGTGTCCTGGTCAATATTTATCCCTCAATCAACATCACTAAAACAGATTATCTGGTCATTATCACATTGCTGTTTGTGGGAGCTTGCTGTGCGCAAATTGGCTGCTGCGTTTCCTACATTACAACAGTGACTGCATGCCAAAAAGTACTTCATTGGCTGTAAAGCGCTCTGGGACATCCAGTGGTTGTAAAAGGCACTATATAAATGCAAGCCTCTCTCTCTCTCTGTCTGTCACACTCAAACGCTTTACAGTCAATGAATTACTTTTGAAGTAATCACTGTTGTAATGTGCAGCCAATTTTCACAAAGCAACAAAATAAATGACCAGATAATCTGTTTTAGTGATGCTGGTTAAGGGATGAATATTGGCTAGGACACGGGAAGAACTCTCCTGCTCTTCTTCAAACAGTGCCATAGGATCATTAACGTTCAGCTGAGAGGAAATTCTATTATCCAAAAAACGGTCAACCTGAACAAGTGCGATCAATAAAAAAATGGATCACTACTTTTTAAAGCTGCTTTTATACCAGCGCTTGTCCAGGTTAAATTCCAGGGGCCCAGTGCCTGTGAAACTGTTCCCAGAGTTTACAATAAATACGGCTCCCTTATCCCAGTGGGAGAACTGTAGGCCCACCAAATACTATGAGCTGGATTTTGTCAATGGGAACGTGATGGAGGCGGGACTCCCACTTTTTGGGTTGTAGTCCCGCCTCCATCGATTTGTGGCCAACCCACGCGATTTTCCCTTGATTGACCTTGTTAAGCCCGCTCAGCAGGCCAATTAAGGGACACCCGGTTACAGGTGACATCAGTGATTGACATTTCATCTGTCAAGAGCTTTTGACAGATGAAATATCAGCGTTTGACAGCTCTGTGAAGCTTCACAAACACTGACAATCTGACTTCTAACTTGAGTCCTTCTCCACAGGCTCAGTTAGAAATCTCTCCAGAACAGAAAGCTGAATGCTGCAACTTTTGACAGCTCGCGGCCGTTCTGCTTTCTGTGCCGGTGAGATGAGGGGCTCCCGAGACCTGAAGGAAGCCTGCATTAGTAAGTAAAGGTAAGTAAAACTTATTTAAACACTTTACACACACCAAACACACTTACCTCTGCACTCATGCACCCATCACTCACCTGAACACCGGACATCTCGAATCCTCCAAGCCCTTCAGCCTGACGGTCCGCCTCGCTAACTTGGCCTGGTTTGGAGCCATCGGGCAGCCCACACTTCAGGCAGTTAATTGGCACTAATCCCCTTCCTGCCTCGGGGAGGCGGCTCCCAGCACAGGTCGGGTACCCGCCTCCTGGGAAACGGGCATGGAGGCGGGAAGGACTCGTGCCCCCCGATTCTGCAATTTTCCTCCCACTCCTGCCTCCACGGGGCTTGGAAATTTGAGCCCATCTGTCACCAGAACAAGGGGGCTGCATTTGGTAGTGTAAACAGTGAGAGCCAGCTCATAGTTGGCCCTATCCCAGAATCCAACCTAAACAAGCACCCGTATAAAGGTGGCTTAAATCAAGTGACAAGAACAAAGTTCAAGGACTATTGACATTAACAAGGCGCAAAATTTTAGTCTTTACCGGATACTTTCCCCTCCTCTTAAAGTAGCAACTCAAGTTCCACAGGCAGTATTGTCCCTCTGGTAGCTCGGAAAATGGCCATTCCTCATGGGCTAGACTAAAATGTGAGTGAGAGTGAGCTATTTTACACTGTAGCTGACCATCACAGTTAAGCTTCAAATGGCACCCTAAGATGTGCACTTCCAGAACAGGGGTTAGTGTTGCTGGAAAGCAAACATACACATCTTTTGAAAATGATGACGATACTAGGTTTCTCTTACAACTGAGTCATTTGGCAATCATTTTTCCACGAGTTTTTAAATAAACAAGCCCAACTACTTGGGTTTTCTTGCAGTATTTCAATTATAATTAGGCTGGACAACATTCAAAAGGTCTTTCAAGAGGGATTTCACCTTCAAACCAGCGAGTCCAGCAAATCTGTTCAAAAGGAACTTCTCCCATTAACAACTCTTGTAAATTACAGTACCGATCAGATGTCCTCAGAAGGGTATAATCACATGCGCTCTCTTGATGGCTCAGTGAGGAGCCGAGAAACCACTGCCTGTGTTCAATCTCTTGATTTGGTGTCAGCCTGCTCTGACCACCACCCCCCACGTTGCTACAATGGGCCCCCCAGCTCCCCTGGGCTAGGTAAGGAAAATGTGGCCTTGGTTACTGCTCCCAACTGTATTCAGCAACGACTGCCGGGAGATGCTGGGTAAGGACACAGTCAAGGCCAGACTGGGCTACAGTGGTGCTTACTGTGGTTGAATAGCTCATTGACGTGCACTCTCAAGAAGCACACATACGTAATGGTGCAAGTGGAACCATACCCCAGCGGGGTGTCACACCCCGAGGAGGGAGGAGAGAGCAGTAAATTAATGGAAGATAAGTTTTTTGTACCTGGTTGCTTGGTAATCTAAATATTATGCAGTTAGAAAACCTGTTTCTGAAAAGGTATTGTCAGGGTTAAATTATGTGACCTAATCTGTGTTGCAAGACATGTAAATTTCAACAGATGCGATGATGGACCAGTCACACCAGTTTGTATTGGGCCCCGTGATCAAGGACAGAAGCAAATTTCCATCAGCCAAAAAAAAAGCTGCACGTTATATTACCATCAATTAAAGGTGAAGAAACTATTCATAGAAAGTTACAGCACGGAAGGAGGCCATTTTGGCCCTTCGTGTCCGCGCCGGCCAACAAAGAGCTATCCAGCCTAATCCCACTTCCCAGCTCTTGGTCCGTAGCCCTGCAGGTTACAGCATCCAAAGTGCACATCCAAGTACTTTTTAAATGTGGTTAGGGTTCCTGCCTCTACCACCCTTTCAGGCAGTGAGTTCCAGACTCCCACAACCCTCTGGGTGAAGAAATTTCCCCTCAAATCCCCTCTAAACCTTCCCCCAATTACTTTAAATCTGTGACCCCTGGTTTTTGACCCCTCTGCTAAGGGAAATAGGGCCTTTCTATCCGCTTTATCTATGCCCCTCATAATTTTATACACCTCAATAAGGTCTCCCCTCAGCCTCCTCTGTTCCAAGGAAAACAGACCCAGCCTATCCAGTCTTTCCTCAGAGCTAAGATTCTCTACTCCCGGCAACATCCTTGTAAATCTCCTCTGTACCCTCTCTAGTGCAATCACATCTTTCCTGTAATGTGGTGACCAGAACTGCACCCAGTACTCTAGCTGAGGCCTAACTAGTGTTTTATACAGTTGAAGCATAACCCCCCCTGCTCTTGTATTCTATGCCACGGCTAATAAAGGCAAGCATTCCATATGCCTTCTTAACCACCTTATCTACCTGGCCTGCTACCTTCAGGGATCTGTGGACATGCACTCCAAGGTCCCTTTCTTCCTCTACACTACTCACTGTCCTACCATTTAATGTGTATTCCCTTTCCTTGTTAGTCCTCCCCAAATGCATTACCTCACACTTCTCCGGATTGAATTCCATTTGCCACTGTTCTGCCCACCTGACCAATTTATTGATATCTTCCTGCAGTCTACAGCTTCCATCTTCAGTATCAACCACACAGCCAATTTTAGTATCATCTGCAAACTACTTAATCATACCCCCTATATTCAAGTCAAGATCGTTGATATATACCACAAAACCCCACTGGAAACAGCCTTCCAGTCACAAAAACACCCATCAACCATTACCCTCTGCTTCCTGTCTCCGAGCCAGTTTTGAATCCAACTTGACACTTTACCCTCGATCCCATGGGCTTTTAACTTCATGACCAGTCTGCCACGTGGAACCTTATCAAAAGCCTTGCTAAAGTCCATATACACTACATCAAACGCACTACCCTCATCTACCCTCCTTGTTACCTCCTCAAAAAATTCAATCAAGTTTGTCAGACACGACCTTCCCTTAACAAATCCGTGCTGACTATCCTTGATTAATCTGTGTCTTTCTAAACGAAGATTTATCCTGTCATTCAGAATTCTTTCCCCTAATTTTTCCAGCACCGAGGTTAGGCTGACTGGTCTATTCGGATCTGCCTGCTCATCTACCTCCAGTTCCCAGTGGTAGCAGTGCTGAATTCAGGGTTTGCTGTACACCAAATGCTCTTCCATCTCAATGTCCACACACATCAGAAAACAGATCCAGAATTAAATCACTTTGCAAGAAGCAGAGTGTAGTCACTCAACGGATATGCAATGTCCTGAAATGGCGTATAATGCAGGAGCGTTGTGCTGTGACTGCACATTGAGCAGAGTTAAACTGTAAACAGTTTTTCTGCATTACTGAACAATTTACAGATGACATTTAAAGATTAAGACAATGCAAGCATGCGGTATCCCAGCAAATAATATGCAAACAGATATTGATGGGCAAATATACAACTGTCATAAAAGTACATTTAATGCAGTATTAGTAGAAACCAAAAACAGCAACACTGCTGCTGGCAATGTACGGAGGACAAAGGATTCCTGGGAGCAATTACAAACCTGTCATTTAATAGAGAGAAGGAGGGAGGATAATTGGTCAGATGGTTTATATATGGAACAATAATTGATACCCAAGAATGGGATCCAGGCTATAATCTGACTGAGAGATACAAGTATGACAGAGTGGTTGATAACCTTCATCTGAACCTGAAGACAAGATCACTGCTTGGAATCACTCCCAGACACCAAACAGTAGGGAGAAGAGTTCGGGCCGATGACAAAAACATAATCTTTTAAAAAGAGGAGTCTTTGAAAAATGGAAGGAAAGGAAGCAAATAGAAGAGGTTTATGGAGGGAGTTGTGTAGAGCAGGGCCGCAAGAGCAAAAGGTTCTTGCACTGAAGGTGGAGCAGAGGGAGGGGAACATGCACAAAAGGCCCAAGTTGGGTTAGGGTTGGAGGACCAAATAGCATTGGCTGGGATGTAGGAATGAAGTACGTTGCATAATGTCTGAGAAAGTGGAGGGAAATAGGAGAAGGAAGCAGCAGCGGCTCAACAGATAATCTCAGATTAAAATGTTCATAAATTTTGGGAAACCTGCGCAGCAACTGTTAAATTTAAATCAGGCTCCCAATTGCACTGTGGGAGCCTGATTTGAATATGTAAATGAAGTGTCCCACCTCTCTACGGCGGGACACTCGCACGCCACAAAACCCGCAGCCATGAAAATGGCTGCAGTCACGTACATGGCTGGTTGGAAATTTTTAACACCCACGCCTGACCCTCTTCCCCCCATCGTGGGGTGTGGGAGTTTAATTTCGGGGCCAAAGAGTCTGGGATTGTTCTTGCTCTCTAGGATAGTCCTGAAATAGGAGGAGGATTTGGTCATGGAAAGGGAGGTGCAGTACTGGTCAAGCCAGTTTTGGCGGTAGATGACCAGGCCAATCGTGCACCAGGTGGGATCCAGTCTGCAACCCTCAGGCTTGAGGGTGTGGAGATACAAACCCTACCAGAGGGAACGACAGGGATGGGAGATTAGAAATGACTTGGTGAGATCAAGTGTAAAGGTAGAACCAAGGGAGGTTTGAAAGTTCAACAGTGCCAGCTGTCCAATAAGTTATACCACATAGAAGAAACACACATTTAGACTGCATATTTTACTTTCAAAGACACACAAATGTATAAGCACTTATGTCTGATCAACACATACTAGAAAGTTTGGAAAATTATGGATTCAAGCCCTACTATGTACTTGAGCACATAACCTAGGCTTCAGAACAATATTGAAGGAGCGTTGCATTGTCAGAGGTGCTTTCTCCAGAATGCAGCATTAAACTGACGCCCCATCTGCCTGCACAGGTGGACATAAAAGATCCTATGGCATTATACAAAAAAAAAAGAGGGAAGTGTCCTGGCCAACATTCTTCCCTCAAACAACACCAACAAAAATCAATTATTTCGTCATTCATTTGCTGTTTGTACAACCTTGCTGTTCCTGAATTGGCTCTCACATGTGCTAACATAGCAGCAGCACTTGAAAAGTCATCCATTGGATGTGAAACTCTGGGACATGCTGAGGATATGAAAGGTGCGACATAAATAGAAGCTTTTTCTTTCTTTACCACTCCAACTAGAACTGCTGTAAACCAAAGCTACTGAATGCCTCATTTAATGCATTCCCTTCCAACTGACAATCCAGAATTTTCAAGTGAATGTCTAGTGTAGGAAACTCTCTCTTAACCGGCAAAATTTGGGAGTAGGTTCAGGTAAGTTTTACTGTATATTAGTGGCCGTGTAACCGGGGTACCTGCACCTGTGGCCGTGGAACCGGGACTCCTGGATCTGTGGCCGTGTAACCAGGGTTCCTGGATCTGTGGCCGTGTAACCAGGGTACCTGCACCTGTGGCCGTGTAACCAGGGTACCTGCACCTGTGGCCATGTAACCAGGGTACCTGCACCTGTGGCCGTGGAACCGGGACTCCTGGATCTGTGGCCGTGTAACCAGGGTTCCTGGATCTGTGGCCGTGTAACCAGGGTACCTGCACCTGTGGCCGTGTAACCAGGGTACCTGCACCTGTGGCCGTGTAACCAGGGTACCTGCACCTGTGGCCATGTAACCAGGGTACCTGCACCTGTGGCCGTGCAACAGGGACTCCTAGATCTGTGGCCATGTAACCGGGGCTCCTGCACCTGTGGCCATGTACGGAGCTCTCGTACCTTTTAACTATACCTCTCTGTAATCCGGACTTTTTGATCAACCGGCAGCACGCCGGTCCCGTCGGTGCCGGATAAAAAAGAGTTTCCTGTATATATAGAACCATAGACTAGTACAGCACAGAAGGAGGCCATTCAGCCCGTCGAGTCTGCGCCGGCTCTTTCGAAGAGCAATCCAGTTAGTCCTGCTCCCCAGCTCTTTCCCCATATCCCTGCAATTTTTTCCTCCTTCAAGTGTTTATCCAATTCCCTTTTGAAGGCTACTATTGAATCTGTTTCCACCGCCCTATCAGGCAGTGCATTCCACTTGCTGCGTAAAAAAGTTTTTCCTCATGTCGCCTCTGGTTCTTTTGCCAATCACTTTAAATCAGTGCCGTCTTGTTATCGACCCTTGAGCCATTGGAAACAGTTTTGCTTTATTTACTCTATCTGAATCCTTCATGATCTTAAACACCTCGATCAAATCTCCTCTTAGCCTTCTCTACTCTAAGGAGAACAACCCCAGCTTCTCCAGACTATCCACATAACTGTAATCCCTCATCCCTGGAACCAATCCAGTAAATCTCTTCTGTACTTTCTCCAAAGCCTTCACGCCTTTCCTAAAGTGTGGTGCCCATAATTGGACACAATACCCCAGCTATTCCGAAGTTTATTTTCAGCATCATTGAAAAAGGTAGTAAAAGTTAAAAATGTCTTTCTGCTCATTAATTATGCTAGGTTTATTGAACTCCACATCATATCATTAATAGTTTCTTCAAAAAGATCTGTCTTTAAAAGCAAACAAGCAGACATTACAACCCAATGTCCAGTTATCCTCATTTACAGCGGCAGGTTTTCTCCAGTAATGCAGCAGTAGCTGAATAGGCAATATTACGAAGCTGTGGTCAAACAGCTTTCTCAGCTCATCCATCACTCTCTGGGGAAGTACTGAGCTGGTGCCAGGCATGTTAAAAAAAAAAGGACGCGAGGGAATCTTCCCCAAGCTACTTTCAGACGCTTCCTGGCAGTCACCCAAGAACATTAACAATGGGTAACTTAGCTTTGGAAAAAAACAACAGCTAGCAAGTGAATGAATCCGCAACACTCGGATCTCAGCACATGACTGACATCAGTGTGATTGACAGGAGAACCACCACGGTTCTGACAAGTCAAAAATGCAACAGAAAACATATTTTCAAAATCAACACTGCATGGAAGTTTTCATCTCGATCCCTGGTCTGTGCTGAGATAACTGATCTCAGAAAAGACAACTGTGGGGCACTATAATTAGACTGTGGGAACGAAAGTAGGATAGGAGAAGGAAGGAAGGAATCCACCAGATTTGCGGTTTCCAGTTGCTAGCCAGTCACCCTTGCTGGAAAGTTAGATATCTGTATGTCTGATTGAGCTCAACATTGCCTAACCATATGGCAAAACAAACTTCCGATGGTCACTGTCCAGAACAAAATACCGACCCTCATTCCAAAGTCGCACATGACAAATGGCCACTCGGGTTAACTAGACAAGCACTGACTTCATTTGTGAAGTACCCAGTATCTTCAGGATAGAAATACAACGCTGGTGCCTAGCTGGGTGGTCTTTTGGGGAGAGGTTTAAGTCACATTGTTGGCACAGTATGGAAAATGTTGTGGAGTGCCAGCTTGGCTCAGTTGGTAGCACCCTTGCCTCTGAATTAGAAGGCTGGGGGTTCAAAATCCACTCCGGAACTGCAGCACAGAATCAAGGCCGACGCTTCAGTGCGTTGCGAGAGGTCCCATTCTTCAAACGAGACACTGAAACCCCCATGTCACTATTCAAACAAGAAGCGCATTCATTGCGGAGCGTTGTGGGACCTTTCCGATAAGACGGCATGTAAATGCAAGTCCCTCTTTATATTGCAGCTGGCTCTGCAATCGTACAAGTGTATGGTGGTGACAAAGTGAAAAAGCGTTCCGCTCCCTAGCACTGACGTCGTCTCTCACCTTAATGAGCACGAAACCATCACCAAAATAGGCAACACCCTGTAGCACCAGAACATATCACCGTCCCACCCTTAACACCAACATCCTTTTATTTATTTATTTTGGTCTTTCCCCACCCGCCACGCCCTAAATATATTTTGTTTAAACATTGTGCACTAACATTTTCAATGAATTTGAAGGAGTTACCAAGGCTGGCGGCAGACTTGAAGCTGAAATGCCCTGGGTAAATCACAGTAAAGCAATACATTATTCATTCAGCTCTTTCCTCAGATTGCTGGTCTCAGTAACTCCTGAATCAGTTCCTTCAATTTGGTCCATCAGCACAACATGGGTATTCCATAAGCGCGCAACACACAAAACAAACAGAAGGACGTTCATGAAAAAAATTCTGTCTAATGTATTTCTGAAAAGGAGCCCTGATGGCGTAGCTTTTTTAGCAATAGAAATATTCTCAGAATATCAGCATCTGCAAGTGTAATTAGTCCACAGCTGTTCAGAAATCATTATCGATCACCAGAAAGTACCGTTACTACGAAATTAGAATTTACAGTAACTAACTGTACTCTTCCGCTTATATTTGCGTGTTTTTAAAAAAAATTGGGTTCCATACCACCCACTAGAAAAGGAAATCCCAGATAGCAACTGTTTTTTTTGTGAAATATATTAACTGTCGTTGCACATGGTAATTGTTGTTATTATTCTGTTCCTGACACAAAATCTAAACAACTTTATCATTTACATTATAATTTGCTTTTTCGTACTCTTTCTTGTCATGTCATTTTCTTGGTGGTAAACAACGATTGTCCCCACAAACCTGATGAACACCTCAGACGATCTGCAACAACTAAAGTTTCCCCCATCAGATCAAAACAGCTGAACATCAAACTGATGTTTCTAAAATATCTATTGTTACAATGAAAATACATCTCATTCACAATAAATAAAACACTTTTTCTGAAAATAATTAATCTAAAACCGAACTTTTAGCCAATGCCATCGTTAAATTGGATAAATTTAAATAAATAACATTCTCATCTTCGTCAAATTTTCCCAAATACAGTATCTCAATAAGTCAACATCTATATTCCAACAGTTTTATAGGAGTGGTCCCAACCTAGTGCACTATAGTGCGATCATTAATAGTTACACACAACACATTGAACAATACAAGCCCTTTTCCCCGCCCCCACTATAGTTGTTTATTTAAATAAGGAATAACATAAAAACTTAAACAAAAGATCTGTTAAATAATAAAATCCAATACAAAGGACGCATAGAATCTGCACTCACTGACAAGTTACATATTTAAAATACACACGAGAACCACAAATTCAAAACACTAAGTTGTAAACAAGTTTTCACCAACTCAGCTAATAAACCATATATGTGCACAATCCATTTATTCCGAATACGTTTTCTCTTCAACATATTATAACATGATTTTTTCTTAACCTACTTGCATATGATACCAACACTCCCCTCCCAATAAAAAAAATCTATTTTCATTACCATAAATATGCAAAGGCACGTTAATAAATTGTTCCCAATATCCCACACCAAAAACTAAAATTACATTTCATAGTAAAATCAGAAGGGTCTACACCTGAAGCATTAACCAGTCTTTTCGTTTTATGCACGCTGATAGACGTGCTGTGTTGCTGTTTTTGTTGCACATTATTAAGCAGTACCTTATTTGGAGTTGATGTTTATGATCCGAGTGGGGCTCCAGTTAGTGAACAGACTGTTCTGACCTTTAATGCAGCTATATTAACCCCAGGAAGCACATATTTATATAAACTGTTCCTAATAGTCCCAACAAATACATTATTTACAGTGGATACATTAAACATGTTCCATTGTTGCTGTGTTTGGTTTGAGTTCGTTCTGATCTATAATGATCGTGTTTTAAACCGTGGAAATACACATTCCTAATTAATCCCAGGAAGCACATATTTATAAACTGTTCCTAATAGTCCCAACAAATACATTATTTACAGTGGATACATTAAACATGTTCCATTGTTGCTGTGTTTGGTTTGAGTTCGTTCTAATCTATAATGATCGTGTTTTAAACCGTGGAAATACACATTCCTAATTAATCTTAAGGTTCTCCACGGGACAAAAATAAAATCGCATTAAAATGGTAATTTGTTCTGAAGGAGTTTGTTTCAAGGTAGCTCTGACCTTTAATGCTCTAGTCTAAGCTCCTGCAAATACACATTTATAAATTATAGTGTTAACATTCCCCAGCAGCAAACCATTGCATTAATCTACAAGATGCATTAAATTTTAATTGGGTCTGAGTCGAGTTTGTTCTGACCTTTAATGCTGCCTGTTTAGAAATCATTCTTAAATTTCCCCAGCACTAAAACACACAGCACTGAATGGTCATTTCTTCCTTGGCTGTGTCTTGGGACGGTCAGTCCACTCTGACCTTTCCGGCTGTTCTTTGAGCCCCAGCGGCCAGCTGGCGGGGTTTTACAAACCGCGCCGCGCCCGGGACTGAACCTGTCAGTGTGCCGGGCCTGGATCGGATCGGATCGGATCGGACAGCCCCCCCCCCGGTCCCTGACACTCACCTGCCGGGCTGAGGAGCAGCGCCAGGGCGCCGAGCAGCAGCGCCCGGCCGCCCGACCAGACTCCGGGGCTCCGCGGGACACCCATCTTCAGCGCGGCCGCATCGCAGGTGCGGGAGAGCGTCGCTGCCGAGCCCGACACAACCATCAGCCGTGCAGCGCCATGGGGGCCCGACACAGACGGGAGGGCGGGAGGGAGACAAGCCGCCGCGTCGCTACGCAACCAGGGCGGGCGCTTCACGTCCGGGACGCGCCAGGTACACCGCCCTGCGTCAGCACGCATAGTGCGTCAGTGCGTCACTGACAGGCAGGACTGCTGAAGGCACTGGGCCATCAACAACAGCAACTTGTATTTATATAGCGCCTTGAAGGTAGTACATCCTCCCACGATGCTTCGCAGGGGTATTATCAGGCAAAAAATTTGACACCAAGCCACTTAAGGAGAGATTAGGATGATAGCTAAATACTGCAGATGCTGGAAATCCGAAATAACAACAGAAAATGCTGGAAAAACTCAGCAGGCCAGGCAACATCCGTGGAGAGAAAATAGAGTCGACGTTTCGGGTCTAACCCTTTTTCAAAACTGGAAAGGAAATGAAATAGATCGAAAGGCAGGGCTGGGAGAGAACAAAAGAAGTGAAGAGACATTAAGAGGTATTCAAAACGAGACGAGATGGTGATAGGAATTAGGACAGGTGACCAAAAGCTTGGTCAAAGAGGTAGGTTTTAAGGAGCGTCTTAAAGAAAGAAAGACTTGTATTTCTATAGCGCCTTTCACAACCACCAGACGTCTCAAAGCGCTTTACAGCCAATGAAGTACTTTTGAAGTGGAGTCACTGTTGTGATGTGGGACAGCAAGCTCCCACAAACAGCAATGTGATAATGACCAGATAATCTGTTTTAGTGATGTTGGTTGAGGGATAAATATTGGCCAGGACACCGGGGATAACTCCCCTGCTCTTCTTCAAAATAGTGCCATGGGATCTTTTACATCCACGAGAGCAGGCAGGGCCTCAGTTTAATATCTCATCTGAAAGACGGCACTTCCGACAGTACAGCACTGGAGTGTCAGCCTAGCTTAATGCGCACAAGTCCCTGGAGTGGGACTCTGAACCCACAACCTTCTGAGTCAGAGGCGAGTATGCTACCAACTGAGCCACAGCTGACACTGCTACTAAAGGAGGAACGAGAGGTAGTGAGGCGGAGAGGTTTAGGGAGAGAATGCCAGAGCTTAGGGCCTAGGCAACAGAAGGCACGGCCACCAATGGTGGAGCGATTATAATTAGGGATGCTCAAAAGGGCAGAATTAGAGGAGCACAGATATCTCGGGGGTGGGGGGGTGTTGTGGGGCTGAATGAGATTACAGAGATAGGGAGGGGCGAGACCATGGAGGGATTTCAAAACAAGGATGAGAGTTTTGAAATCGAGGCGTTGCTTAACTGGGAGCCAATGTAGGTCAGCGAGCACAGGGATGATGGGTGAACGGGACTTGGTGCGAGTTAGTACACGGACAGCCAAGTTTTGGATGACCTCAAGTTTATGTAGGGTAGAATGTGGGAGGCCAGCCAGGAGTGCGTTGGAATAGTCAAGTCTAGAGGTAACAAAGGCATGGATGAGGGTTTCAGCAGCGGATGAGCTGAGGCAAGGGCGGAGACGGGCGATGTTAGGGAGAGGGATGGAGTCAGTAGCTAGGGAACGGAGCTTTTGGCGGGGACCAAAAACAATGGTTTCGGCCTTCCCAATGTTTAATTGGAGAAAATTTCTGCTCATCCAGAATTGTATGTCGGAGAGTCAGAGAGTGCCACAGCACAGGAGGAGGCCATGCAGGGACAATGCAAATGATTGGTCATGGTTTCCCCTGGCCATTATTTTCTTTCTCAACTCCTCCCCTGAAGGTACCAACTCCTCTTTGGATCCCAGAGGTGCTGACTGTACCTCGGCCAACTGCTCTCATTTATTCATGTGTGAGGCTAGACATAGGAACAGGAGCAGGCCATTCAACTCCTCAAGCCTGCTCCGCCATTCAATTATGGCTGATCTGCACCTCAGTTCCATTTACCTGCCGTTGCTCCATATCTCTTGATACCCTTACCTCACCTGACAGTGAGCGTCAGAAGGCTACTGGACCATCAAAAGCTGCAGAGCGCTCCTGATTCTGTCCTTCCTCAACTTTCCAGCATTACACATCATCTCCAGCATAACATGAAAGAAAAAAACGTGCATTTATATAGCTCCTTTCTCGACCTCAGTACGACGCAAAACACTTTACAGCCAACAAAGTACATTTGAAATGTAGTCACTGTTGTAATAGAGTCATAGAGCCATAATGGCACAGAAGGAGGCCATTCGGCCCATCAAGTCCGCGCCGGCTCTCTGCAGAGCAATCCAGTCAGTCCCACTCCCCCACTCTCTCCCCATAGCCCTGCAAGTTTATTTCCCTCAAGTGCCTATCCAGTCTCCCCTTGAAAACATTGAGTGTCTCCGCTTCCACCACTTCCGTCGACAGCGAGTTCCAGGTCCTCACCACTCGCTGTGTAAAAAAGTTTTTCCTCACATCCCCCCCCTGTATCTCTTGCTCAAAACCTTAAATCTGTGTCCCCTAGTCCTTGTAACATCAACTAGTGGGAACAGCCTTTCCCCGTCTAGCCTATCCAAACCCGTCATAATCTTGTACACCTCTATCAAATCGCCCCTCAACCTCCTTTGCTCTAATGAAAATAAATCCAGCTTCTCCAATCTGTCCTTGTAGCTAAGATCCCCCATCCCCATGTAGGGATTATTACCTTAACCTACACAATCTTTTCTCTGTCAGAACATAAATTTAGATTTTACTGCCGTATTCTTATCACCTTTCTGTTCCCCACTCTCCCTTCCTCAGCATATTTCTCCTCCTCCACTCCGTTCCTTATCTACTCACTTGTTTGCCTCCAACTCTTACTTGAATGTGCTTGTCACTGTCCAGCCATTCCACACTGCATCACTTCCACTGCAGGATCATGAGTTTATATAAAAGCGTTGCATATTATGCACGCAAAAGTCCGTCACATACCTTTTTACGTGCAACTTGCTTCGGATTGACTCAAATTTCATATTTAAATCACAACTGAACAGGTACAGAACCTGTGAATCAATGTGAGGAAAGCAAGTAGATGTGCCTCAAATGAAGAACTACTAAAGACATCTATAAACAAATGAAATATGAACAGTCATCAAAATATACCAAGAAAACAAATAGTACCTGGA
This sequence comes from Somniosus microcephalus, assembly GCF_052327205.1. Taxonomy (NCBI): domain Eukaryota; kingdom Metazoa; phylum Chordata; class Chondrichthyes; order Squaliformes; family Somniosidae; genus Somniosus; species Somniosus microcephalus. The sequence goes on from NC_141009.1 coordinate 53,981,477, forward strand.
CAAATCAAATTGCTTCAAATATATATTCTTTCGACTGCTGTCTTACATTCTCCATTGAACTGTGTCGTTAAGGCTGGAAATAAGGTTTGTAACTTAACAAAGCCATAAAAAATTATGAAACTTGCAAGCAAGTGATTAAATTTACCGATACAACAGCACTTGCTGTGTTAGAGATGCTTCTAACAATTTGCTTGTCCCATCAGTCACCTCCCCAAACTTCTCTGCTCCTTTCTAACTGCTGTCTACTGCTCTCTGGGGAAATACCATGGGAGATTTCACTATGTGAAAGCTGCTATATAATTACCTGAGCATACCTGGCTAACTCAATCATGGTCTATACTCCCGTATAAACAAATTATGACAGAAAAGCTGCAAACAAGTTTTCATGAATGTAGCTGGGTAAACTATTTAATTTAATTATAATTGCATGGTAATTCTATAAATTGCACGTAATAAATGTTATCCTGTGCCTTACACTGTCTTTCATAGTGCACTAATCAGACTCTTCAATCTTTTCACAGCCTCCCACGGGAACTCCTCAACCTCTTCATAGCCGCTCTTCAGGACCCACTCATTAAGAAAGACCTTGGATTTATATCGCTCCTTAGCGTCTCATGACACCCCAAAGCACTTCACGGACAATGAATTACTTTTCAAGTGCAAATGCAGCAGCCAATGACATCGATGGCGAGTTGATGGTGTTGGTTAAGGGAGAATTTTGGCTAAGACATTGGGGTAAATCTTGACAATAAAAATCGGGAGTGATGCAAAACAGGCTGCCAACTCCCTGTGACCCGTTTTACACTATCGCACAAAGCCAAGATCTACCCCATTGGGAGAATCCCCTGTTCTTTGTTGATCAGTGCCATGAGACAGGCAGAAGGGGCCTCATGTGAAAGAAAGCACCTCTGACAATGTAGCATTTCCTCACTACTGCACTGAAATGTCAGCCTAGATTATCTGCTAATGTTTGTAACGAGGCGTGAAGCCACAACTTTCTGACTCAGAGACAAGAGTGCGACCAACTGAGTCAACCTCACACTTACACATTATACAGTAGCACATCTTGAACTCTTTTAATATAAAACCATTTGTTGATGAAAACATTTGGTCATACCTTTTTGATCAGTCAGATAGAGTGCCGAGCAATTCTTGTTCATCGCTCCTGTTCAAGTTAATAACTGCGTGGTTCCTGATGTTTCATATTGTCACCGTATTAGCTGGAAATAATGTTCTTTGGCAAAGGGATCCCAGTGGATAAATGCACTGCCCAGTGTGTGTCTAAGTCATACAGACCAGGAAGTTCCTAGGTTCAATCCCAGGTCTGTGCTGAGTTAGTCTCAGTCACAGAATTAGGGGCCTTACAATTGGCCTCAACACCCCTGGGTTAAAAAGGCGAACAATCCCCTCCTTGATTACTATCCAGCGACTCCCGCTGAAAAGTGCATGTGTGTGGACCCAGGGGAGGACAGGATTGGGGCGCAGCTGAGATATTTCTCATGGACCAGTAGTCGGCCAGCATTCACTATCCTGGCACACGCGTGAAGATTGGGCACTTGGGTGAGGTATCGAAGTGCAGCTGGTGCCTGTAGTCCAAAATGAGTCACCATCTGACGGAGAGTAACATGGTGTGGGGGGGGGGAAACACAGCCACTGAACAGTGCATATGTGCAAGTGTGAATGGAAAGCATCCATGACACTTCTCCGTGGTTGTTAAAGAATGCTCAGACAGCCTGGCGAAATCTCACATACAAAATTTGTTCCAGACTTTGAGAGAGCAGTGCTTATTAAACATGGACTGCAGTAAAACACCACACAGACCAGGAAGGTTCAAGAGCTGATCCCCGAACTGTGCTAAATTAGCTGTTCCAGTATAGCTATAACACTGGCATCTACCCGACAAAGTGGAAAATTGCCCAGGTATGTCTTGTCCACAAAAAGTAAGACAAATCCAATCTGGCCAATTACCACCCCGTCGGCTATTGGGAGCAGCAGCGAGAGCGGACCGACCTGTGAGGGAACAGGCGAAGGAGGAGCGAGGAAATAAAGCCCGAGGCTCGAGGCCCAGACCGAGCTATTGGGAGCAGCAGCGAGAGCGGACCGACCTGTGAGGGAGCAGGCGAAGGAGGAGTGAGGAAATAAAGCCCGAGGCTCGAGGCCCAGACCGAGCTATTGGGAGCAGCAGCGAGAGCGGACCAACCTGTGAGGGAGCAGGCGAAGGAGGAGTGAGGAAATAAAGCCCGAGGCTCGAGGCCCAGACCAAGCTATTGGGAGCAGCAGCGAGAGCGGACCAAAACAGGCAACATTCGAAAGTCACGTCAGAGATTAAAAGTGACGTCGGCACAAGGGAAGGAGCTGATTGGTAAGTAGGACCTGGTGAGTATTTCTACAGTCCAGTCGTTAAAGTAAAAGTAAGGTCTCTAGTTTAGAGTAAGTAGTGTTTAAAGTGAAGTAAGGTCCCTAGTGCATTTAATATTCTTTAATTTAAAGAAAGTAAAGGGAGTAAATTAAGGGTGGGACATGGCAGGGCAGCTCGGCAGCGTGTAGTGCTCCTCCTGTGCTATGTGGGAAGTCAGGGACACTTTCGGTGTCCACGGCGAACACGTGTGCAGGAAGTGTCTCCAGCTGCAGCTACTTGAAATCCGCGTTTTGGAGCTGCAGCTGTGGCTGGAGTCACTGTGGAGCATCCGCGAGGCTGAGATCTTCGTGGATAGCACATTTAATGAGATGGTCACACCGCAGGTAAACAGTGCACAGGCAGACAGGGAATGGGTGACCGCCAGACAGATAAAAGAACTAGGAAGGTAGTGCAGGAGTCCCCTGGGTCCATCTCCCTCTCCAACAGATTTTCCATTTTGGATACTGCTGGCGGAAATGGTTTCTCAAGGGAATGCAGCAAGAGCCAAATCTGTGGCACTACAAGTGGATCAGCTGCACAGGAGGGGAGGAAAAAGAGTGGGAGAGCAATAGTGATAGGGGATTCTATCGTAAGGGGAACAGATAGACGTTTCTGTGCCCGCAGACGTGACTCCAGGATGGTATGTTGCCTCCCTGGTGCCAGGGTCAAGGATGTCACTGAGCGGCTGCAGGACATTCTGAAGGGGGAGGGTGAACAGCCAGAGGTCGTGGTCCATATCGGTACCAACGACATAGGTAGAAAGAGGGACAAGGTCCTGCAAGCAGAATATAGGGAGCTAGGAAATAAATTAAAAAGTAGGACCTCAAAGGTAGTAATCTCAGGATTACTCCCAGTGCCACATGCTAGCGAGAGCAGAAATAGGAGAATAGACCAGATGAATGTGTGGCTGGAGAGATGGTGTAGGAGGGAGGGATTTAAATTCCTGAGGCTTTGGGACCGATTCTGGGGAAGGTGAGACCTGTACAAGCTGGACGGGTTACACCTTGGCAGAACCGGGACCAATATCCTCGCAGGGGGGTTTGCTAGTGCTGTTGGGAAGGATTTAAACTAGTTTGTCAGGGGGCTGGGAACCTAAGTGTGGGTCCAGAACAGAGAGAAACAAAGCTGGAAGTGCAAGTTAGAAAAGTAGTCAGCAAAACTAGTAGGGAGCAGAAACAAAGGCCAACAGTAAAGAGGGTCAAAGTGCAGAAAAATATTAAACAGGCAAAGTTGAAGGCACTTTATCTAAATGCACGTAGCATTCGCAACAAGGTGGATGAATTACTGGCACTAGTAGAAGTAAATGGGTATGATGTAATTGCCATTACAGAGACATGGTTGCAGGGTAACCAAAGCTGGGAACTGAATGTTCCAGAGTACTCAACATTTAGGAAGGACAGACAAAAAGGAAAAGGAGGTGGCGTAGCACTGTTAATAAGGGATGTGATTGGTATGGTAGAGATAAAAGATCTTGGCTTGGCAGATCGTGATGTAGAACCGGAATCAATTTGGGTGGAGCTAAGAAACAGCAAAGGGCAGAAAACATTGGTGGGAGTTGTGTACAGGCCACCAAACAGTAGTGGTAATGTAGGGCACAGTATCAATCAAGAAAGTAGAAGTGCATGTAACAAGGGCAAGACGGTAATCATGGGGGACTTTAATCTACCTATTGACTGGGCAAATCAAATTACCACTAATGGTGTGGAGGACGAATTCTTGGAATGCATGCGAGATGGTTTCCTGGATCAGTATGTGGAGGAACCAACCAGGGAACAGGCTATTCTGGATCCGGTACTGTGTAATGAGAAAGGGCTAATCAATAATCTTGTGGTAAAGGGGCCTTTAGGGACAAGTGACCATAATATGATTGAATTTTACATTAAGTTTGAGAGTGATGTAGTCCAATCTGAAACTAAGATCTTCAATCTAAACAGAGGAAACTACAAGGGTATGAGGGACAAGTTGGCCATGGTAGATTGGGAGACGACACTAAAAGGTATGAAGTGGACATACAATGGCTAACATTCAAGGAAATAATGCATAATTTGCAGCAGACATATATTCCTCTAGGGCATAAAAACCCAAAAGGAAAAGTGATCCAACCATGGCTAACAAAAAAAATTAAAGCTAGTATTAAGTCAAAGGAGGAAGCTTATAAAGTTGCCAGAAAAAGCAGTCAGCCTGAGGATTGGGATCTTTTTAGAAATCAGCAAAGGGGGACCAAGAAATTGATAAAGAAAGGGAAAATGGAATATGAGCACAAACTAATGAAAAATATAAAAATGGATTGTAAAAGCTTCTATAGGTATGTAAAAAGGAAAAGACTGGTGAAGGTAAATGGAGGTCCTTTACAGTCAGATGGGAGAATTTATAATGGGGAATGAGGAAATGGCAGAGAAATTAAATAAATACTTTGTTTCTGTCTTCATGGAGGAAGACACAAAAAACCTCCCAGAAATACGAGAAAACCAAGGGTGTGACAAGAATGAGGAACTTAAAGAAATTATTATTAGTAAAAGAACAGTACTAGCAAAATTAATGGGACTAAAAATCGACAAATCTCAAGGACTGGATGACCTACATCCTAGGGTTTTGAAGGAGGTGGCCATTGAGATAGTGGACGCATTGGTTGTCATCTTCCAAAATTCTACAGATTCTGGAACGGTTCCTGCAGATTGGAGGATAGCAAATGTAACCTCGCTATTTAAGAAAGGAGGGAGAGAGAAAACAGGGAACTACAGACCTGTTAGCCTCACATCAGTAGTTGGGAAAATGCTGGAATCTATTATAAAGGATGCAATAACTGAGCACTTAGAAACGAATAGTAAGATTGGGCAGAGTCAACATGGATTTATGAAAGGGAAATCCTGTTTGACAAACCTATTGGAGTTCTTTGAGGATGTAACTAGTGGAGTAGACAAAGGGGAACCGGTAGATGTGGTGTATCTGGATTTTCAGAAGGCCTTCGATCAGGTCCCACACAAGAGGTTGGTGAACAAAATTAGGGCACATGGAATTGGGGGTAATATACTAGCATGGATTGAGAATTGGTTAACAGACAGAAAACAAAGAGTAGGGATAAACGCATCTTTTTCAGGATGGCAGACTGTGACTAGTGGGGTACCGCAAGGATCGGTGCTTGGGTCTCAGCTATTCACAATCTATATCAATGATTTGAATGAGGGGACTAAATGTAACATTTCCAAATTTGCTGATGATACAAAGCTAGGTGGCAGTGTCAGTTGCAAAGAGGATGTGAAGGGGCTTCAAGGGGATCTCGACAGGCTCAGTGAGTGGGTGAGAACATGGCAAATGGAATATAATGTGGATAAATGTGAAGTTATCCACTTTGGTAGAAAAAACAGAAAGGCAGTGTATTTCCTAAATGGTGAAAGATTGGGGAATGCAGATGCTCAAAGGGACCTGGGTGTCCTTGTACATGAGTCACTGAAAGTGAATGTGCAGGTGCAGCAAGCCATTAGGAAGGCAAATGGTATGCTGGCCTTCATTACAAGAGGATCTGAGTACAGGAGTAAAGAAGTCTTACTCCAATTATATAGGGCTTTGGTGAGACCACACCTGGAGTACTGTGTACAATTTTGGTCTCCTTACCTAAGGAAGGATATACTTGCCCTCGAGGGAGTGAAACGAAGGTTTATGAGATTGATTCCTGGGATGGCGGGACTGTCGTATGAGAAGAGATTGAGTAAACTAGGCCTGTACTCTCTTGAATTCAGAAGAATGAGAGGGGATCTCATTGAAGCATACAAAATTATTACATTGCTGGATGGATGCTGGGAGAATGTTTCCCTTAGCTGGGGTGTCTAGAACCAGGGGCCACAGCCTCAAGATAAAGGGTAGGCTATTCAGGACTGAGATGAGAAGACATTTCTTCACACAGAGGGTGGTGAATCTTTGGAATTCTCTACCCCAGAGGGCTGTGGAGGCTCAGTCATTGGGTATATTCAAAACAGAAGTCGATAGATTTCTGACTAGTAAGGGCATCAAGGGATATGGCGATAGGGCCGGTGAATGGAGTTGAGGCAGAAGATCAGCCATGATCCCATTGAATGGCGGAGCAGGCTCGAAGGATCGAATGGCCTGCTCCTGCTCCTATTTCTTATGTTCTTATGTTATCAGCTCAGTGATGGAAGGTGTCATCGACAGTGCTATTAAGCGACATTTACTCACCAATAACCAGCTCACCGATGCCCAGTTTTGGTTCCGTCAGGATTACTCAGCTCCAGACCTCATTACAGCCTTGGTTCAAACATAGATAAAAGAGCTGAATTTCAGAGGTGAGGTGAGAGTGACTGCCCTTGACATCAAGGCAGCATTTGACCGAGTATGACACCAAGGAGCCCTAGCAAAATTGAAGTCAATGGGAATCAGGGGAAAAACTCTCCACTGGCTGGAGTCACACCTAGCACAAAGGGAAATGGTTGTGGTTGTTGGAGGCCCAGGACATCGCTGCGGGAGTTCCTCAGAGCACTGTCCTAGGCCCAACCTTCTTCAGCTGTTTCATCAATGATCTTCCCTTCAATATAAGGTTAGAAGTTGGGATGTTCGCTGATGATTGCACAGTGTTCAGTTCCATTTGTAATTCCTCAGATAATGAAGCAGTCCATGCCCACATGTAGCAATACCTGGAGAACATCCAGGCTTGGGCTGATAAGTGGCAAATAACATTCGCGCCACACAAGTGCCAGGCAATGACCATCTCCAAGAAGAGAGAGTCGAACCACCTCTCCTTCTATGGAATTACCATTGTCGAATCCCCCACCATCAACATCCTGAGGTTCGCCATTGACCAGAAACTTAACTGGACCAGACACATAAATACTGTGGCTACAAGAGCAGGCTACAAGAGCCACCTACAATGCATAAGTCAGGAGTGTGATGGAATACTCTCCACTTGCCTGGATGAGTGCAGCTCCAACAACACTCAAGAAGCTCAACACCATCCAAAGCAACCTGCTTGATCATCACCCCATCCACCACCTTAAACATTCACTCCTTCGACCACCGGCGCAACTTGGCTGCAGTGTGTACCATCTACAAGATGCACTGTAGCAACTCGCCAAGGCTTCTTTGACATCACCTCCCAAACCCGCGACCTCTACCACCTAGAAGGACAAGGGCAGCAGGCGCATGGGAACACCACCACCTCCAAGTTCCCCTTCAAGTCACACAGCATCCTGACTTGGAAATATATCGCCATTCCTGCATTGTTGCTCCTGCATTGGAACTCCCTACCTAACAGCACTGTGGGAGTACCCTCACCACACGGACTGCAGCGGTTCAAAAAGGAGGCTCACCACCAGCTTCTCAAGGGCAACTAGGAATGGGCAATAAATGCCGGCCTTGCCAGTGACACCCACATCCCGCAAATGAATTTTAAAAAAGCTGATTACAACCATTGTGGAGCTACAATTGGCTTCAGCAACTCTAGATTAGGGAGCTGAAAATTGCCTAGGATTCCCTCTTGCCATTGCTACCTGGGGATCCCCACTAGAAGAGCCCAGGTGTTAAAGTTAGTTGAGGACATGATCAGGCCTAGTTGCATAACACCCCCCTCCCCTGTGTACCTAGTCAAAGTGTCTCCTCGAACTCACTGTCCAGGATCGCACATGTGTAATACTGGCCATTTGGCCAAAGAACCAGAGGTTAACTGCTAGCCAGTGAGGGAATCAGGACCTCCGGGAGATGAGGAGGAGAAGCTGCAGGCAAAAATAAAGAAAAGGAATTCCACTTAAGGTGTAATTACATTTTGTACTCTTTGCAGATACCAGCAAGCAGACAAATGCTTTTTCATTGAAGATACCTTCTGTGTACAGGTAGACTATCCTTTATCCGAAAACCTCGGGACCAGCCGTGTTTCGGTTTTCGGAGAATTTCGGATTTCGGAAGGTGGGTCGGCGGGGGGTCGTGCGCACGACCCCCCGCCGACCCCCCCGCGGACCCCCGCCGGCCCCGACCCCCACCGACCCCCCCGCGGACCACCGCCGGCCCCGACCCCCGCCGACCCCCCCGCGGACCCCCGCCGGCCCCGACCCCCGCCGGCCCCGACCCCCGCCGACCCCCGCCGGCGCCGACCCCCCCCGCGGACCCCGCCGACTTACGGTCGGGGTCGGCGGGGGTCCGCGGGGGGATCGGCGGTGGTCGGGGCCGGCAGGGGTCCGCGGGGGGGTCGTGCGCACGACTTACGCTGACGCTCAGCGTAAGTCGTCGGGGTCGGCGGGGGTCCGCGCAGGGGTCGGGGCCGGCGGGGGTCCGCGGGGGTCGGGGCCGGCGGGGGTCCGCGGGGGGTCGTGCGCACGACTTAGGCTGGACTTACGCTGAACGAAAAAACCTTCGGTTTTTAGAGGGTTTCGGTTTTCGGAAGTTCGGATAAAGGGTAGTCTACCTGTACTTTGATTTATTCCCCACAAATCCCTTCCTTCCCTTAAGGTGGTGACTCATGCCGTGGCTATCCGACTTTGACAGAATGTGTGGTGGGACCCATTTAACTTGGATTAAATATAACAAACATACCATGACACCAAAATTATACATTTTTTCTGCTGGCAACTGAAACCCTGAGCTGGAACTCCATCCCTTAGCTGTAAAAGTTTCAATGGGGGTGGGGGGGGGGGAAATTGTGTCTCCGGAAACCAACCTTAAAATATCTAAGTGAAGCTTAAAAGGCTGATTTTACGATTGTGCACATAGGCCGGTGAGGAGCCTTGGCTGCCACCTTCGCATGCCGGGAAATCCGGGCACACTGCCCATGATTGTCCATCTGATAATCCATTACCAGCGAGGCTCTCCAAAGCTAGTGTGCACTCAGAAAAATCAGCCCTCGGATCTCACCTGAGTGTAAAGGTCTGTCTGAGTTTTAATATGAAATGGATAACTTTCTAACATCCCTGTTGTTCCATAAACATAGCGGGGGTTCATTTTCACTTTGGGTGGGGGTGTAAAATGAGCGCTGTCGAATTGGCCACCCATTATACACCCCGCCCAATTTTCCCCTTCCGTTAACTGCAATGGAAAGGAAATTCCGGTGTGATGTATACCGGGTGGCCTAATTCAATAACGCCCATTGTACACCATCGCCCAAAGCTAAAATTACCCCCAGTGCATTCCCCTACATAGCAGTCACACCCACGTGTTACTGTGCTAACAGGAACCATAGAAACATAGAAGATAGGAGCAGGAGTAGGCCATTCGGCCCCTCTAGCCTGCTCCGCCATTCAATGCGATCATGGCTGATCATCCAAGCTCAGTACTCGGTCCCTGCTTTCTCCCCATACCCCTTGATCCCTTTAGCCTTAAGAAATATATCCAACTCCTTCTTGAATATATTTAATGAATTGGCCTCTACTGCCTTCTGTGGTAGAGAATTCCATAGGTTCACCACTCTCTGGGTGAAGAAATTCCTCCTCATTTCTGCCCTAAAAGGCTTACCCCTTATCCTTAGACTGTGACCCCTGGTTCTGGACTCCCCGACCATCGGGAACATCCTTCCTGCATCTAGTCTGTCCAGTCCTGTCAGAATTTTATAAGTTTCAATGAGATCCCCTCTCATTCTTCTAAACTCCAGCGAGTATAAGCCCAGTCGACCCAATCTCTCCTCATACGTCATTCCTGCCATCCCAGGTATCAGCCTGGTGAATCTTCGCTGAACTCCCTCCATGGCAAGAACATCCTTCCTCAGATAAGGCGACCAAAACTGCACACAATACTCAAGATGTGGTCTCACCAAGGCCCTGTACAACTGCAGCAAGAACCCCAATGGTTCAGCTGGTAAGTACGCCATCCAGAGTGGAAGTGCTCTGGAGGCCTCAGCTCTGTTAGTAGGTGATTCCAACCAAGCTGGAGGAAAGGACGCTACAATTGGTCTCGGCTCCCCTACAACAACTTGGACCACTACTGTGCCTTCAACATAGCAAAAGGTCCAAAGGTTCTTTTAAAAAAAAAGGAGAGGCTTAGGAGGAGGGCTAGCGGAGGAGGCCAACCGTGAGGTTGAAGAGATAGATTTTGCAAAGGCTTTTAAGAGTAAGGAGAAATGCAGCAAAGCAGGGAGGTTTAGGAAGAGAGTTACTGAGTACATGGCCACGGTGGCTGAAGGCTGTAATGATATCAGCAAATAGAGATAGTATTTGCCTGTTTGATTATGATGCCTTAATTGCATGTATTGATTGCTTGTGCCTGACCAGCAGAGGGCATGTGACCGAGAGAAGCAAGGCAGTCTAGTTTGGTTTCAGTTTCGTTCTAGATGCATCACTAGCATAATAGTGTCTCCTGAATGCTGTATAAAGAGTTGAACAGACTTTAGATTAAAACTCATTGGCCTAGAAATTCAGTTGCGTTCGCCAGCCGCTAACGCCATAAGAGGGGTAGATTTCCAGCGCTAGGCACTTAGCGCCCGGGCGCAGAACGATCTGCGCCTACGCCCAACTTCAGTTGACATTTAGCGCCGGCGCAAAGTGTTTGCGCCCGCACAGCTGCGCGCGCAGCTTATGACGTCATTTCGTCGTGCAACGCTGTTTGTGCGCCCCAAACCGGAAATTCAGTGGCACCCGCCAATGTGGGCGTGGCGCTGTTAAGAACTGTGAAGTGGAACGCAACAGAGGCCCTGCGGGCCTCGGGGAGCGCTAATTAAAGGGCACTTACACTGACCTATAAAGCCCAGCCATTTTGCTGCAATGACTTTAGTGCTTTGGATTTCTGGACAGAGACCAAGGAACAGAGCTTACTGATTTGGGACAACATAGGAGAGGTATTTTTGGCTTCTGGCCAGAGCTTGGAAATTTGAATCATTGTGATTTCACTGTTTGCAAGTTTATTATGGGGGCTGTATGGGGTTCCAACCCTCAGTTCCAGCGTTATGTGCGAAGGGCTCGCAGACGCTGTGTGAGAGGGCCAGCCATGCCTAGACGCAGAGGGGCCATCAGGCGTCGGCAACGTAGGCCTTACCCACTCAGGGAATACCGGCAGCAGGTGTCATATCTCACCATGACTGCCGTGCATTGTGTTAAGAGGCTGCGCTTCAGAAGGGAGGTGGTTGCAGAGATCTGCCAGCTGCTTCACAGAGATCTGCGTCCACAGCTGATGTGCAGGACGTCTCTCTCGGTGGAAGTGAAGGTCACGGTGGCTCTGAACTTTTATGCAAGCGGCTCCTTCCAAGCCGCTGCTGGGGACATAGCGAACATCTCCCAGTTCGCCGCGCATCGCTGCATCCGGCAGGTCACCGATGCCCTTTTCGCGAGGAGACACCAATTCATCTCCTTCCCCATGACCCTAGAGAGGCAGGAGCAGCGTGCATTCGGATTTGGCAGGATCGCGGACTTCCCCATGGTGCAGGGCGCCATTGACTGCACGCATGTGGCTATGCGGGCACCTATCGACAATGCCGAGGATTACCGCAACCGGAAGGGCTACCATTCCCTCAATGTACAGCTGGTGTGTGACCACAGGCAGCGCATCCTAGCTGTCAATGCCCGCTTTCCAGGAAGCAGCCACGATGCATTTATCCTGCGCCAGACTACTGTGGCTGACATGTTCGAGGCACAGCCTCCACCAAGGGGATGGCTTATTGGGGACAAGGGCTACCCTTTGTGTACATGGCTCATGACCCCGCTCCGCGCGCCCAGGACCCCTGCGGAGGAGGCATACAACGAAAGCCATCAAGCCACAAGGAACATCATAGAGCAAACGATTGGCGTCCTCAAGCAACGGTTCCGCTGCCTGGATCGCTCCGGCGGATCACTACAGTATTCGCCGGACAGAGTCTCCCAGTTCGTCGTCGTTTGCTGCATGCTGCACAACCTGGCTATCCGCAGGACTCAGGCACTGCCACCTGACGTCGCACCACCACCTCAGGAGGACGCGCAGGAGGACCATGAGGAGGAGGAGGAGGAGTACCAGCCCAGGAGGGAGCCACAAGGTCCAAGGGCCGTCCGCCGGCGGCTTATTGAACGACACTTCTAGGCCCCCTGTCAGGGAATGGATTGTGGCAATGAACGCACCTGAATGCAGCCGCTCCGCTAGCCCTCAGCCGCTTAACGCAACAACCACTGGAAACATGACACCTGGACAAGCTGAATAAATAAAAAGCTTTATGTAACAAACTCAGGGCCCTTCCCACATGAAACAGAAAAACAGACAAGACCCCCAAAAAACAGTCACAAAAATATCTCACTCCCACAACCTGGGGAGGAATAACAAAACTTGCCCATCCAATTGGCCTTCATCCTCGGCCTTACCAAAAGAAGCCTCCCCCACAACACAAACACCCCCATATAAAAAAAACCGTTGCCAACACACTCTACTGGGTGTGCCGAGAGGGCGAGTCCTTGTGCAGCCTTGTGCGGCCCCTGCCCGACCTGTTGCTCCGCCTCAACCTGGGCCCTGTGGGTGTTGCAAGGCTGGGGGAAGGCTCCTGAGAGGCAGAATGCGTGACGGCAGATGCCCTTGGGGGTCGGCCTAGACGAGGTCCGGCCCTGGAGGGGCCGGCTGCTGACTGCTGCAGCTGTGGCTGGGCAGCATCAGTGTCTGCAGCAGCTCGTCGCACCTTGGCTGGGGGAGTTGCAGTGGCGGCTGCAGCAATGGGGGCAAGCTGGCTGATGCCAGGCGCTCGCTGGTCGCCAGAGACACTGGCACTCGGCCGGGCTGGCAGTGCAGCAAGCGCAGCAATCTGGTGGAGGCCAGACCGCTGTGCTGCAGCAGGGCGGCGGGTGCCCTGGCGATGCTTCCGCAACACAGCGAGTGTGGCAGAAGTGAGTGCCCGAACTGCCGTGGCCTGTGCCCGCATCAGATCAGTGAGTGTCTGCACGGCACCACTCATGAACTCGCGACTCGTGTCCTGCGCTGCCGCGAGTTGATGGACACCCCTGTCCTGTGCTGCCGCGAGTTGGTCGACACCCCTGGCCTGTGCTGCCGCGAGTTGTTCGACACCCCTGGCCTGTGCTGCCGCGAGTTGGTCGACACCCCTGGCCTGTGAGTCCCCGAAAGCGGCCACACTATGAGCCAGGGACTCAATGGCCTGAGGCAACTGTCCCACAACCCCCATGAACTCCTTGTGGCGGCGCTCAGAATCCGCGGACATTTCATCTAGGAGGCGCACCTCCTGGGCGAGGACCGTCTCCAGACTGGAGGCCGGACTCTCCCTCTGGGGAGAAGGCCGCTGTTCTGCCCGACCCTTCCCACGTGCCTGGACACCACTGGGCCCAGCAACTGGCCTCCCCTGCAACACTTGCCCCCTCTGGGGAGAAGGCCGCCGTTCTGCCCGACCCTTCCCACGTGCCTGGACGCCACTGGGCCCAGGAGCTACACCCCTCTGCAGCACTTCCCCCTGGCTCTCCTCCAGGCAAGACGTCTCCCCTCCATTGCCATCCCCTGGCGCGGATGAGGCTTCCCCCAATGTGCCGCCTTCCTGTTGGTCCTCGTCGTCCTCCTCTTCCGAGGGACTGGCACTCTCAGCTTCAAGGACCTCCTCCTCACCAGCTGAAAGCAGGAAGGCACAAGAGTAGCTTTAGAGTGAGGACAGGGCATCAGCGAGGGAGGCATGAGTGGTGGCATTCAGCGCATTGGTCGGACAGTGGCAAAGGATGTAGATCTGATGCGCTAGGGGAACGAGAGAGGTCCAAACGGTCATGTCCTTACCATTGGGTCGCAGCACAGGGTCGGCATCTCCAATGGCAACAGGGCCAACCACCCGGCCACGCATGAGTCGAGCCACGCTCTCCTCCAGCTCACTGAGCTCCTGGAACTGGGCACGGCCTCCCCCGGTGACATTCTGGCTCTTCAAATTCCGGGCCATCTTGGCCTGCAAGAGAAAGGACGGCCTCTAAGTACATTGTGGTGGCCTGTTGTTCTGTGCACTGCCTCCCATGGTCGAATAGCTTGGCCAGTGTGGTGCCCTGTTGTTGTGTGCACTGCCTCCCATGGTGGAATAGCTTGGCCAGTGTGGTGCCCTGTTGTTGTGTGCACTGCCTCCCATGGTCGAATAGCTTGGCCAGTGTGTTAAGTGCAGAAAGTGCTATTGAGGATCATGCCAGTGCCATAGCTGCGGGAGGAGGGCTGGCCATTAGGCCTTTGAGGTCCCTTTGCCCATAATGTGAGGTGCACATGCAAGGATGAGGAGGACACTGGAAAGGGTACTCACCTTGACCATCCGAGTGAGGTCGTTGTACTTCTTGCGGCATTGGTCACCAGTCCTGGGGACATCGCTGTTGACTGACACCCTGTGGGCGATTTTCCTCCAGGCTCTCCTGTACTGCCTCCTGGGAGCCTTCTTGCCACTGTCCGGGCACAAGATCTCTTTGTACCTTTCCAACCCCCTAACCAGCACCCTCAAAGCATGCTGGGAGAAGCGCTGCGCTCATTCACGGGCCTTCTCCATGGCTTCAGGCGCTATTTCTCTCCACCAGCAGTGTTCAGGCCTAGCTGCAGGGCTCCACTATCCAGGGCGTGGCTGCAGACCAAGTCGACCCTTCCCCCTTTAAGAGCTGGCCGGCGTCAGGGTGTCTGCTGTCAATCAAAACATGACCGCACCTGCGCTGCGCCATGCCTCGGCGTTATCAGTCCGCACCGCCGGCTTAGCGCCTAAAGATAGGAGTGCAACGCCAGTTTCAGCGCTCGCCCAAACTCTTGGCCAAATCTACTGAATTTCGGCGAAGTGACCTGCACTTTCCGGCGGGCGCTAACTTTAGCGACCGCCTGACTTTACCGCCCCAAAAGTGGCTATACTGAATTTCTAGGCCATTCTCTTTCATAAATGTCTCATCATTGAACCCACAAAGAAATCAATACATGGTGTCAGAAGTGGCTGAAAGAGATGAAGAGAAAAATTCTGAAGTTAAATCAGCTCTCCACAGATTAGCAAGCCAAAAGAGAACATCGTTATTTACCATTAGAGAATAGCTAACGAAGTGAAAAATGGAAGGTTTACTCCCACCGGCGACGCTTCAGTTGACAGGTAATGTGGCTGAAAATTGGAGGAGGTTCAAACAACGTGTGGGGTTGTATTTATCAGCAATCGGAGCTGACGAGAAAAGTAATAATAAGAAATCGTCAGTGTTCTTACATGTCGTGGGTGATGAAGCGCTGGAGGTGTATAATAATTTCACATTCGCTGCTGATGGAGACAAAATGAAGCTAGATAAAATAATGGAACAGTTTGAGGCCTACTGCATACCTAAACGTAACGTGACGTTTGAGAGGCACAGATTTTTCACATGTGTACAGAAAACGGGTGAGACTATTGATCAGTATGTGACTGAACTGAGAAACAGAAGCAAATCGTCTGAATTTGGGGGACTGACAGACTCACTGATAAAAGACAGACTGGTGTGTGGTATTCCAGATAATGGTCTAAGGGAAAGACTGCTAAGAGAGCAAGATCTAGACCTGGGAAAAGCCATAGCACTGTGTAGGGCTACAGAGACTGTGAAGTTGCAGGCAAAGGAGCTGTTCAGTGACAATAGCTGCAACGTGGATGCAGTGAGTAAGAACGGACACAAACCGTTTAACAAAAAGAGCGCCAATGTGAAAAAAGAGGCATGGCCAGCGAACGAAAATGAAAGGGACAATCGAAAGTCATGTAGTCGATGCGGTACACAGCATCCACCAAGAAAGTGTCCAGCATATGGTAAAACATGCAATAGTTGCAACAAGAACAACCATTATGCCCGTTGCTGTAAGAACCAAATACAACAAAGCAAGGTCCATGCAGTAGATGAAAGTGACATAGAGGAGTTCTATGTAGATGTTGTGTCTGAAAACAATAAAGAAGAAAGAGACTGGATGTTGACACTAAAAGTGAATGACATACACATTCCATTTAAATTGGATACTGGAGCACAAGTTAATGTGATATCAGAGACTGATTTTAAGAAAATTAGACCCAGACCAAAGATACATGGAATCAAAGTGAAAGTGACAGGATACTCAGGTACTGATATACCAGTGAAAGGAAGATGCATTGTCAAAGTAACACACAAGGACAGAGAGCACACGCTAGCATTAATCATGGTGCCAAAGGATGTGCAAGCCATACTAGGTTTAAAAGTCTGTGAGAGACTGAACCTGGTAAAGAGAGTCCTCGTTGTGGAAAGCGAAGGAGAGACAGTCTATGATGAACTGAATGTTGCGTACACACCGGGTAAGCTGATGTATACAGCAGACACGTTGTCCAGAGCTGTTGACCCAGGAGAGCCCGCAAACACAGTGAAAAGACTGATGTACAAGGCAAAAAAGACAGTGGAACTGACTTCTACCAAAGCATGCTTGTATACCGCACAACGCCGCTCGAGTGTGGTATGTCACCAGCCCAACTCCTGATGGGACGTCGGCTAAGGTCAAACTTACCCATCCCGGAGAACCTCCTGAAAACAAAAGAGGGGGAGAAAGTGAGGAAGTTCAAAGAACAACAGAAAGAAAAGCAAAAGTACTACTATGACAGAGGAACACAAAACCTACCTGAACTCCACACTGGTGACCAAGTAAGGTTGAAAGACAAAACAAACACATGGACTCAGAAGGGAACTGTCCTGAGTGAAGTTCAACCAAGATCATACACCATTCAGACAGATGAGGGTGCTGTTCTGAGAAGAAATCGTCGAGATCTTCTCATGGGACCAGCCACAGCAGGTCAAGAGACTGATACTGTTGAACAACCTGATCACACAGCTGAGAACCAATCATCTGAGGCAACAACTCAGATTCAAGGACAATCAATCAGAAAATCCTCAAGACACGTGAAGCCTCCTGAGAGACTCATTGAGCAAATTTAAGGACTCTTGTTATAGAAGGAAGTAATGTTATCTTATTCTTTCTTCAAGTTCTAGTGTATTGACATATTTCATGTGAACACACCAAGCAAGGTTAAAAAACCTTGATCATGATAATGATAATGTAAGTTCATTAAGTGTTACAGTTAAAATGCAGATTAATACAAAGAAAACATGTTGTTAGTTAAAAGTAAAATACTTTTGTTTTAAGAAAAGGAGATGTAATGATATCAGCAAATAGAGATGGTATTTGCCTGTTCGATTATGATGCCTTAATTGCATGTATTGATTGCTTGTGCCTGACCAGCAGAGGGCATGTGACCGAGAGAGGCAAGGCAGTTAGTTTGGTTTCAGTTTCGTTCTAGATGCATCACAAGCTTGTTGTCTCCTGTAAATGCTGTATAAAGAGTTGAACAGACTTTAGATTAAAACTCATTCTCTTTCATAAATGTCTCATCATTGAACCCACAAAGAAATCAATACAAAGGCTGCGCTATTGATGTGTTGTGGAGCGAGGAGAGGAATCACAGTAGGCCGGAATTGGAAGAGTGGAGGGTGTGAGCTGGGTTAATAGGGCTGAAGGAAATTCCAGAGAGGGGATGGGGGGGCGGTGAGGCTATAAAAAAGATTTACAAATCAGGACAAGGATGTTGAAATCAATGTTAGAAAACAGGGAGCCAATTGAGGTTGGCAAGAACAGGAATGATAGGTGAGAAGGACTTAGTATGGGATAAGATGTGGCAAAGCTTTTGACAATTTGAAGTTTATATTGGGTATAGCTTGGGAGTTGGCAAAGGTAGCATCGGAGAAATTGAGCCCGGAGGTGACAAAGGAATGGATGAGGATTCCACCAGCGATAGGGGTGATGTAAGGGCAGAGGTGGCAATAATCCATCTTGCTGATGGATGGGATATAGCATTTGAACTCAGCTCAGAATTAAGCAGGACACTGAGATGCATGTTATAAGAACATAAGACGTAGGAGCAGGAGTAGATCATTTGGCCCCTCGAGCCTGCTCCGCCATTCAATAAGATCAGGGCTGATCTGATCTTGGCCTCAACTCCACTTCCCCGCCCGCTCCCCATAACCCTTGACTCCCTTATCGTTCAAAAATCTGTCTATCTCCACCTTAAATATATTCAGTGACCCAGCCTCCACACTCTCTGGGGAAGAGAATTACAAAGATTCACGACCCTCTGAGAGAAGAAATTCCTCCTCATTTCCAATTTAAAAGGGTGCCCCCTTATTCTGAAATTATGCCCCCCAGTTCTAGATTCCCCCACGAGGGGAAACACCCTCTCTGCATCTACCCTGTCAAGCCCCCTCAGAATCTTATATGTTTCAATAAGATCCCCTCTCATTCTTCTAAACTCCAATGAGTATAGGCCCAACCTGCTCAACCTTTCTTCATAAGACAACCCCTTCATCTCCGGAATCAACCTCGTGAACCTTCTCTGAACTGCCTTAAATAAGGAGACCAAAACTGTACGCAGTACTCCAGGTGTGGTCTCACCAACGCCCTGTACAGTTGTAACAGGACTTCCCGACTTTTATATGTTGCGGGGTTCAGTCAGAGCACCTTCACCACACGGACTGCAGCAGTTCAAGAAGGCGGCTCACCACCACCTTCTCAAGGGCAATTAGGGATGGGCAATAAATGCTGACCTTGCCAGCGACGCCCGTGAAAGAATTTTAAAAATGTCACTTCCCAGGTCGGTTCTTCCAACGTCCACTTTGCTGGCCTCTCAAATTCCCTCCTACAACTCATCCAGCATTCAGTCACCTGCACCCTATACTGCACTAGCCCTGCTCACCCAATCCCCTCATTCTTGTCAGCCCTTCTGGCTCCCAACACTTTGATTTCACGGTCCTTGTCCGTGTTGACAAATTCCTCCAATACCTCAATCCCCCTACTTCTATTACTTCCTCCAGCCCTACATCCAGCTCACACCCTCTCTGCTTCTGAGTCCAGGCTACTGTCCACCCCACACTCACTCTGCTCCACTGCTGACGGCCAAATGCTGAAGCTCCCTCCCTAAACCCTTCCACCTTGCTACCTCTCTGACTTTGGCCTCCTCCCCTGACCTTTGCCTAATTGCTGCTTGGTGTCCAATCAATTCAATTCAATCAATTCAATTTTATTTGTCATATATGCAGCAGACGTGTGTACTGCACAATGAAATGTTGATTTTTACGAGTCCTCCCAACATTGGAATAAATATGGCATAACAATGATAAAATACTAATAGAAATACAGTAATAATAAATAAAACAACAGTAATAAATAATAATAAATTATTCGTTCATGAGTCTTATGGCCTGGGGGTAGAAGCTGTTTCGAAACCTGCTGGTACGAGACCGTATGCTTCGGTATTTCTTACCGGACGGGAGCAGGGCGAAGAGGTTGTGGCTGGGGTGACTCGCGTCTTTGATTTTTCTCAGGGCCTTCCCCCAGCACCTCTCGGGGTAGATATCCTGCACAGCAGGTAGTTTAATTCCTATAGTATGTTGTGCAGCTTTCACCACCACCTGTAGAGCCTTGCGGTCTGTGGCGGTGCAGTTGCCTCTCTGTGAAGCATCTGAGGGTGTTTCTCTACACTAACGATGCTATAGATTTGCAAGCGGTTGATTGAACCCCAATATCACCACCCAGTGAACATGTAGCAAGAGACGGAGAGCGTGGGTAGCAGGTTAACGGTTTAAATTGCGTGGGAACTCGGTATGGACGGGCGAGAGATGAAACGTATCTGAAATGTGTGCGATTCAGGCTGAACGCCTGCGGGTCAGCCTGTACACGGAATTGGAAACAGGCCTCTGCTAGCAGGTGCACAACAACAGCCTGGAGCACCTCTTCTCCATATCTCCGCAAACCCCCCGCCCCCTCCCCCAACCCCTGCCCCCACCCTCTCCACATTCCTCCTAATGCTCAGCTGGCATTTCAGGTGCATGAGGAATTGTCGGCACAAAGCCAGTTCGTCATTCCGTGGCCCAGGGCCTTTCCATCTGTCACTCTGTAGCCATCTGCCTTGGCTGAATGTTTCATATCGGAAATGTAATTAGCTTTAGATTCCATTAGAGAATATGTATATATTTATATGATGAAAAGCAGTTTGTGTGCCTGAATCTGAAATGGACTCCAAGTACACAGGGTGAAAGGTTTACTATCTGCCTTATTGCTAAAGGAAAAATATTCTTGCATTCGGAAAAGAAATAAATAAAAAAGACTTTCATACAGCGCCTTTCACAACCTCAGGACATGCCAAAGCACTTTACAGCCAATGAAGTACTTTTGAAGTGTGATCAGTTTTGTAATGTAGGAAATGCAACAGCCAATTTTCGCACAGCAAGTTTCCCACAAAGAGCAACGTGCTAATGACCAGATAATCTGTATTTTTTTTAGCGACGTTGGTTGAAGGACAAATATTGGCCACAGCACTGGGGAGAACTCCCCCTGCTCCTCTTCAAAATAGTGCCGCAGGACCTTTTACATTCACCGGAGAGAGCAGACGGGGCCCTCGCTTTAACGTCTCATCCGAAAGACGGCACCTCTGACAGTGCGGCACTCCCTCAGTACTGCACTGGAGTGTCGGCCTGGAATAGATGCTCAAGTCACTGGGGTTGGGACTATGAGCCCAATCAGAGGCGAGAGTGCTACCGCTGAGCCAAGGCGGACACCGCGGTGGTAGCGCGCAGAGAAGGGTGCAAAGACTGAACCCAGGTGTAAAGGGGATGAGCCCTGATGAAAAATTACTGAAGCTTAAGCTTTGTAGCCTATAAAACAAGATAGTTCAGGTTGGACTTCACTGAAGTTCATAAACTAGATATGGTAAATCCAGCAGAAAATAGGAACCGACAACATAAATCGAAATAAATGGAAAGTAAATTTAGAACAGATATTATGATCTGGAATGCATTGCCTGCAAGGGCGGTGGAAGCAGATTCAATAGTAACTTTCAAAAGGGAACTGGATAAATACTCGAAAAGGAAACATTTGTAGGGCTATGTGGCCCCTGCCACAGTACCGAAACGGCTCTTATCAAAGTCAGAATTGACATCCTTTGCGACTGTGACAAAGGTAAACTATCCCTCCTCATCCTTCTCGACCTGTCTGTAGCCTGTGACACGGTTGACCACTGCATCCTTCTCCAACGCCTCTCCACCATCGTCCAGCTGGGTGGGACTGCACTCGCCTGGTTCCATTCTTATCTATCTAATCGTAACCAGAGATTCGCCTGCAACGGCCTCTCTTCCCGCTCCCACATCGTTACCTCTGGTGTCCCCCAAGGATCTATCCTTGGCCCCCTCCTATTTCTCATCTACATGCTGCCCCTTGGCGACATCATCCGAAAACACAGCGTCAGTTTCCACATGTACATTGATGACACCCAGCTCTACCTCACCACCACCTCTCTCGACCCCTCCACGCTTTCTAAATTGGTAGACTGCTTGTTCGACATCCAGTTCTGGATGAGCAGAAATTTCCTCCAACTAAGTATTGGGAAGAGCGAAGCTATTGTTTTCGGTCCTCGGCACAAACTCCGTTCCCTAGCCACCGACTCCATCCCTCTCCCTAACGTCTGTCTGAGGCTGAACCACACTGTTCGAAAACTTGGTGTCATATTTGACCCTGAGACGAGCTTCCGACCACATATCCACAGCATAATAAAGACCGCCTATTTCCACCTCCGTAACATCGCCCGTCTCCGCTCCTGCCTCAGCTCATCCACTGCTGAAACCCTCATCCATGCCTTTGTTAACTCTAGACTTGACTATTCCAATGTACTTCTGGCTGGCCTCCCACACTCTACCCTACGTAAACTTGAGGTCACCTGAAACTCGACTGCCCGTGTCCTAACCCGCACCAAGTCCTGTTCACCCATCACCCCTGTGCTCGCTGACTGACAGTTAAGCAACGCCGCGATTTCAAAATTCTCATCCTTGTTTTCAAATCCCTCCATGGCCACACCCCTCCCTATCTCTGTAACCTCCTTCAGCCCCACAACCCCCCGAGATATCTGCGCTCCTCTAATTCTGCCCTTTTGACCATCCCTGATTTTAATTGCTCCACCATTAGCGGCCGTGCCTTCAGCTGCCTGGGCCCTAAGCTCTGGAATTCCCTCCCTAAACCTCTCTACTACCTCTCTCTCCTCTTTTAAGACGCTCCTTAAAAAACTACCTCTTGGACCATGCTTTTGGCCATCTGTCCTAATATCTCCTTATGTGGCTCGGTGTCAGATATTGTTTTATGATGCTCCTGTGAAACACCTTGGGACATTTTGCTACATTAAAGGTGCTATATAAATACACATTGTTGTTGTTGTTGTTGAAAGAGCAGGGTTGAGTGGGTCTAATTGGATCGCTCTATCAAAGAGCTGGCACAGGCACGATGGGCCGAATGGCCACCATCTCTGCTGCATGATTCTATGGCGAAAAATGTCTTGGCTGAAGGGGGCTGATTGTGGGAGTGCAGGCTGTGGGGGGGGCGGGGGGGGGGTAGGACGTGATTTTCCATCCATCGAAATTGAAAATTCCCTGCTTCCCCCCCCCCCAAAAGAGTGAGAGATTTTTGGAATAAAATGCGAAGCACAATCATCAAGGCAAATAACATTTGGGTCGTTCAAAAAAAGCAGTGAGGTACCGCAATGGCTGAGTCATTGAACTGGAGGCTTAGCTTTGCTGAGTCATGTGACCTTTTCTCACCGCTGACTCTTCTGGCTATCCAAATGTCAACCCGCCTCGTTGTGTTTCCTTGGCAACCTCACCGCTGCTGAGGACTGATGCTTGTTGTCCAAGCCTGACCTCCAGTGGTGCCCCAGTGGTATTACAACATTATTAGGGGAGGGGGGCAATTTTAACTTTCGACAGTGGCGTAAAGCAGGTGATATCCAGTAGGCCGCCTGTTATATGCCCGGCCCGATTTTCCCTAACATTAAAAGTCAACAGCCGGGATGTATAACGGGCAGCTGATCCGATATAGTTTATAGTTTCTAAGGTGTGATATACACCATCTAGAATCGGGGCAGAGGATATTTAAGAATAATATTAATAAATTTAATTAATTACATAGAATGGGAGATCAGGCGATGTGTTGCTGCTGCAATATGTGGGAGCTGGTGGACACCATTGATGCTCACGGTGATCACATTTGCAGTAAGTGTTGGCTGCTCGGGGAACTCCGGCTCCGTGTTGAAGAGCTGGAGACCGAGCTTCAAACACTGAGACACATCAGGGAGGGGGAGACTTACCTGGACTCTGTGTATCACGAGGTAGTCACACCAATTAGATTAATTAATTCAGATGTAGTCCGTGGCCAGGGTCAGGATGGTGTGACTAGAAGTGAGGCAGGTACGGGGATCCAGGAGGTAGTGTTGGAGGAGCCGCAGCCCTTGCACTTGTCCAACAGGTTTGAGGCTCTTACTCCCTGTGGGGACAGGAGCAGGGACTGCAGGGAGGATGAGCAACCTGGCCACAGCACCGTGGAGCAGGGGGCCATTCAAGTGGGGGGAGTTAAAAGAAATGTTGTAGTGGTAGGGGATAGTATCGTTAGGGGGATAGATAGAGTTCTTTGCAGCCAAGAGCGAGAGTCCCGAAGGCTGTGTTGCCTGCCCGGTGCCAGGGTTAAGGACATCTCCTCTGGACTGCAGAGAAACTTGGAGTGGGAGGGGGAGGATCCAGTTGTCGTGGTCCATGTTGGTACCAATGACATAGATAGGACAAGGAAGGAGGTTCTGCTGAGGGAGTTTGAGCAGCTAGGGACCAAATTAAAAAGCAGAACCACAAAGGTAGTAATCTCTGGATTATTACCTGAGCCACGAGCGAATTTGGCTAGGACAAATAAAATTAGAGAGTTAAATGCGTGGCTCAAAGACTGGTGTGGGAGAAATGGGTTTTGCTTCCTGGGACACTGGCACCAGTACTGGGGCAGGAGGGAGCTGTTCCGTTGGGACGGGCTTCACTTGGCCAGTGCTGGGACTAGAGTCCTGGCGGATCATATAACTAGGGCTGTAGAGAGGGCTTTAAACTAACTAGTGGGGGGGAGGTTCCTAGAGAGCAAATAATAAAAATGACAACAGAGAAGGTAATAGACTTAGGTAGCAGTGGGGAAATTAAAAACCAGAGCATGTCAGGAAGGGGCAGAAGGTATGGAGTAAAAGGTAAAGTAATAAAAAGGGCAAAAGCAGGAACTAAGTGTCACAAAACATCTTTGAAAGTTCTCTATCTGAATGCACGTAGCATTCGTAACAAAATAGATGAGTTAATGGCACAAATAACTACATATGGGTATGATCTTGTGGCCATTACAGAAACATGGCTGCAGGGTGACAGTGCCTGGGAATTAAACATACCAGGTTATTTAACGATCAGGAAGGACAGGCAGGAAGGAAGGGGAGGTGGGGTGGCTATGTTAATAAAGGAAGGAATTACTGTAATACAGAGAAATGATATTGGGTCAAAAGATCAGGATAATGAAACAGTTTGGGTGGAGGTAAGGAATAATAAGGGGAAAAAAACACTAGTGGGCGTAGTCTATAGGCCTCCGAACAGTGGTAACTCTGTTGGACGGAGTATCAATCAGGAAATAGTTGAGGCTTGTAATAAGGGAACATCTATAATTATGGGGGATTTCAACTATCATATTAATTGGACAAATCAAATTGGGCAGAGCAGCCTTGAGGATGAGTTCATTGAGTGTATTAGGGATGGGTTTCTTGAGCAGTATGTAACTGAACCGACCAGGGGGCAAGCAACCTTAGATCTGGTCCTGTGTAACGAGACGGGATTAATTAAAAATGTCCTAGTAAAGGATCCCCTTGGAATGAGTGACCATAACATGGTTGAATTCCATATTCAATTAGAGGGTGAGAAGGTTGGATCTCAAACAAGCGTGCTAAGCTTGAATAAAGGAGACTATGAAGGTATGAGAGCGGAATTGAGTAGAGTGGATTGGGAAAATAGATTAAAGGGTAAGACGATACATGATCAGTGGTGTACATTCAAGGAGTTATTTTACAACTTCCAAAAAAAATATATTCCACTGAGAAGAAAAGGGTGTAAAAGAAAAGACAGCCATCCGTGGCTAAGTAAAGAAATTAAGGATAGTATTCGACTAAAAACAAGGGCATATAAGGTAGCCAAATCTAGTGGGAGGATAGAGGATTGGGAAAACTTTAAAAGACAGCAAAAAATAACAAAAAGATTGATTAAGAAAGGGAAGATAGATTATGAAAGTAAATTAGCAAAAAATATAAAAACAGATAGTAAGAGTTTTTATAGTTATATAAAAAGAAAAAGGGTGGCTAAAGTAAATGTTGGTTCCTTAGAGGATGAGACCGGGAAATTAATGGTGGGAAATATGGAGATGGCAAAAACACTGAATGAATATTTTACATCAGTCTTTACAGTAGAAGACACTAAGAATATCCCAACACTGGACAAACAGGGGGCTAAAGGGGGGGAGGAGCTAAACACGATCAAAATCACTAAGGAAGTGGTACTCGGTAAAATAATGGGACTCAAGGCGGATAAATTACCTGGACCTGATGGCTTACATCCTAGGGTCTTGAGGGAAGTGGCGGTAGGGATTGTGGATGCATTGGTAATAATTTTCCAAAACTCCCTGGACTCGGCAAGGGTCCCGGCAGACTGGAAAACTGCTAATGTAACACCCTTATTTAAAAAGGGCAGTAGACAGAAGGCTGGAAACTATAGACCGGTTAGCCTAACATCTGTGGTAGGTAAAATTTTGGAGTCCATTATTAAGGAGACAGTAACAGGACATTTGGATAATCATAATTTAATAGGACAAAGTCAGCATGGTTTTATGAAGGGGAAGTCATGTTTGACAAATTTGCTGGAGTTCTTTGAGGAAGTAACGTATAGGGTGGATAAAGGGGAACCAGTGGATGTAGTGTATTTAGACTTCCAAAAGGCATTTGACAAGGTGCCACACAAAAGATTATTGCTTAAGATAAAAAATCACGGGATTGGGGGTAATATTCTGGCATGGATAGAGGATTGGCTATCTAACAGAAGGCAGAGAGTTGGGATAAATGGTTCATTCTCAGACTGGCAATCAGTAACTAGTGGTGTTCCGCAGGGGTCAGTGCTGGGTCCCCAACTCTTTACAATCTATATTAACGATTTGGAGGAGGGGACCGAGTGTAACATATCAAAGTTTGCAGATGATACTAAGATGGGAGGGAAAGTAGTGAGTGAGGAGGACATTAAAAACCTGCAAAGGGACATAGACAGGCTAAGTAAGTGGGCAGAGATTTGGCAGATGGAATACAATACTGGAAAGTGTGAGGTTATGCACTTTGGCAGGAAAAATCGTAGAGCAAGTTATTATCTTAATGGCAAGAAACTGGAAAGTACTGAAGTACAAAGGGATCTGGGGGTCCTGGTGCACGAAACTCAAAAGGTTAGTATGCAGGTGCAGCAAGTGATTAAGAAGGCCAATGGAATGTTGGCTTTCATTGCTAGGGGGATAGAATATAAAAATAGGGAGGTATTGCTTCAGTTGTACAAGGTATTGGTGAGGCCGCACCTGGAATACTGCGTACAGTTTTGGTGTCCATACTTAAGAAAGGACATACTTGCTCTCGAGTCAGTACAAAGAAGGTTCACTCGGTTAATCCCGGGGATGAGGGGATGGACATATGAGGAGAGGTTGAGTAGATTGGGACTCTACTCATTGGCGTTCAGAAGAATGAGAGGCGATCTTATTGAAACATATAAGATTGTGAAGGGGTCGGATCGGGTGGATGCGGGGAAGATGTTCCCGATGATGGGTGAAACTAGAACTAGGGGGCATAGTCTTAGAATAAGGGGCTGCTCTTTCAAAACTGAGATGAGGAGGAACTACTTCACTCAGAGGGTGGTAGGTCCATGGAATATGCTGCCCCAAAAAGCTGTAGAAGCTACATCATTACATAAATTTAAAACAGAAATAGACAGTTTCCTAGAAGTAAAGGGAATTAAGGGTTACGGGGAGCGGGCAGGAATTTGGACATGAGTCTAGGTTCGGATCGGTCATGGCCCTGTGGGTAGCGGAGCAGGCCCAGGGGCCGTGTAGCCTGATCCTGCTCCTATTTCGTGTGTCTAATTCTGTTAGATTGAGGAGATGGTTCTGTGATAGTGGATTGGCGGTTAGGATCAGATCAGCCATGATCTTATTGAATGGCGGAGCAGGCTCGAGGGGCCGATTGGCCTACTCCTGCTCCTATTTCTTATGTTCTTATGATATCGCCCGTCAGTATGACCTCCTGTGGAGCCAGGATTTTATTAACGGACCTCTTTCTGTTTAAAAAAAAACCCAATTTCAAATAGTTTCAATCTGTTACTGTTCCTCTGATAGTTCTCACTCTTTCGAATCCATTTAGCACTTTGCCAACACTGAATGCTACAATTACACCATTGTGCACAGCGGATCATTTATAAATCAGTTCGCTGGGGTAGTTACATCTGTAACGGTTACCAATTTTATCTCGTCCGCTCCTCAAAGCAGACTTATGCTGGGATATGGCTCCAGTCACAACAGGCCTCTGGTACCACGTCTACATATCCATTTGTTGGCAGACTATTCGGCTGTGGCGGGGGGGGGGGGGTCCCGTGGATAGCACAGCCAGGCCTGATGGTGGCCCCCACCTGATGCCCCCCCCCATTGGCACTGGCTAGCGACCAGTAGCGAGCGCGAAACCCTGGCTGAATTTCCACCTCCTGAGCCCGGGATTGCTAAGACCAAACGCAGCGCCCCCTATTGACCCCCCAGCTGAGATCAACTAACTCAGCGCAGTCCTGCGATTGGCCCGGGCACCTCCAGCCTTCGTAGTTCAGTGCCACACTGGGCCCTGCATTTAGTGAGCTGTCAGAAGGAGTACAATCAGCGACGAGAGGATCGCTGTGTCAGCTTGGCTCAGTGGTGGTAGCCTCGCCTCTAAATCAGAAGGTTGTGGGTTCAAGCCCCACTCTTGAGCACATCATTTAGGCTGGTATTTACGTATGAGGAGAGATTGGGTCAATTGGGCTTAAATTCGCTGGAGTTTAGAAGAATGAGAGGGGATCTCATTGAAACTTATGAAATTCTAACAGCACTAGACAGACTAGATGCAGGAAGGATGTTCCCAATGGCAGGGAGTCCAGAACCAGGGGTCACAGTCTAAGGATAAGGGGTAAGCCATTTAGGACAGCGATGAGGAGGAATTTCTTCACCCAGAGAGTGGTGAACCTGTGGAATTCTCTACCACAGAGGGCAGTGGAGGCCAATTCATTAAATATATTCAAGAAGGAGTTAGATATATTTCTTAAGGCTAAAGGGATCAAGGGATATGGGGAGAAGGCAGGGACAGGGTATTGAATTTGGATGATCAGCCATGATCTCATTGAATGGCGGAGCAGGCTCGAGGGGCCGAATGGCCTACTCCTGCTCCTATCTTCTATGTTTCTATGTACTTCAGTGCAGCACTGAGGGAGTACTGCATTGTTGGAGCTGCCACCTTTTGGATGAGCTGTCAAACCGAGGCCCCTTCCGCCTGCTCAGGTGGACGTAAAATATCCCATGGGGTAACTGGGTGTTACCGAAGAGTAGAGGGAACCGGAAACCCATGGTGGAAAGGAGGTGATAGAGGCTGCAGTGGCAGAGGGCATTGGAGGAGTCTAGATTATAAGGGGCAGGGTAGGGCCTGGACAAGGAGGGAAAGGGTAGAGTAATATATAACGGGTAGGACTGGACAAGGGACTAAGGGTAAAGTCCAGATAAGAGGAAATGAGCTCAATGGGACAGGAACAGTCTAGAACAATCGCTCGGCAGGGAGAGGTGGAGACCGGCTGTGTTGGTTTTGGGGAACTATGAGATTGGAGGCGGTGGAAGGAAGGTTCCTGGAAGAAATGAGATTGGGAACAATCTGGAAATGACGGCTTGGTGCTGAGGTTCAGCCGGAGATAGTGAGGGAGAAGAGTTAGCAGAACGTTGACATTCAGCCTCAGAGGCCTTTCCGCCTTACAACAGCAGCACCTCCTTGGTCCGCAGGCTTAAGGATGGCATCAGAGTTGGAGCTGAGAGAACAGAGAGCAGCTGTTGTGTATGTACCTTTAAGAGAATAACTGGTCTCAGACTGCAGTACCGGCAGTGACCACCCCTGTATAAAAGGCACTAGCAAGCCTCTGTAGTTTCAGTTTCCCGATTGACTTCATTCAGTAAAGACTTGTTTTGTTCAACTCCTGCTGTCCGTGTCTCAATCATACACGGACATAATACTGGCGACGAGCAGATACGAACTTACCTACAGTCTGCACCACCTCCTGGGATCCATTCCTGCAGCGAAGTGAGCCGAGGTCGAGGCCAGAAGGAAGAAAGCAGCAGTAGAAACGGGCATCGACCGTGGGCATCCGCCCCTGAGTTAGCGGAGTTGAAGATTGCTGGAGAAGCTGTCGAAAGCGGGGCCTGGTTCCTGTCGACGGTGCTTCAGCTAATTGGGCTGGTGGCAGGTAGTACACTGATCCTTCCTGGGCAGCGGCGGTCGCGAGCTCGAGCGGGTGGCTTGCAACGGGGCCGAGCAGCGTTGTTGGGAAGAGGAGAGAGAGAGGGTGGAGCACACAGGGCGTGGCCGGTGCTACGAAGCCGAGCTGCGTACAGACCCGAGAAGAGGGAGGCAAGAGTCCCACAGGGTTGTTCCACGATGGGGAAAAAAAAAAGAAATATTAAACGCGCAGGAAACCGCGAGGAGCTGCAGGTTACAACGGAAACCGCGGAAAGCAGCGCTAGCAACAGCAGGGAAGAAGGCAAAGCGTGGGAGGCAGAGGTCGTTGTGGAGGGTCTGCAGTCTATCAATTTGCGCGTTGGCGCATGTACTTCGTGATAGAGCATCTGGGGGTTCGTTCAGTTTACCAGGCCGGTACAAGATATCATAATCGTAGGTGGAGAGCTCGATTCTCCACCTCAAGATCTTGTCGTTCTTGATTTTGCCCCTCAGCTTGTTATTAAACATAAAAGCGACCGAGCGCTGGTCGGTGAGGAGGGTAAATCGTTTGCCTGCCAGGTAATGCCTCCAGCGTCGTACTGCCTCCATGATCGCCTGGGCCTCCTTCTCGACCGAAGAGTGTCGGATCTCAGGGCCCTGGAGGGTCCTTGAGAAGAAGGCCACAGGTCTCCCCGCCTGGTTAAGGGTTGCAGCTAGGGCGAAGTCGGATGCATCGCTCTCCACTTGGAAAGGGATAGACTCATCCACCGCGTGCATTGTGGCCTTAGCAATGTCTCCCTTTATGAGGGAGAAGGCTGCGCATGCTTCTGCCGTCAGGGGGAAGGAGGTGGACTTCATGAGGGGTCTGGCTTTGTCCGCATAATTGGGCACCCATTGGGCATAGTAGGTGGAGAGCCCCAGGGTTCTCTTCAGCGCCTTTGGACAGTGGGGGAGGGGAAGCTCCATGAGGGGGCGCATTCTTTCGGGGTCGGGGCCGATGACTCCGTTCTCTACTACGCAGCCGAGGATGGCAAGGCGCGAGGTGTTAAACACACATTTCTCCTTATTGTAGGTGAGGTTCAGCCGTTGGGCCGTACGGAGGAATTTCTCCAGATTAACATCATGGTCCTGCCGGTCGCGGCCGCAGATGGTGATGTTATCTAGATAAGGGAACGTGGCATGCAGCCCGTTCTGGTCAACCATCCGGTCCATCTCCCTTTGGAAGACCGAAACCCCGTTGGTGACGCCGAAGGGAACCCTAAGGAAGTGGTAGAGGCGGCCATTCGCCTCGAAGGCGGTATACTGGCGGTCCTCAGGGCAGATAGGGAGTTGGTGATAGGCCGACTTAAGGTCGATGGTAGAGAATACCCGGTACTGTGCAATCTGATTGACCATATCAGATATGCGGGGAAGGGGGTATGCGTCCAGCTGGGTGTACCGGTTTATGGTTTGGCTGTAGTCGATGACCAGGCGGTGTTTATCGCCGGTCTTAACGACTACGACCTGGGCATGCCAGGGGCTGTTGCTTCCCTCGATGATGCCCTCCTTCAGGAGTTGCTGCACCTCGGAGCTAATAAAAGCTCTGTCCCCGGCGCTGTACCGCCTGCTCTTGGTAGCGACGGGTTTACAGTCGCGGGTGAGGTTAGTGAACAGGGAGGGGGGCGGGACCTTGAGGGTGGATAGGCCGCAGGTGGTACGCGGTGGGCGGTTTAAAAGCTGCTGGTTGTAGACTGTGAGTGGGGGGAGGGGTCCACCGTATGCCAAAGTGACACTTTGAAGGTGGGATTGGAAATCCAGCCCTAGTAGGACGGCAGCGCAGAGCTGGGGCAGGACGAGAAGTTTAAAATTTTTATACTCCGTGCCCCTAACCGACAGGGTCACAACACAGTAGCCGCTGATGTCTGTAGAATGGGACCTCGACGCCATCGAGATCCGGTTGCGGGTTGGCCGGACAGTGAGGGAGTGGTGGCTCACTGTGTCTGGATGGATGAAACTCTCCGTGCTTCCGCTGTCGAACAGGCAGGTCGTGGCGTGGCCGTTTACTTTGATGTCCATCATGGACTTGGACAGGTGATGCGGGCGAGCTTGGTCAAGTGTGACGGAGGCTAGTGTATGGCTGAGCGAGCTGCTGTAGTCTGCGGGTGAGGCGGTGGTCAGGTCTGGAGACAAGGTGGCGGTCGAGTGTGGTGAACAAAATGGCGGCGCCCACGACGTTGAATAAAATGGCGGAGAAGATGGCCGCCCCCACAACTCACATGAGGCACTGCCGGCGTCGGTGGCCTTGATCAAAGATGGCCACCCCCACGACTCACACGAGGGGGTACTGGCATCTGTGGCCTTGATGAAAGATGGCCGCCCCCACAACTCGCATGAGGCACTGCTGGCGTCTGTGGCTTTCCCCCTGCAGGCCTTCGCGAAGTGGC
Source organism: Somniosus microcephalus (assembly GCF_052327205.1). Classification (NCBI taxonomy): domain Eukaryota; kingdom Metazoa; phylum Chordata; class Chondrichthyes; order Squaliformes; family Somniosidae; genus Somniosus; species Somniosus microcephalus. The sequence continues at coordinate 54,013,533 of NC_141009.1, forward strand.
CTTTCTTGTGGCAGTCGGAGCAGGTCGCGTTTCTTGCAGGGCAGCGCGCCCTCGGGTGTTTCGCCTGGCCACAGAAGAAGCAGCCGGCGGCCCGATCGCGGGGCTCCAATGTCGCAGCCGGTACCGGGGGTGGCGGTTCCGATCGGTTCCGGGACACCGACGCTGTGGTAGGTCCCAGAGGCGGCGGTGCGAGGGGTATTGCGGCCGGGGTCGGGCCCGAGTCCCAGGGTCGCGCAGCACAGTACCTGGAGTACGCCTCGAGGTCCCGATGGGCCACTTCCAAGGAGCGAGCGAGGATAGCAGCTGTTTTCAGGTCGAGGTCCTTTGATTCCAGCAGTCTTTGCCGTGAGTAGTCTGACCGAAGGCCTTTCACGAAGGCATCTCGGATGTTTCCATCTGTATGTTCTGCAGCTGTTATGGCTTTAAAGTCACAGTCCCTGCCGAGTATTTGCAGCGCCCGTAAGAAATCATCAACCGACTCTCCTGGCTGTTGCGAGCGGGATCTTAGGAGATGCCTGGAGTACATTGAGTTTACAGGGCTCCGATACTGTTCTTTTAGCAGGTTGAGGGCGTCCTCGTATGTGGCAATGTCCCGGATGAGTGCAAATACTTTAGGGCTCACCTGAGCGGTCAGAACTCTTAGTTTGGATGCCGGAGGCACGCCGGATTCTCCCAGGTAGGCTTCGAAGCAGCTCAGCCAGTGTTCGAAGTCGAGGGCTGAATTCGCAGCCTGTGGGTTTAGATCCAGGTACGGCGGCCGGAGGGCTCGTAGCCAGGCCGGCTGCTGGGGCTGTTGTAGATGGCCGTTTGGCTGGGGCTGTACGTCTGACTGGTCGTTTGGCTGCTCCGTTGTAGACATTTCAAAATTTAGCCAATAAAATTGATATACCTATCAATTCAGTTCATGAAAAGCGACGAGTTAAGTTAGTAACTATAGGTTTTTATTGGCTAAATAACAGAGCCCACCCTCGTGGGTGATCGGATCCAACAAGGAGGAATACCAGCCAGTCGACCACCTTTATACCTGGGCAAGCAGGCGGAGCCATGGGCGGAGTCAGCTGTGGTCAGCCCAGGTATAACAGCGTGGCAAGAGGTGACCTTGTGTAGTGATACAACAGTGTAAACAGTGATAACCATAGTGTACGATATAAACAGTGATAACCATAGTGTAACGATAGTGAACGATAAAAGTGGTTTACCACAGCGAGGCAAACGAAATAGCCGATGAGAAAAAGGCATCGGTATTGCTAAACTTAATGGGCGCTAGAGCGTACGGCCTATTGCGGGACCTGATTACTCCAGCCAAACCGAAGGCGAAGAGTTTTAGCGAAATTGTTGCTGTCCTACAGGAACACCTAAACCCTGCACCACTGTTGATAGCAGAAAGATTTAAATTCCACAGGAGAACGCAGCATAAAGATGAGAGCAATGCTGAGTACCTTACGGAACTACGCAAGCTATCAAAGCACTGCCAGTTCGGAGCAGGACTGGCAGATACCCTGCGGGACAAATTTGTCTGTGGACTCCTGAGTGAAGGAACACAGAAGAAGTTACTCTCAGAGAAAGAGCTGACGCTAGATAAGGCTTTCAGTGTGGCAGTATCGTACGAAGCAGCAGCCAGGGGAGCTGCAGAAATACAACAAAAGCCACAGGAATACGGCACCCACGAAATGACACGGGGAGTTGCAAAATGTTATCGCTGCGGCAGAACTAACCATGACCAGAAGGACTGCTGGTCCAAGGACAAAATATGCAGGCAATGCGGAAAGATGGGACACATTGCACGAGTTTGCAGGTCTGGGAAGAAGACCAGCGACAACAAAAAGGCTACTAAGGAACCGTACAAGAAAGTACAAAAGATGACGGACAGTAGTTCCGAAGACCAGATGAGCGATAGTGAATCTGGGAACAAGAGACTAAGCTGTCTCAAACTTCACAATGTAATCACAAAAGAGGATCACCGAACCATTTGGGTCACCCTCACGATAGCAGGGTCCCAAGTTAAAATGGAATTGGATACAGGATCAGCGCTAACCGTCATGAATCGACGAGACTACGAGCGGCTATTCTCACACATACCCCTGAGAGAGCCATCCATCGTCTTGACGACGTATACGGGGCAAAAAGTACACCCCAGAGGAAAAATAAGGGTGCCTGTCGAATACAACGGCAAGAAAATACGGAAATTGTATCTCTACATACTGCCAAATGGTGGACCACCGTTATTGGGACGTGAATGGATCAGGAAGATAAGCTTAGATTGGCACTCCATTCATGCAATGACGGTGGATGGTAAAAAAGATGAAGACGTCACTCCTGGACGATTGTCAACAATCTTAGCTAACGCCAAAGAGGTATTTCAACAAGAACTGGGCACTCTTAAAGGCATAACCGCCTCGATAAAAATAGAAGAGAATGCAATTCCCAAGTTTTTCAAAGCAAGACCGGTACCATATGCAATTCGCCCAGCTGTCGAGGCAGAGCTGGAGAATCTGGAGAAGGCAGGCATGTTGTCTAAGGTCGACTGGAGCGAGTGGGCGACACCCATCGTTCCTGTCATGAAGAAAACGTTAAGCAATAAGTCTGAGGAGCCAAGGAAGGTTCGCATCTGTGGGGACTTCAAGGTGACGGTGAACCCAGTCCTTCACACAGTACAATATCCTCTTCCAAGGATAGAAGACATCTTCGCCTCACTATCTGGAGGGAAGCGTTTTACAAAAATTGACCTAGCACAAGCATATTTGCAGATGGAGGTTGAAGAATCCTCTAGGAAATATCTCACGATAAACACTCACAAAGGTCTTTACCAGTATCATCGATTGGTATTCGGAGTAGCATCAGCTCTGGCGATATGGCAAAGGGCGATGGAACAAGTCCTGCAAGGAATTCCGGGGACTCAGTGTTACTTGGACGACATCCTTGTGACAGGTGAAGATGACAGTGAACACCTTAACAACCTAGAACAGCTGCTCACTAGACTACGGGAACATGGGCTACGAGCCAACCGCCCCAAGTGCGAGTTTTTTAAGAAACAGATATCGTATTGTGGCCACGTGATTGATGAAGAAGGGTTACATAAGTCCCCTGACAAAATTGAAGCAGTTGTTAAGGCCCCAGCGCCTGAAAATGTGTCGCAACTGAGGTCATTCCTCGGATTGGTGAATTAATACCATAAGTTTTTGCCGAATTTGTCGACAATTCTGCACCCACTGAACGCTCTACTACGAACGGGAGTAGCATGGAAATGGAGCAATGACTGTAAGCGGGCCTTTCAGAAGAGTAAGGACTTAATCACTTCAAGAGAAGTATTGGCTCACTACAACCCAGCACTGCCGATCAGACTGGCGTGTGATGCGTCTCCCTACGGCATTGGGGCTGTACTGTCACATAAATTCCTTGATGGTTTAGAGAGGCCGATAGCTTTTGCGTCGCGCTCGTTAACTTCTGCCGAGCGCAACTACGCCCAGATTGACAGAGAGGCCCTCAGCCTAGTGTGGGGGGTGAAGAAGTTCAATCACTACCTGCACGATCAAAAATTTACTCTACTAACCGATCATCAACCTCTTGTCTCCATTTTCAACCCTCAGAAGGGCGTACCGATAATGACAGCGCAACGGCTGCAGAGGTGGTCCCTTTTCCTAGGGGCACACCAATATGACATCGAGTACAAAGGAACTAAACAGCATGGGAATGCTGATGGATTGTCGCGCCTACCGTTGCCGACGATGGAAGAAGAAGACCTTGCAGGGGATCCAATGGAGATATTCCACTCGACCATAGTCGAATGTCTCCCTGTGACGAATGCAAACATAGAAAAGGAAACACGAAATGACCCGACACTATCACGGGTCTATGATTTAATGGTGAAGGGATGGCCAGCACATGGCGAACCACTGCTGCCAGCATTCTCGCCGAGAAGAGAACAGCTGTCAGTGTGCAGAGGAACCTTGATGTGTGGATCCAGAGTAGTAATTCCACCTAAGTTGATGGATAGAGTGCTCAATGAGCTTCATGAGGGTCATCTGGGTGGGGTAAAAATGAAGAACTTAGCCAGAGCGTTTGTGTGGTGGCCGGGAATCGATAGAGAAATCGAAGAGATGACCAAGAGCTGTGCAGGATGCCAGAAGGTCCAAAACGCCCCACCACAAGCTCCTCTACATCCATGGGAGTGGCCCTCATCTCCATGGCAAAGGGTGCACATTGATTTTGCTGGTCCCTTCATGGACTCGATGTTTTTAATTGCGGTGGATGCACATTCAAAGTGGCCAGAGGTAATAAAAATGTCCTCAACCACCACAGAAAAAACTATCACACTTTTACGAACCATATTCACCAGGAATGGGCTGCCTGAACAGATTTGCTCTGACAATGGACCACAGTTTGTGTCTGAAGAGTTCCGGAGGTTCTTAAAGAACAATGGTGTTAAGCATTACACATCTGCCCCATATCATCCAGCCACTAATGGATTGGCCGAGAGGTTTGTTCAAACATTCAAGAAGGCTATCAAGGCAATGTGTAATGAAGATATACCCCTACAACACAAGGTGGACAACTTCTTGTTTGCCTACCGGAATGCGACACATGCGGTTACCAACCAAACTCCAGCCATGATGTTCTTCAATCGAAGACTACGATGCCGCTTGGATTTGGTTAAGCCAAACGTCCGAAGAGATGTGGAGAACAGGCAGTTTCAGAATATGAATGAAAGACCGACCAGGAGTTTTAAGATAGGTCAACCAGTTTTGGCCCGGGACTACCGCACTGAGAAATGGCAGCCAGGAACGATTTGTACACGGCAAGGACCTCTCATGTATACCGTGGACGTGGGAGAGAGCATTGTAAGACGCCATGCTGACCAGATTCTAGAGTCACTGGAAAACGTCAACTCCACACCACGATCTGATACACCTGGCAATGAAATCGACGTACCAATTGCAGCTACCGCAGAATCGGTGATATTGGAAGCAGATGAACCAAACAACGACATTGATCCCGACTCAACCTTGCCAGAAGAACCTGATACCCCAAAGGGGCGTTATCCAGACAGAATCAGGAAGCTTCCTCAAAGATTGAACTTATAATTGCTTAAACTCAACCAATGTATCTAGCAACCGTAATTGTGATTGTAATTAGTTATCATTTAGTTGTTAAATGAATGTTATGTACTGTTTATCTAAAAGGGGAGGAATTGTTGTGTATGTACCTTTAAGGGAATAACTGGTCTCAGACTGCAGTACCGGCAGTGACCACCCCTGTATAAAAGGCGCTAGTAAGCCTCTGTAGTTTCAATTTCCCGATTGACTCCTTTCAGGAAAGACTTGTTTTGTTCAACTCCTGCTGTCCGTGTCTCAATCATACACGGACATAATAGCAGCGAGTCCGACTGGAGTGGGTAAGGGGACTAGAGAAACTGAGATGGCCAATGCACCAGTGACAGTTCTCAATGAAAAGGTCAAGAGAAACCAAGACACTAGAGCAAGGGGTCCAGGAGAAGCTGCAGACAGGAGGAGTCAGACTCAGGAGGGTGAGGGGTGGGCGGGGGGGAGGGGAACGAGTCTTTTAGCCAGAATAAAAAGGCACCAAGGCAGCGGGAGAGGATTATGTCAGGCTCGGAATTTGTTGAGATGCAGTGGGTGGGAAAGGGGGGGCAGGGGGGTTGGGGATGAAATGAAGCCTTTTGCTGAGGACAGATCGTTCTGGGTCAGAAAGGGGAAGGGCAGAAGCGATAGTGAAAATTCAGCAAGGAGTGAGGTTGGGAGCGATGGGGTCAAAAGAGAGTAAAGAGAAGAGGGATCAGGGGAGGACTGGCATCCGAGAGTTTCTTGACCTTCTGGTTCTTAAAGGAAGAAATCTATTATTTTGCTAAAGCATTGGATGAGGTGAAGGATGATGTGGGACTGAGGACCAACACAGCCAGGGGATAGATGGAGTTGGTGAAAGGAGAGGTCGCGAGTGTGCTGTACCAGATTCATTCTAAGAAACCGTCCCCATTTTGATACACAAACATTTCTTATCTCAGCCTACCTTATAAAGCCCCCCCACTATTATTACAAATCTGTTACTACTGCAAAATTACCTACAAATCTCACCCCTGATTCTTTTCCCACTATTTGGTGGTATATAATGCACTCCCAATATGGTAAAGAATCCCTAATTATTTCCTAACTCAATCCAGATGGACTCTGTCTGAGTACCACCATCCCTTAATGCTTTTAATCCATAACTTGCATTTATATGGTGCCTTTATTGTAGATAAATGAGCCAAGGTGATTCACAGGAGTGTTATCAGATAAAAATGGATGCCGGACCATGGAAGGAGATATTGGGAAGGGTGCCCAAAAGCTCGGTCAAAGAGATGTGCTTCAAGAACGTTCCTAAAGGAGAGAGGTGGAGGGGCAGAAAGGTTTAGGGAGGAAATTACAGAGCAAAGGGCCCAATCAGCTGAAGGCACGCCTGCCAATGGTGGGACAAAGGGAATGTGGGCTATACAAAAGGCCAGAGTTGATGAAATGCAGAGTTCTCGGAGGGTTGTGGGGCTGGAGGAGGTTACAGAGATAGGGAGGGCCGAGGCTATGGCGGGATTTAAGCACGAGGAAGAGAATTTTAAATTGGAGGTGTTGGTGGACTGGTCAGCAAGCACAGGGGTGATGGGTGAACGGGACAGTGCGCGTTAGGATACAGGCAGCAGAGTTGTGGATGAGCTTAAGTTTATGGAGGGGGGAGGATGGGAGAGCATTTATATCGTCGAGTCTGGAGGTGACAAAGGCATGGGTGAGGGTTTCAGCAGCAGATGGGCTGAGCTGGGCAATTGAATGGAAGTAGATGTAGGCAGTCTTTGCGATGGAGAGGATATGGGGTCAGAAGTTCAGCTCGGGATTGAATAGGATGGAGAAGGTGATTTTTGTCTCATTCCTGCTCCATTTACCCATAAAAATGGTTTGGTAATAGCCCAGAAATAAAGTGACTGCGAGTCCAACCCGCTCATCACTGCTTTGACGTGTGCTCCGATTTTCGGGCGGAGAGGAGTCCCGGCAGGAGCCTCATGAATAAAAGGCAAATGGGGGTCATGTGACATCATTTAGACCTCGATCTCATTTTCTGACCTCACCGCCAGTCCCGCTCCCACCCACCAACCATAGGCTGTACAATCGGGAGATGGCCACTTGGAGTGATGTTTAAAGGGATCCTCAGCTTCTCCCAGCTGAAGCAGTCTGGAGCTTTAGGAGACATTTTCCTTGCAATAGGTTGTGGGATTTGTAAAAGTTTGATATAAAGTACCACATAATTGACTTGTTAACAAAATTGAGGCCCATGGGTTTAATGGGGCAGTGGCAGAGTGGATATTTTTTTAAAATTTGTTTGTGGGATGTGGGCATCGCTGGCAAGACCAGCATTTATTGCCCATCCCTAATTGCCCTTGAGAAGGTGGTGGTGAGCCGCCTTCTTGAACCGCTGCAGTCCATGTGGTGAAGGTACGCCCACAGCGCTGTTAGGGAGGGAGTTCTAGGATTTTGACCCAGCGACGATGAAGGAACGGCCGATATACTTCCAAGTCAGGATGGTGTGTGACTTGGAGGGGAACTTGGAGGTGGTAGTGTTCCCATGCACCTGTTGCCCTTGTCCTTCTAGGTGGAAGAGATTTGGAAGGTGCTGCCAAAGAAGCCTTGGCGAGTTGCAGCAGTGCATCTTGTAGATGGTACACACTGCAGCCATGGTGCGCTGGTGGTGGAGGAAGTGAATGTTTAAGGTGGTGGATGGGGTGCCAATCAAGCGGGCTGCTTTGTCCTGGATGGTGTTGAGCTTCTTGAGTGTTGTTGGAGCTGCACTCATCCAGGCAAGTGGAGAGTATTCCATCGCACTCCTGACTTGTGCCTTGTAGATGGTGGAAAGTGTAGTGTATGTACCTTTAAGAGGAACTATGTTTTTGAAGCCCCTGTATACTGTAGTGCCAGTAGTGACCACTCGGGTATATAAGCCTGTATAGCGTCTTGTGTAGTTAGTTCACCTCCAGACTTTGTTCAGTAAACACTTGTTAAATCAACTCCTGCATTCCGTGTCTCCATTAACACACGGATCTAACAGTGGCGACGAGTTAGAAACGAACTTACCTGCAATTCAGCAGCACCTCAAGGAGATCGGTTCCTCAGACGAAGGTCGAAGCCAGAAGCAAGAAGAAAAAACAAACAAACTGTGGTTTCACCAGCTAAACGGGCTGGTGGCAGGTAGTGCACTGATCCTTCCTGGGCTGCGGCGGGCTAGAGCTCGATCGGGTGGCTCTGCAACGGGGCCGGGCAGCGAGTCGGGAAGCAGAAGCAAAGAGAGAGAGAGGGTGGAGCACTCAGGGCGCGGCCGGTGCTGCAAAGCAGGTCGGCGTTCAGACCGAGCAGAGGGAGGGGAAAGTCCCAGGGGGTCCGCTCCACAACGGGAACGGTTCTCCAAGTAACGGAGAAACTATTGAAGCGATATATAAAAAAAAATAGAAATACCGCGAAAAGCTGCAGGTCGCAACGGGAACCGCGGAGAACAGCGTTGGCAGCAGCGGCAGCGGCGGGAAAGCGCAGGAGGCGCCATCTTAACTCGGCGGGGAACGAAGAAAAGCCCGGGAGGCGCCATTTTGATCCATCGGGGACGGAGGAAAAGCGTGGGAAGCGCCATTTTAGATTTTCAAGGTGCCGAAGACTGGCAATATTACTGCTTTCGATAGTGATATAGAAGATTGGACCACATATGTGGAAAGAGTGGAGGTATATTGCAAGGCGAATGAAGTAGCGGATGATAAAAAGGCATCGGTACTTCTAAATCTGATGGGCGCAAGGACATACGGGCTGTTACGAAACTTGATCACTCCAGCCAAACCGATGGACAAGAATTTTAAGGAGATTGTTGATACCTTACAGGAGCACTTAAACCCAACACCGCTGCTGATAGCGGAACGATTCAAATTCTTCAGGAGGAATCAGCACAAGAATGAAAGTAACGCTGATTACCTCACCGAATTACGAAAGCTGTCAAAGCACTGCCAATTCGGGGCAGGACTGGCAGATTCACTGCGAGACAAATTCGTCTGCGGTCTCCTAAGCGAAGGAACACAGAAAAGACTACTTTCTGAGAAAGATTTGACACTGGACAAGGCTTTCAGTGTGGCTGTATCATACGAAGCAGCAGCAAGAGGAGCTGCAGAGATACAGCAAAAGCCACAGGGCTTCGGCACCCATGAAATGACACGGGGTTTCGAGAGATGTTATCGCTGCGGCAGGTCCATCCATGACCAGAAGGACTGCTGGTTCAAGGACAAAGCATGCAGGCAATGCGGAAAGATGGGACACATTGCACGTGTATGCAGATCTGGAAAGAAATCCGCTGACAGTAAAAAGGTCAATAAGGAAAAGTACAGAAAGGTACAAATGATGATGGACAGTAGCTCCGAAGACCAGAAGAGCGATAGCGACTCCGGAAACAAGAGACTAAGCTGTCTCAAATTACATAATGTAATTGCCAAAGAAGATTACCAGACCATTTGGGTTACCCTCACGATAGCGGGGTCCCCAGTCAAAATGGAGCTAGATACAGGATCAGCTCTGGCCGTCATGAGTCGACGGGATTACGAGCGGCTATTTCCGCATATACCTTTGAAAGACACATCCATTATCTTGAAGACATATACGGGGCAGAAAGTATACCCCAGAGGGAAAATAAGGGTGCCTGTTGTATACAACGGCAAGGAAATACAGAAGTTGTATTTATACGTTCTGCAAGATGGTGGTCCACCGTTGTTGGGACGTGAATGGATCAGAAAGATACGTTTAGACTGGCACTCCATTCAGGCACTGACGGTGACCAGTAAGAAAAAAAACGATGATGACATCATACCTGGAAGATTAAAAGAAATCTTGGCTAACGCCAAAGAAGTGTTTCAACAGGAACTAGGAACCCTGAAAGGTGCCACCGCCTCAATAAAAGTGGAAGATGCGGCAATTCCCAAGTTTTTTAAGGCAAGGCCGGTGCCATACGCAATTTGTCCAGCCGTCGAGGCAGAGCTGGAGAATTTGGAAAAAGCAGGCGTGTTATCCAAGGTAGATTGGAGCGAGTGGGCAACACCCATCGTCCCGGTCATGAAGAAAATGTTGAATAATGATAAATCTGAATAACAGAGAAAAGTTCGCATCTGTGGGGACTTCAAGGTGACTGTAAACCCGGTTCTTCACACGGTACAGTATCCTCTTCCGAGGATAGAAGATATTTTTGCCTCACTATCCGGAGGGAAACGTTTCACCAAAATTGACTTAGCACAGGCATATGTACAGATGAAGGTTGAGGAGGCCTCTAAAAAGTATCTCACGATAAACACACACAAAGGCCTGTACCAGTACAATCGACTGGTTTTCGGAGTGGCATCAGCTCCGGCTATCTGGCAAAGAGCTATGGAGCAAGTCCTGCAAGGGATTCCAGGGACTCAATGCTACCTAGACGACATCCTTGTAACAGGAGAAAACGACAACGAGCACCTTGCCAACTTGGAGCAGGTGCTCACGAGGCTGAGAGAACGGGGCCTATGAGCAAATCGCCCCAAGTGCGAATTTTTCCAGAAACAAATATCATATTGTGGCCATGTCATTAACGAAGAAGGATTGCATAAGTCACCTGAAAAAATTGAATCGGTCGTAAAGGTCCCAGCGCCTGAAAATGTCTCACAATTAAGGTCGTTCCTGGGATTAGTAAATTACTATCATAAATTTTTACCAAACTTGTCAACGGTTCTGCACCCTCTTAACGCACTGCTACAAACGGGAGTAGTTTGGAAATGGAGCGAAGACTGTAAACGTGCCTTCCATAAATGCAAAGGCTTGATCACGTCCAGGGAAGTGTTGGCTCATTACAACCCATCACTGCCAATCAGACTGGCGTGCGATGCATCCCCTTACGGCGTGGGAGCGGTATTATCGCATAGATTCCCTGATGGCTCGGAGCGGCCGATAGCTTTTGCGTCACGCTCATTGAACTCAGCTGAGCGTAACTATGCCCAGATCGACAGGGAGGCACTCAGCCTGGTGTGGGGGGGTGAAGAAATTCAACCATTACCTACACAGACAAAAATTTACCTTGTTGACTGACCATCAACCCCTCGTCTCCATATTCAACCCTAAAAAGGGCATTCCCATTATGACAGCGCAAAGGCTACAGAGGTGGTCCCTTTTCCTAGGGGCACACCAATATGACATAGAATACAAAGGAACAAAACAGCATGGAAATGCTGACGGGTTATCGCGCCTACCGTTGCCAATGGTGGAAGAGGCGCCTACAGTGGACCCAGTGGAGATGTTCCACTCGACCATAGTGGAATGTCTACCGATGACAAATTCTACCATTGAAAAGGAAACGCGAAATGACCCGACTCTCTCACGAGTCTACGATTTAACGGTGAAGGGATGGCCAGCACATGGCGAACCACTGTTGCCAGCATTCTCGCAAAGAAGAGAACAGCTGTCAGTGTGCCGAGGAACCTTGATGTGTGGATCCAGAGTGGTGATTCCACCCAAACTCAAGGATAGAGTGCTAAAGGAGCTTCACGAGGGGCATCTGGGTGGAGTGAAAATGAAGAACTTAGCCAGAGCATTTGTGTGGTGGCCAGGTATCGATGGAGACATCGAAGAAATGACCAAGAGCTGTCTAGGATGCCAGAAGGTCCAAAACGCCCCACCACAAGCCCCTCTACATCCATGGGAGTGGCCCTCATCTCCATGGCAAAGGGTACATATTGACTTTGCTGGTCCATTTATGGACTCAATGTTCTTAATCGCGGTGGATGCACACTCCAAGTGGCTGGAGGTAATAAAGATGTCCTCCACCACCACGGAAAAAACCATCACAGTATTAAGGACCATAATCGCCAGGAATGGGCTGCCTGAACAGATCTGTTCTGATAATGGACCGCAATTTATATCCGAAGAATTCAGGAAGTTCTTAAAAAACAATGGGGTTAAGCACTACATGTCCGCCCCATACCATCCCGCCACCAATGGATTGGCTGAAAGGTTTGTCCAGACCTTCAAGAAGGCCATAAAGGCCATGGGTAATGAAGACATAAATCTACAACATAAGGTAGATAACTTCTTGTTTGCATACAGGAATGCAACACATGTGGTTACAAACCAAACCCCCGCCATGATGTTTTTCAATAGAAGCCTAAGATGCCGGCTGGATTTGATCAAGCCAAACGTCAGAAGAGACGTAGAGAACCGGCAATTTCAAAGCATGAATGAAAGGCCAACTAGAACCTTCCAGATAGGTCAACCAGTTTTGGCCCGGGACTACCGTACCGAGAAATGGCAGCCTGGAACTATTTGCACATGACTAGGACCGCTGATGTATACCGTGGACATTGGAGAACGCATAATAAGGCGCCATGCTGACCAGATCATAGAGTCATCCGAAAAAGGACAACCTACACCACAACTCTATACGCCTAGTGATGAAGCAGAAATACCCATAGTATCTACCTCCGATCCGGTGATACTGGAACCAGATGAACCCGACACTGGCATTGAAGCCGAATCGACCTTGCCAAAAGAACCTACTACACCACCGAGGCGTTATCCGGACCGAGTCAGGAAGCCTCCAGAGAGACTGAATTTGTAATTGATTAACTTCAGCAAATGTGTATATTATTGTTCTTGTAAAAATGTTATTTAATGATTACTTAAAATGTTATGTACTATTTATCTAAAAGGGGAGGAATTGTAGTGTATGTACCTTTAAGAGGAACTATGTTTTTGAAGCCCCTGTATACTGTAGTACCAGTAGTGACCACTCGGGTATATAAGCCTGTATAGCGTCTTGTGTAGTTAGTTCACCTCCAGACTTTGTTCAGTAAACACTTGTTAAATCAACTCCTGCATTCCGTGTCTCCATTAACACACGGATCTAACAGAAAGGCTTTGGGGGGTCAGGGGGTGAGACACTCACCGCAGAATATCCAGCCTCTGACCTACTCTTGTTGCTGCAGTATTTATGTGGCTGGTCCAGTTAAGTTTCTGGTCAATGGTGATTCCCCAGGGTGTTGATGGTGGGTGATTCGGCGATGGTAATACCGTTGAATGTCAAGGGGAGGTAATTAGACTATCACTTGTTGGAGATAGTAATTACCTGGCACTCCTGTGGCACGAATGCTACCTGCCACTTATCAGCCCAAGCTTGAACGTCGATCAGGTCTTGTTGCATGTGGGCATGGACTGCTTCATTACCTGAGGAGTTGTGAATGGTGCTGAACACTGTGCAGTCATCAGCGAACATCCCCATTTCTGACCTTATATTGGAGAGAAGGTCATTGATGAAGCAGCTGAAGATGGTTGGGCCTGGGACACTGCCCTGAGGAACTCCTGTAGCGATGTCCTGGGGCTGTGATGATTGACCTTCAACCACCGCAACCATCTTCCTTTGTGCTACGTATGATTCTAGCCAGTGGAGAGTTTTCCCACCCCAATTCCCATTGACTTCAGTTTTACTAGGGCTCCTTGATGCCACACTCGGTCAAATGCTGCCTTGATGTCAAGGGCAGTCACTCTCACCTCACCTCTGGAATTCAGCTCCTTTCTCCATGTTTGGACCAAGGCTGTAATGAGTTCTGGAGCCGAGTGGTCTTGGCGGAACCTAAACTGGGCATCAGTGAGCAGGTTATTGGTGAGTAACTGCTGCTTGATAGCACTGTTGATGACACCTTCCATCACTTTGCTGATGATTGAGAGTAGACTGATGGGGCGGTAATTGGCTGGGTTGGATTTGTTCTGCTTTTTGTGGACTGAACATGCCTGGGCAGTTTTTCACATTGTCGGATAGATGCCAGTGTTGTAGCTGTACTGGAACAGCTTGGCTAGAGGCACGGCTAGTTCTGGAGCACAAGTCTTTAGCCGGGATGTTGTCGGGGCCCATAGCCTTTGCTGTAGCCAGTGCACTCAGCCATTTCTTGATAGCACGTGGAGTGAATCGAATTGGCTGAAGACTGGCTTCTGTCCTGGTGGGGACCTCAGGAGTCGGCCGATATGGATCATCCACTCGGCACTTCTGGCTGAAGATGGTTGCAAACGCTTCAGCCTTGTTTTTTGCACTCATGTGCTGGGCTCTGTGGTGTATGTAACCTGTTCCACCTTAAGAGAACTACCTTAAGAGATGTACTACTTTCTCTTGGCTGCTGTATACTGTAATACTGTAATACCGGTGGTGACCACACCGGTATATAAGTGTTGTGCAAGGATTTGCTGGGCAGTTCAGCCCTGACCTCCGAATAGTAAAGACCTGTTAAAAGTTATTCTTGTTGTCTGTGTCCAGTGATTGATCCTAAACATAACTGGGACATACAGACTCAACAGTGGCGACGAGTCCGATCTTACCCTGCGGCAGTTTTACATCCAAGGCAGCTTCGTCCTCAAAACGGGCGTCGAGAAGAGGCATCCGCCCTCATCATCCTGCTGAGCACCATCGCACGGGAGGCATCGAGAACCCGGGTTAAAAAGAAAAAGAATTCTGACCACGAAGCCCTCCATCAGCGACAGGCAGTGATCATCCCTTCTACCACGGTGGTGGGTAAGCCGATCAGCGACACGAGCAGAAAGTCGGCCGCGTTGACTGTAGAGTAGGGGAGGGAAAACGGAGGAATAAGGGCGGAGAGCTCGACCACGGCCGGTAGAAAGGGCCGGGCTGCAATCGAGGCCGAGAGGCGCAGCGACTGGGGCAGCTTAAGGCTCGAGAGCCGCGGGGAACTCAAACGCAGCTGGTGTACAGGACCGGGCTGCAAGCGGGGCTGCGAGACAAAGCAGCGTCGGGGAGTTGAGAAGCTTAAGGCACGAGAGCCGCGGAGAATTCAAACGCAGCCGGTGTAAAGGACCGGGCTGCAAGCGGGGCTGCGAGCCAAAGCAGCGTCGGGGAGTGAGAACCGCTGGGGAGGCGAGAACGGCAGCAGCAAGGCAATCGCCATTGCAGCCAGCGGGGGAAGAAGGCAAACGCGGGAATCCGCCATTGTAGTCGGTGGGGGAAGAAGACGAGCGCGGGAAAGACCGCCAAGCGCGGGAAGCCGCCATTTTAGTAGGCGGGGGAAGAAGACAAGCGCGGGAAGCCGCCATTTTGAGAAAAAGAAAAATTTAAAAACTTGCAAGGATGCCTAAACATGGGAGCATTAATACCTTTGATAGTGATATCGAAGATTGGACCACGTATGTAGAACGCATGGAAGTTTATTGTAAAGCAAATAAGGTACCAGATGATGAGAAAGCACTAACCTTATTAAGCTCAATGGGTGTGAAGACATACGGGCTATTGAAGCACCTTCTATCACCAAATAAACCGGCGGATCAGACTTTCGCGAATATTGTTACTGTCCTGAAAAATCATTTAAACCCCACGCCGCTGATGATAGCGGAACGATTTAAATTTTACAGGAGAACGCAGTTGAAAGACGAAAGCAATGCTGAATTTTTAATTGAACTACGTAAGCTATCGAAGTACTGTCAGTTTGGAACAGGACTAGCAGATGCGCTGAGAGATAAATTTGTGTGTGGATTGTTAAAAGAAGGAACACAAAAGCGACTGCTTGAGGAGAATGATCTTACGCTTGATAAAGCTGTCACTATTGCAGCATCGCAAGAAACCGCAGCGAGAGGCACTGCGGAAATGCAGCTACGGTCACCGGAACTCTGCACCAATCAAATGGTCTTGAGTACAGTAAAATGTTATCGTTGTGGAAAGACAACGCACGATCAGAACCAGTGCTGGTTCAAAAATCAGGAATGCAGAAAATGTGGCAGGCTTGGTCACATAGCTAAAGTATGCCGGTCAGGAAAGAAGACCAGCAACAAAAAGTCACCGCAGGAAAAGTACAGAAAGGTACACAAGGTGACAGAGAACAGTTCGAACGAACAGAAGTCAGATTCAGACTCCAGCAGTAATGAACTGGGTAGTCTAAGAGTACACAATGTTGGTAAGGAAGCAGGCCTCCAAACAATTTGGGTCACACTTCAGATAGCAGGAGTCCAAGTGAAGATGGAATTGGACACTGGATCGGCATTGACGGTCATGAATAAGAAAGATTACAAAAGGTTATTCCCACATATTCCCCTACGGGATACGGAGATTGTATTGAAAACATACACGGGGCAAAGAGTATACCCCATCGGGAAGATAGAGGTAAAGGTGGTCCACAAGGGCAAAGAAAGCCGAGGAATGGACTTATATGTGCTACCTGAGGGAGGTCCACCACTACTGGGACGGGAGTGGATTAGGAAAATAAATATGGACTGGCATTCCTTAAAAGCACTAACGGTAGATTCCGGTACAAAAGATGTCAAACCTAAACGATTGTCCAGAATATTGGACGATGCTAAAGAGGTGTTCCAACAGGGACTGGGAACACTGAGAGGAATTACGGCAAACATCAAGGTTGAAGAACATGCAAACCCGAAATTTTTCAAAGCCAGACCGGTACCTTATGCAATACGACCTGCTGTGGAAGCTGAGCTGGAAGGGCTAGAATGTTCAGGAGTACTGTCTAAGGTAGACTGGAGTGAGTGGGCCACGCCCATTGTCCCCGTCATGAAGCGTTCATCGAGCAACAAGCCGGGGGAACCGGGGAAGGTTCGCATCTGTGGAGATTTCAAGATCACTGTTAATCCTGTGCTTCACACGGTGCAGTATCCGCTTCCGCGGATTGAGGATATCTTCGCTTCGTTGTCTGGCGGGAAACACTTCACCAAGATAGACCTGGCGCAGATGTACTTACAGATGGAAGTTGAGGAAGAGTCACGCCAGTATCTCACGATCAACACGCATAGAGGCTTGTACCAGTATAATAGACTGGTTTTTGGAGTGGCATCGGCTCCAGCAATTTGGCAGAGGGCCATGGAGCAGGTGTTACAGGGAATTCCAGGTACACAATGTTACCTGGACGATATTCTGATTACAGGAGATGATGACGAGGAACACCTTGCAAACTTGGAACTGGTGCTCACCAGATTGAAAGAATATGGTCTTCGAGTTAATCGCCAGAAATGTGAATTCTTTCAGAAGCGGATCTCGTACTGTGGTCATGTCATTGACCAAGAGGGGCTTCATAAGTCTCCTGACAAGATCGAAGCTGTTGTGAAGGCTCCCGCTCCGGATAATGTATCCCAATTGAGGTCGTTTCTCGGGTTGATTAACTATTACCATAAGTTTCTGCCAAATTTATCCACGGTACTGCACCTGCTGAACGCTCTTTTGCAGAAGGGAGTACCATGGAAGTGGAGCGAGGACTGTAAGAGGGCCTTTCGCGAAAGCAAGGCATTGATCACCTCAGAGGAAGTGTTGGCTCACTTCAACCCAACGCTGCCTATTCGTTTGGCTTGTGATGCTTCTCCATATGGTATTGGGGCAGTACTCTCACACAAGTTGCCAAATGGCCAGGAGAGGCCAGTTGCGTTCGCATCCAGATCATTGACCTCCGCTGAGCGCAACTATGCTCAGATAGATAGGGAGGCTCTCAGCCTTGTGTGGGGAGTAAAGAAGTTTAATCATTACCTGCAGGGCCAAAGGTTTACGCTTCTGACAGACCACCAGCCGTTGGTATCCATTTTTAACCCTAAGAAGGGTGTTTCGGTGATGACAGCACAGAGACTCCAGAGATGGTCCCTTTTCCTAGGGGCACATCAATATCAGATAGAATTCAAAGGTACAAAGCAGCATGGTAATGCTGATGGGCTGTCGCGCCTGCCACTACCTACAGAGGAGGAGGCACCGACGGTTGACCCTGTGGAGTTATTTCACTCGACCATCATCGAATGTTTACCAGTCACCAATGCAAGTATTGAAAGAGAAACCGGGAACGACCCGACACTGTCCAGGGTCTATGAAGTGACAGTGGAGGGATGGCCAGCACATGGTGATCCACTGTTACCGGCATTCTCAACAAGATGAGAACAGCTGTCCGTCTGTCAAGGAACATTGATGTATGGAACAAGGGTGATTATTCCCCCTAAATTAAGAGAGAGAGTTCTAAAGGAACTGCATGAAGGTCATCTGGGGGGAGTCAAGATGAAAAGCCTTGCTAGGGCTTATGTGTGGTGGCCGGGTATTAACCAACAGATAGAGGAGCTGACGAAAAGCTGCTCAGGGTGCCAAAAAGTGCAAAATGCACCTCCGATTGCTCCGCTGCATCCATGGGAATGGCCTTCAACCCCATGGCAACGTGTACATATTGACTTTGCTGGTCCTTTCATGGACTCCATGTTTTTAATTGCGGTGGACGCACATTCTAAATGGCCAGAAGTGATTAAGATGACTACCACTACCTCGGAAAAGACGATCGCGGTGTTAAGAACGATATTCGCAAGAAATGGATTGCCAGAACAAATATGTCCAGACAACGGACCGCAGTTCGTGTCAGAAGAATTCCAGAGATTCATGAAGAAGAATGGGGTGAAACAGTATACCTCTGCCCCATATCATCTGGCTACAAACGGGTTGGCCGAGAGATTTGTACAAACGTTTAAAAAAGCAATAAAGGCCATGAGCGAAGATCAGATTCCACTACAACACAAGGTGGACAAATTCCTACTGGCATATCGAAACGCCACTCATGCAGTGACAAACCAAAGTCCTGCCATGATGTTCTATAACAGGAGGTTGCGGTCCAGGTTGGACTTGTTAAAACCAAATGTGCGGAGGGAAGTTGAAAACAAACAGTTCCAGCATATAAATAACAAGACCACTCGGAGCTTCGAAATAGGACAACCAGTGTTAGCCCGGGACTATAAAAACGAGAAATGGCAATCTGGAACAATTCGGGCCAGACAAGGACCCCTGATGTACACGGTAGATATTGGTGAAAATGTAATACGGCGTCATGCTGACCAACTGGTAGAATCGAGAACAAGGGTTGAACCCATGGTTACGGCAGAGACAACCGTGGAAGAAGTTCGTGAACCTGAAGCATCTACCTCAGAAGTGAATGTACCTGATGATGATGTCCAATCCATAAGAGACCAACTAGATGAGTCACCCCAGGAACGAGAATCAGAGACCCCTGAAAGGCATTATCCAACTCGAATCAGGAGGCCTCCTCAGAGACTGAATCTTTGAACTGTTTTGCATGAAGTTGTATATATATATATGTTATTATGTTATGTTAAATGGGGATATAACTGTTAAGCTAAAAAGGGAGGATTGTGGTGTATGTAACCTGTTCCATCTTAAGAGAACTACCTTAAGAGATGTACTACTTTCTCTTGGCTGCTGTATACTGTAATACTGTAATACCGGTGGTGACCACACCGGTATATAAGTGTTGTGCAAGGATTTGCTGGGCAGTTCAGCCCTGAACTCCAAATAGTAAAGACCTGTTAAAAGTTATTCTTGTTGTCTGTGTCCAGTGATTGATCCTAAACATAACTGGGACACACAGACTCAACAGGCTCCACCATCATTGAGGATTGGGATATTCAGGGAGCCTCCTCCCATTAGTTGTTTAATGGTCCACCACCATTCACGACTGGATGTGGCAGGACTGCAGAGCTTTGATCTGATCCGTTGATTATGGGATCGTTTAACTCTGTCTATAGCATGCTGCTTCCGCTTTTTAGCATGTATGTAGTCCTGTGTTGCAGCTTCCCTAGGTTGGCACCTCGTTTTTAGGTATGCCTGGTGCTGCTCCTGGCATGCTCTTCTACACTCCTCATTGAACCAGGGTTGGTCCCCTGGCTTGATGGTAATGGTAGAGTGGGCCGGGCCATAAGGTTACAGATTGTGGTGGAATACAATTCTGCTGCTGCTGATGTCCCACAGCACCTCGTGGATGCCGAGTTTTGAGCTGCTATATCTGTTCTGAATCTATCCCATTTAGCACGGCGGTAGTGCCACACAACACAATGGGGGGTGTTCTCAGTGTGAAGACAGGACTTCATCTCCACAGTGACTGTGCAGTGGTCACTGCTACCAATGCTGTCATGGACAGATGCCTCTGTGACAGGCAGATTGGTGAGGACGAGGTCAAGTAGGTTTTTCCCTCATGTTGGTTCTCTCACCACCTGTCGCAGGCCCACATTGGCAGTTATGTCCTTCAGGACTTGGCCAGTTCGGACAGTAGTGGTGCTACCGAGCCACTCTTGGTGATGGACATTGAAATCCCCACCCAGGGTACCTTCTGTACCCTTGCTACTCTCAGTGCTTCTTCCAAGTGGTGTTCAACATGGAGGAGTACTGATTCATCAGCTGAGGGAGGGCGGTAGGTGGTAATCAGCAGGAGGTTTCCTTGCCCATGCTTGACCTGAAGCCATGAGACTTCATGGGGTCCGGAATCAATGTTGAGGACTCCCAGGGCCAGTCCTTCCCGACTGTATACCACTGTGCCGCCACCCCTGGTGGGTCTGTCCTGCCAGTGAGACAGGACATGCCCAGGGATGATAATGAAGGAGTTTGGGACATGGACTGAAAGGTATGATTCTGTGAGTATGACTATGTCAGGCTGTTGCTTGACTAGTCTGTGGGACAGCTCTCCCAATTTTGGCACAAGTCCCCACATATTGATGAGGAGGGTTTTGCAGGGTCGACTGAGCTGGGTGTGCCGTTGCCGTGTCCGTAGCCGGTGCCGAGATCGATGCCAGGTGGTCCATCCAGTTTCATTCTTATTATGTTTCGTAGCGGTTTGTTACAACTGAGTGGCTTGCTAGGCCAGTTCAGAGGGCAGTTAAGAGCCAACCACATTGCTGTGGGTCTGGAGTCACATATAGGCCAGACCGGGTAAGGACGGCAGATTTCCTTCTCTAGAGGGCATTAGTGAACCAGATGGGTTTTTACGACAATCCGATAGTTTCATGGTTACCATTACTGATACCAGTAATTATTCCAGATTTATTTAACTAACTGAATTAAAATTCTCCAGCTGCCGTGGTGGGATCATTAGTTCAGGCCTCTGGATTACTAGCCCAGTGACATTACCACTACACTACGTATTGTGCTGAAGACTTGTGCTCCAGAATTAGCCGTGCATCTAGCCAAGCTGTTCCAGTACAGCTACAACACTGGCATCTATCCGACAATGTGGAAAATTGCCCAGGCATGTCCTGTTCACAAAAAGCAGGACAAATCCAACCCTTGATTTTAGAAGATTACGGGATGATCTGATCAAGGTGTTTCAAATGATAAAAGGATTCATTAGGGTAGATACAGAGTAACTATTTGCCCTGGTGGGGGAATCCAGAACAAGTGGGTACAATCTTAAAATTAAAACTCTCTCCCCCAAAAGGCAGTGTATGCTGGGTCAGTTGGTCTTTCAAGACTGAGATCGACAGGTTAGGGTATAGAGGGATATGGAGCTAAGGCGGGTAAATGGAGTTGTGGCACAGATCGGTTGCGATCTGATTGAATGGCGGAACAGGCTCGAGGGGCTGAATGGTCTACTCCTGTTCCTATGTCTCTATAACACCCGGGGCCCATAGCAACTCCTCTAATACCAGTGCCGCTCTCACCCCGCCCCGCCACCCGCCCGTTTATCGCTCGGGCTTGAGCGTCGCCGCCCCGAGTGTTGTTAGACCCTCGATCAAACTTTGCAGCCAAGGATTCCGGTGCCGACGTTCTGTCTCAAACCCACTAGATGGCGCATTTGTACTGGACAATAAACCAAAAAACACCCAGGCAGCATCTGTGGAGAGAGCGACAGTCAAGGTTTCGGGTTTCGACCCTTCCTCAGAATTGGAAGATATTACAGATGACCAGCATTTAAAAAGGAACAGTAACAGGGGGAATGGGAAAACACACACACACACAACGACCACACACACAGGGCAAGAGATAGAATCAGATGGAGAACAGGAGATGGCAGGAGCGATATTCGCATTAGACCAAAGGAGGCAGAATGAAAGAAATGAATGACATATGCGAAGCACAGAGCGAGCAAATAGCTAAAGTGGGGGAAATAAACAAAGAGACACAACTCTTTACATTAAGGAGCGATCGTTGGACAAAATCGACAGCGCTCCCCACAAACTGGGCTTTGCCAAACACTTCACCAAAAATATCAACACACCTTCCAGCAACAGGCTTAATGAAAATGAGTTCTGATGAAAGGCCATCGACCTAAAATGTTGGCCCCGATGTTTACGGGATAGAGCGGGGATGGGGCTGGAGTTCCGGACAGGAATCCCGAGATTCCCGGATGATCTGCAGTTTAAATTTTTTCAACAGGTTTCCCGCCTGACGGTCAGATTGACAGACTGCGTGTTGGGCAGGAAAGCCTGCGGCACAGGGCCAGGCCAGGGAGCTGAGAGGAGGGGGATAGGGAGGGAGAGAGTGTGGGGAGGGGGAGATCGTGGGGAGAGAGTGTGGGGAGGGGGAGATCGTGGGGGGGGGGGGAGAGCGTGGGGAGGGGGAGAGCATGGGGAGAGAGCGTGGGGAGGGGGTGATCGTGGGGAGGGGGAGAGCGTGGGGAGGGGGAGATCGTGGGGGGGGGAGACAGTGCGGGGAGGGGGAGAGCGGGGGAGGGGGAGAGTGGGGGAGGGGGAGAGCGTGGGGAGGGGAGAGCGGGGGAGGGGGAGAACGTGGGGGGGAGATCGTGGGGGGGCGAGCGTGGGGGGGGGAGATCATGGGGGGAGATCGTGGGGAGGGGTTGATCGTGGGGAGGGGGTGATCGTGGGGAGGGGGAGATCGTGGGGAGGGGGAGAGCGTGGGGGGGAGATCGTGGGGAGGGGGTGATCGTGGGGAGGGGGAGAGCGTGGGGGGGAGATCGTGGGGAGGGGGTGATC
This sequence comes from Somniosus microcephalus, assembly GCF_052327205.1. Lineage (NCBI taxonomy): Eukaryota > Metazoa > Chordata > Chondrichthyes > Squaliformes > Somniosidae > Somniosus > Somniosus microcephalus. The sequence continues at coordinate 54,036,290 of NC_141009.1, forward strand.
GTGGGGAGGGGGAGATCGTGGGGAGGGGGAGAGCGTGGGGGGGAGATCGTGGGGAGGGGGTGATCGTGGGGAGGGGGAGATCGTGGGGAGGGGGAGATCGTGGGGGGGGAGACAGTGTGGGGAGAGAGCGTGGGGAGGGGGAGAGCGGGGGAGGGGGAGAGCGGGGAGGGGGAGAGCGTGGGGAGAGAGAGAGCAGGGGGAGGGAGAGAGCGTGGGGAGAGAGAGAGCAGGGGGAGGGAGAGCGTGGGGAGAGAGAGAGCGGGGGGAGAGAGAGTGGGGGGAGGGGGAGAGCGTGGGGAGGGGGAGAGCAGGGGAGAGAGAGAGCGTGGGGAGAGAGCGTGGGGAGAGAGAGTGGGGGGAGGGAGAGAGCGTGGGGAGAGAGAGCGTGGGGAGAGAGAGTGGGGGGAGGGAGAGAGCGTGGGGAGAGAGAGCGTGGGGAGAGAGAGTGGGGGGAGGGAGAGAGCGTGGGGAGAGAGAGCGTGGGGAGAGAGAGTGGGGGGAGGGGGAGAGCGTGGGGAGGGGGAGAGCAGGGGAGAGAGAGAGCGTGGGGAGAGAGAGCGTGGGGAGAGAGAGTGGGGGGAGGGAGAGAGCGTGGGGAGGGGGAGAGCGTGGGGAGGGGGGAGAGCGTGGGGAGAGAGAGCGTGGGGAGAGAGAGAGCGTGGGGAGAGAGCGTGGGGAGGGGGAGAGCGTGGGGAGGGGGAGAGCGTGGGGAGAGAGCGTGGGGAGAGAGAGCGTGGGGAGAGAGAGCGTGGGGAGGGGGAGAGCGTGGGGAGAGAGAGCGTGGGGAGGGGGAGAGCGTGGGGAGAGAGAGCGTGGGGAGAGAGAGCGTGGGGAGAGAGCGTGGGGAGAGAGAGCGTGGGGAGGGAGAGCGTGGGGAGGGGGAGAGCGTGGGGAGAGAGAGCGTGGGGAGGGAGAGCGTGGGGAGGGGGAGAGCGTGGGGGGGAGATCGTGGGGGGGGAGACAGTGCGGGGAGGGGGCGAGGGGGGGAGGGGGAGAGTGGGGGAGGGGGAGAGCGTGGGGAGGGGAGAGCGGGGGAGGGGGTGATCGTGGGGAGGGGGAGATCGTGGGGGGGAGATCGTGGGGAGGGGGTGATCGTGGGGAGGGGGAGATCGTGGGGAGAGAGAGCGTGGGGAGGGGGAGAACGTGGGGGAGAGAGAGAGCGTGGGGAGAGAGAGAGCGTGGGGAGAGAGAGCGTGGGGAGAGAGAGAGCGTGGGGAGAGAGAGAGCGTGGGGAGAGAGAGAGCGTGGGGAGGGAGAGAGCGTGGGGAGGGGGAGAGCGTGGGGAGAGAGAGAGCGTGGGGAGAGAGAGAGCGTGGGGAGAGAGAGAGCGTGGGGAGAGAGAGAGCGTGGGGAGAGAGAGCGGGGGGAGGGGGAGAGCGTGGGGAGAGAGCGTGGGGAGAGAGAGCGTGGGGAGAGAGAGAGCGTGGGGAGAGAGAGAGCGTGGGGAGAGAGAGAGCGTGGGGAGAGAGAGCGGGGGGAGGGGGAGAGCGTGGGGAGAGAGCGTGGGGAGAGAGAGCGTGGGGAGAGAGAGCGTGGGGAGAGAGAGAGCGTGGGGAGAGAGAGCGTGGGGAGGGGGAGAGCGTGGGGAGAGAGAGCGTGGGGAGGGGGAGAGCGTGGGGAGAGAGAGCGTGGGGAGAGAGAGCGTGGGGAGGGGGAGAGCGTGGGGAGAGAGGGCGTGGGGAGAGAGAGCGTGGGGAGAGAGAGCGTGGGGAGGGGGAGAGCGTGGGGAGAGAGGGCGTGGGGAGAGAGAGCGTGGGGAGAGAGAGCGTGGGGAGAGAGAGCGTGGGGAGGGGGAGAGCGTGGGGAGAGCGTGGGGAGGGGGAGAGTGGGGAGGGGGAGAGCGTGGGGAGAGAGAGCGTGGGGAGAGAGAGAGCGTGGGGAGAGAGAGCGTGGGGAGAGCGTGGGGAGGGGGAGAGCGTGGGGAGAGAGCGTGGGGAGGGGGAGAGTGGGGAGGGGGAGAGCGTGGGGAGAGAGAGAGCATGGGGAGAGAGAGAGCGTGGGGAGAGAGCGTGGGGAGAGAGAGAGCGTGGGGAGGGGGAGAGCGTGGGGAGGGGGAGAGTGTGGGGAGGGGGAGAGCGTGGGGAGAGAGAGAGCGTGGGGAGGGGGAGAGTGTGGGGAGGGGGAGAGCGTGGGGAGAGAGCGTGGGGAGGGGGAGAGCGTGGGGAGAGAGAGCGTGGGGAGAGAGAGCGTGGGGAGGGGGAGAGTGGGGAGGGGGAGAGCGTGGGGAGAGAGAGAGCGTGGGGAGAGAGAGATCGTGGGGAGAGAGAGAGCGTGGGGAGGGGGAGAGCGGGGGAGGGGGAGAGCGTGGGGAGAGGGAGAGCGTGGGGAGAGAGAGCGTGGGGAGAGAGAGAGCGTGGGGAGAGAGAGCGTGGGGAGAGAGAGAGCGTGGGGAGGGGGTGATCGTGGGGAGGGGGAGAGCGGGGGAGGGGGAGAGCGTGGGGAGGGAGTGATCGTGGGGAGGAGGAGATTGTGGAGGTGGAGGGAGACTGGAGGGGACACGAATATCACGGTGGGGGGGTGTTGGCCGATCATGGGGATATTTACGAGTTAGTTTGTGGGCTTGGAGGAAACACTCCTGATGGATCCGACCATTCTCGCCTCCTTTTACCTGCCGGGTTCCCGAGGCCCGGGAAACCTGGCCAACAGACGTTAAAAATAAAAATCCAGTTAAAATGGAGGCACACAGCTTTGACCAACCGACCGACCCGCCTTGTGAAAACCAGAAGTGGGCGGTTTGGGGTCGCTTGGGGTATAGTTTGAGATTTTTGGACTCTCGGAGAATCGAGGGATATGGGGATCGGGCGGGAAAGTGGAGCTGAGATCCAAGTTCAGCCATGATCTCGTTGAATGGCTCGAGGGGCTGAATGGCTGACTCCTGCTCCTAATTCTTATGTTTTCATGTAGTTTAAATTCTTACTTTTCACCCACACCTAACCCATCTGTTCTAGGTGGTTATAATTCCCCTTGTGAACTCTGTTTCCCTCCCCACAGAGGTCGCTTGACCTGATGAGTGTTTCCAGCATTTTCTGTTTTTAATTTCAGGTCTCCAGCATCAGCGGCGCTTTGCTTTTGTTTAATTAAAAGGGTCTGTTGTCACATACGATTCCCATCTTGTCTGCAAGGCTGAGCGGACTCAGTGAGGCCCTGTGCTTCACTGCACGTCACGTCACGTCATGTCACGTCATGTCACCCTCCCTGCCTGGAGGCAGTTGCCCTTCATCACCGTACATTAACAACCTCGGACACCTATTTCAACTAAATGCCTTCAGAATGGAGAATGGAAGAGTCAAACCCTTCGACTCTCCTGAATCTAAAGAGAAAGCCGAGTGCTCTTGTTAGCGGAATGGGAGCGTTTCTCAAAAGGAATATTCCTGAATCACATTGAAGGGCCCTGGGGCTACACAGCGAGTGGGGCCGCACTGCGCTGCCCACTGTGAATTCTGGCAGAGTTGATTTGTTTACTTCTTGCTAAAGAGCTAACAAAATAGGCCAGACAGTTATTCCACAGACAGCGGGGTCTCACACCCCAATCTCTGGAGTGTGAATGGTCACCCTGTAGACCCAACTTAAACCAGTGTCAGCTGTGGCTCAGTGGGCAGCACCCTCACCTCTGGGTCAGAAGGTTGTGGGTTCAAGTCCCACTCCAGAGACTTGAGCACAATAATCTAGGCTAACACTGTCGGAGGTGCCGTCTTTCGGATGAGACGTTAAACTGAGGCCCCGTCTCTCAGGTGGATGTAAAAGATCCCATAGCACTATTCGAAGAAGAGCAGGGGAGTTATCCCTGGTGTCCTGGCCAATATTTACCCCTCAGCCACCACCACTAAAAATGATTATCTGGTCATTTATTTCCTTGCTGTTTGTGGGATCTTGCTGTGTTTCCTACTTTAACAACAGTGACTATACTTCAATAGTGCTTCCTTGGCTGTGAAGCACTTTGGGATGTCCTGAAAGGTGCTATATAAATGCAAGTCTTTCTTTGTTTCTGACTGTACTCAGGGTCAGGTGGACGGTTAAAATCGCCCGGGAAACCTACCCACCGACTCCCCCTGAAGTCTTCCATTTTAACCTGATCTTCTGAGCAGGCGGGAACAACAGTCGCCCGAAACCGAGGGTGGGGGGAGTAGGGAGTCCTGCTTGAAATATGTGGAGGGGGTTCTGCTGATGTCACCGGGCCCGACCTGCCATTTTAACCAGAGGTCTGTGTGGCGAAGCGGGGAGAATGAGTCAGGGCCAGAAGAGGCTTTCCTGGTGGGGTCAGGAGGATCAGGAATGCTCCTCTGGACCCCATAAGGAAAGTTTAGGCCTACCCTGCCCCGGGATCCCCACTCACCGATTGCAAGGCCCTCTTGAAACCCCCTTTCCCGCAACTTATCACTCCTGCTGTCTGATATCCTGCTTCCTGCTGGTTTCGGATGGGTAACTGACCGGGGGTGGGGAGGGGAGCGGGTGGGGTGGGGTGGGGAGGGGGACGTGTATGTGAGGCCTGGGAGTTAAAATTGCTCGGGTCTCACGCTGCCAAGTTCAGGCCAGTTTGCTGCCCGCAATCGGCCCCTGCATGTCTGATTTCCGCCCTGAGTTAAAACCAGGGGGCACTGTGTCCAGCTTTGCTCACCAGGACACAGGGGAAATACCCCAGGTGGGACAGGGAAGAACCCCAACAGCAGGGGGATAAGTTCCAGGAAGACTCGGGAAACTCAAGCATTTTAGCCTTGAGCGGGGAACTTGTAATATTGAACAGTACAGAAAATCCAGAGCACTACTTGAAGGCAGGCTTGATTAACAGGATAAAGAGGTAGAGGTTCAAACTGGTGAAAATCAAATCAGGCACTGACGTCAAGAAGAACCTTTTCACACGCAGAGCAATCAACACTTCAAATTGACTTGATAGGGGCAGTGGAGGTGCTAACATTAAGAACATTAAGAGTCATTCAAGTAAGCTGCATTGTGGCGATGCAGAGCAGTATAACTTTTGAAAAGGCTTGTTTCCATTTCCAGTTTTTCAGTTTGGGAGCTGTGAGCGTGTGTGTGTGTGTGTGTGTGTGTGTCAGGTGCGTCATACCTTGACTTCTCAATCAACAGAACTGGGACAGAGCAAGAACGATGCTATTTAAAACTCTTTGAGCAAAGGATGTTCAGCACACCAAGGACTCTGCCTCTCTCTCCATGCCCGTAATCGCTTCTAATATTGAAGGACTGTCATTGTTTGTAAGGACTCCTTGCTAGAAATGACCCAACCTCCAGATACCCATTGGCTTTGTAGACCCAGATCTTCATGGCTCTTAGAAGATACCATGAGCTCTCGACTTACTCTACAATTAAAAACGCCAGTAGCAAGATTCCATCCCTTTCAGGTGTGAGGATTGTGGATCTCAATGTCCAACAGTGGCAGTGTGACAGGAAAGAAGATAAATTGAGAGACAGAGGGTCATGAGAGTTTGGAGCCCTACATGGGAATGGAAGAATGCCTTTTGCTTCTGAGTCTCCTTGTCTTTTTGTCTTTGTGTCTCCATCCCGCTGCCTCTGTGTGTCTCTATGTCAACATATCTTTGTGCCTCTTTGTGCCTGTGTCTCTCTGGGGCTGACAGCCAATTACCTGCCTGGAAAAAGAATGAGCAGCGATTGACAATCAGTGGGGCTGGCGGCGGGGGTGGGGTAGGTGTTGGGTGGGGGGAGAGAACACCGTGGCTGTCCCACTGATGCAAGAGCAGGAGTGCTCCTCCTGGCTCTCCAAAAATTACTCTGTCTCACTGACGGCCTGTTTGAGGCCAACCAGCGGGAATGTCCCCCTCCACCCCTGCACCCCCGACAATCCCAGGCCCTACTTGCCAGCATGGGAGCCATCTGATTTGTCACCCTCCCAGGACCTGCTTGGTTCCTGCTCATTGCGCAAAGCTCACTGTTGGAATACGAATGAGGCCCGGGTCTCGAGATGGTACTGCTTCATCTCTCTGCTGCTGCAGGTCTCAGGACACCCCCTCTTCCTCCTCCTCTTCCTGACCTCCTCCTCCACCTCTTCCTTACCTCCTCCTCCTCCTCTTCCACCTCCTCTTCCTGACCTCCTACTCCCCTCCTCCTCTACCTCCTCCTCCTCTTTCTCCTCCTCTTCTTCCTCCTCTTCGTTGTCCTCCTCTTCATCATTCTCCTCCTCTTCTCCTCCTCCTCTTCCTCCTCCTCTTCCTCCTCTTCTTCCTCCTCCTCCTCCTCCTCTTCCTCCTCCTGCTCTTCCCCCTCCTCTTCCACCTCCTCTGCTCCTCTTCTTCCTCCACCTCCTCCTCTTCATCCTCTTCCTCCTCCTCCTCTTCTTCCTCCTCCTCCTCCTTATCCTCCTCCTCCCTTTCCTCATCTTCCTCCTCCTCTTCTTCCTCCTCTTCCTCCTCCTCCTCTTCCTCCTCCCTTTCCTCTTCTTCCTCCTCCTCTTGTTCCTCCTCCTCCTCTTCCTCCTCCCTTTCCTCTTCTTCCTCCTCCTCCACCTCTTCCTCCTTCTCTTCCTCCTCCTCCTCTTGTTCCTCCTCCTCCTCTTCCTCCTCCCTTTCCTCTTCTTCCTCCTCCTCTTCCTCCTCCTCCTCTTTCCTCCTCCTCCTCTTCCTCCTCCTCCTCTTGTTCCTCCTCCTCCTCTTCCTCCTCCCTTTCCTCTTCTTCCTCCTCCCTTTCCTCTTCTTCCTCCTCCTCCTCCTCTTCCTCCTCCTCTTCCTACTCCGCCTCCCCTTCCTCCTCCTCATCTTCCTCCTCCTCTTCCTCCTCCTCATCCTCCTCCTACTCTTCTTTATCCTCCTCCTCCTCTTCTTCCTCCTCCTCCTCTTCATCCTATTCCTCTTCCTCCTCCTCTTCCTCTTTCTCCTCCTACTCCTCCTCCACTTCATTCTCCTTCTCCGCTTTCTCCTACTCCTCCTCTTCCTCCTCCTCCCCTCTTCCTCCTCCCTCTCTTCCTCCTCCTCTTCTTTCTACTCCTCCTCTTCCTCCACCTCTTCCTCCTCCTCCTCATTGTTCTCCTCCTCCTCCTTCTCTTTCTCTTCTTCCTCCTCTTCTTCTTCCTCCTCCTCTTCCTACTCCTCTTCCTTCGCCTTCTCCTCCTCTTCCTCTTTCTCCTCCTGTTCCTCCTCCTCTTCCTCTTTCTCCTCCTCCTCTTTCCCTCTTCCTCCTCCACTTCCTCCTCCTAATCCTGCTCCTACTCCTCCTCTTCCTTCCCATCTCCTCTTTCTCCTCCTGTTCCTCCTCCTGTTCCTCCTCATCTTCTTCCTCCTCTTCCTCCTCCTCCTCTTCTTCCTCTTTCTCCTCCTCCTCCTCTCCTTCCTCCTCCTCTTCTTCATCCACCTCCTCTTCCACCTCGTCCTCTTCCCCCTCCTCCTCCTCATCCCCCTCTTTCTCCCCCCTCCTCTTCCTCCCCTCTTCTTCTTCCTCCTCCTCTTCCTCCTCCTCTTCCTCCTCCTCCTACTCCTCTTCCTCCCCTTCTCCTCCTATTCCTCCTCCTCTTCCTCCTCCTTCTCCTCTTTCTCCCCCTCCTCTTCCTCCTCCTCTTCCTCCTCCTCCTACTCCTCTTCCTCCCCCTTCTCCTCCTATTCCTCCTCCTCTTCCTCCTCCTTCTCCTCTTTCTCCCCCCTCCTCTTCCTCCTCCTCTTCTTTGTCCTCCTCCTCTTCATCCTCCTCCTCTTCTTCCTCCTCCTCCTCCGTCTCTTCCTCCTCCTGCTCTTTCTCCTCTTAATCCTCTTCCTCTTCCTCCTCCTCCTCCTCCTGCTCCTCTTTCTCCTCCTATTCCTCCTCTTCCTCCCCTCCTCCTCTTCCTCCTTCTCCTCCTCTTCCTCCTCTTCCGCCCCTCCTCCCCTCTTCTTCCTCCTCCTCCTCTTCCTCCTCCTCTCCCCCTTCTCCTCTTTCTCCTCTTCTTTCTCCTCCTCTTCTTTTCCTCCTCCTCCTCCTCTTCCTCCTCCTCCTCTTTCTCCTCCTCTTCCTCATCATGTTCTTCCTCCTCCTCCTGTTCCTCCTTTTCTTCCTCTTTTTCCTCCTACTCCTCCTCCTCTTCCTCCTCCTCCTCCTCTTCCTCCTCAAACTCCTCCTCTTCCTCCTCTTTCTCCTCCTCTTCCTCCTCCTCCTGTTCCTCCTCCTCTTCCTCCTCCTCCTCTTTCTCCTCCAACTCCTCCTCCATCTCTTCCTCCCCCTCCTCTTCTTCCTCTTTCTCCTCCTCCTCCTCTTCTTCCTCCTCCTCCACTTCTTCATCCACCTCCTCTTCCTCCTCCTCCTCTTCCCCACCTCCTCCTCATCCCCCTCTTTCTGCCCCTCCTCTTCCTCCACCTCTTCTTCTTCCTCCTCCACTTCCTCCTCCTCCTCTTCTTCCTCCTCTTCCTTCTCCTCCTATTCCTCCTCCTCTTCTTCCTCCTGCTCCTCTTCCTCCTCCCTCTCCTCCTCTTTCTTCCCCTCCCCTTCCTCCTCTTCTTCTTCCTCCTCCTCTTCCTCCTCCTCCTCTTTCTCCTCCTCTTCCTCTTCTTCCTCCTCTTCCTCCTCCTCCTACTCCTCTTCCTCCCCTTCTTCTCCTCATCCCCCCTCTTTTCCCCCGCTCCTCTTCCTCCTCCTCTTCTTCCTCTTCCTCCTCCTCTTCCTCCTCCTCCTACTCCTCTTCCTCCCCTTCTCCTATTCCTCTTCCTCTTCTTCCTCCTCCTGCTCTTCCTCCTCCTCCTCTTTCTCCCCCTCCTCCTCCCCCTCCTCCTCTTTCTCCCTCCTCCTCTTCCTCCTCCTCTTCCTCCTCCTCTTCTTCTTCCTCTTCCTCCTCCTCCTCCTTCTCCTCCTCCTCCTCTTCCTCTTCCTCCTCCTCCTACTCTTCCTCTCCCTTCTCCTCCTATTCCTCCTCCTCTTCGTCCTCCTCCTCCTCTTCCTCCTCCTCCTCCTCCTCTTTCTCCCCTCCTCTTCCTCCTCCTCCTCTTCTTCTTCCTCCTCCTCTTCCTCCTCCTCCTCTTCCCCCTCCTTCTCCTCATCCCCCTCTTTCTCCTCCTCTCTTCCTGCTCCTCTTCCTCTTCCTCCTCCTCCTCTTCCTCCTCCTCCTCCTCTTTCTCCCCCTCTTCTTCCTCCTCCTCTTCTTCTTCCTCCTCCTCTTCCTCCTCCTCCTCTTCCTCCCCCCCACTCCTCTTCTTCCTCCTCTTCCTCCTCCTACTCCTCTTCCTCCCCCTTCTCCTCCTCTTCTTCCTCCTCCTCTTCCTCCTCCTCCTTCTCCTTCTCCTCCTCCTCTTCTTCCTCCTCCTCCTGTTCCTCCTCCTCTTCTTCCTCATTCTCCTCCTACTCCTCTTCTTCCTCTTCCTCCTCCTCCTCTTCTTCCTCTATCTCCTCCTCCTCCTCTTCTCCTCCTCTTCCTCCTCCTCCCCTTCCTCTTCCTCCTCCTACTCCTCTTCCTCCTCCTCCTCTTCCTCCTCCTCTCCCCCTTCTCCTCTTTCTCCTCTTCTTTCTCCTCCTCCTCCTCCTCTTCCTCCTCCCCCTCTTTCTCCTCCTCTTCCTCATCATCATCTTCTTCCTCCTCCTCCTGTTCCTCCTTTTCTTCCTCTTTTTCCTCCTACTCCTCCTCCTCTTCCTCCTCCTCCTCCTCTTCCTCCTCAAACTCCTCCTCTTCCTCCTCTTTCTCCTCCTCCTCTTCCTCCTCCTCCTGTTCCTCCTCCTGTTCCTCCTCCTCTTCCTCCTCCTCCTCTTTCTCCTCCAACTCCTCCTCCATCTCTTCCTCCCCTCCTCTTCTTCCTCTTTCTCCTCCTCCTCCTCTTCTTCCTCCTCCTCCACTTCTTCATCCACCTCCTCTTCCTCCTCCTCCTCTTCCCCACCTCCTCCTCACCCCCCTCTTTCTGCCCCTCCTCTTCCTCCTCCTCTTCTTCTTCCTCCTCCACTTCCTCCTCCTCCTCTTCTTCCTCCTCTTCCTCCTCTTCCTTCTCCTCCTATTCCTCCTCCTCTTCTTCCTCCTGCTCCTCTTCCTCCTCCCTCTCCTCCTCTTTCTCCCCCTCCCCTTCCTCCTCCTCTTCTTCTTCCTCCTCCTCTTCCTCCTCCTCTTCTTCCTCTTCCTCCTCCTCCTCTTCCTCCTCCTCTTCCTCTTCCTCCTCCTCCTACTCCTCTTCCTCCCCCTTCTCCTATTCCTCTTCCTCTTCTTCCTCCTCCTGCTCTTCCTCCTCTTCCTCCTCCTCTTTCTCCCCCTCCACCTCCTCCTCCTCCTCTTTCTCCCTCCTCCTCTTCCTCCTCCTCTTCCTCCTCCTCTTCTTCTTCCTCCTCCTCCTACTCCTCTTCCTCCCCTTCTTCTCCTCCTCCTCCTTCTCCTCCTCCTCCTCCTCTTCCTCTTCCTGCTCCTCCTACTCTTCCTCTCCCTTCTCCTCCTATTCCTCCTCCTCTTCTTCCTCCTCCTCCTCTTCCTCCTCCTCCTCCTCCTCTTTCTCCACCTCCTCTTCCTCCTCCTCCTCTTCCCCCTCCTTCTCCTCATCCCCCTCTTTCTCCTCCTCTCTTCCTCCTCCTCTTCCTCTTCCTCCTCCTCCTCTTCCTCCTCCTCCTCCTCCTCTTTCTCCCCCTCTTCTTCCTCCTCCTCGTCTTCTTCCTCCTCCTCTTCCTCCTCCACCTCTTCCTCCCCCCCACTCCTCTTCTTCCTCCTCTTCCTCCTCCTCCTACTCCTCTTCCTCCCCCTTCTCCTTCTCCTCCTCCCCTTCCTCTTCCTCCTCCTACTCCTCTTCCTCCTCTTTCTCCTCCTCCTCCTCTCCCAGCCACAATGGCATCCCATAGCGCCCATGTTATCCTCGTTAAACGGGTGGTAACCGATTGAAAATCGGCCCCTCTGTGTGCTGGCTCACACATGAATAATCCACATTGGAGTGAGGTACCAGGGGTTGCATGAGGAGTGGAGAAAACTGGCAAAAATACAAATCCCATCAATGCCAACTATCACCTTGACAGGAGCACACATCAAGGACATTTTTCCACCTCCTACATTTCACCTGACATTTAGTGGCTGTAATGTGTAACTCTCAGGTGGTCCTACTTTACTTGGAATGCATATTCTTCCATTAAAGGTTGTCACGCTTCGAGGTGACAGGTCTCCAGAAAGATGAGACATGTTGGAGTCTTTGTGCCCGCCAGCTTTGAGAGCGTTATATAACAGCTCTGTGTGTCATTATTAAACATTTATATGAACTGAATGTGCAGGGCTTGTGTTCTGCCTGCACAGATGACTGGTTGGGGAGCATGGTGTTGAAAGCAGAGTCTGGTGCTTCGCTGGCACTCTGACTTCTAGGCAGCATTGAGCTGGCTTGGTGCTGCAACAACTGTCTTCAGCTTCCTTTGACCTCGCTCCAGTCACTCGACCCACATTCAATTGTCTGCTCCATTTAAAAGAAACTGCGGAGAAAGAGAATTATATATAAACACAGAAGCCCTCCAACCTTACTTCGACAGCACCTCTCCTCCCCTGTGACCTCTACCACTGAGAAGGACAAGAGTAGCAATGCTGTGAGAATGCCACCACCCTCCAAGTCACAAACCATCCTGACATATATTGCCGTTCCTTCATCGTCGCTGGGACAATACCCTGGAATTTCCTACCTAGCACCATTGTAGGAGCACCTTCGCCACAAGGACTGTGATGGATCAAGTAGAAGGCCCACCACCTCCACCTCAGGGTAACTCGGGATGGGCAATGAATGCGGCCTTGCCACAATCCCCCAAGAGCAAATGTAAAAAATGGGTGGATTTGTTCCTCTGATTCCTTTGAAATGATGAGCAAGGGTAATTGTGTGTGTGTATAGTTGTATTTGTGTATGAGTCAGTGGTAGCAATGGGTTTCTATCAGGATTGTAGCCTGGAGACTCTGTCCATTGGGGAGACTCCCCTACTGCCTCGCCCTCAAACCTGGGGTAGGATACAGGAGAAAGCTTTGTTATCTAATGGAAATAAAATCTATTTTCAAAAGAAATTTTTTTCCCCATTGCTCCTGAAGCTTCTTCCTAGGCCGCAGTTCAGTCTGCCAGTCCACCTCACCCAAGTGGCCATTCTTCACAATTATGAGCCTAAACAGCGGGTGCCGGGTGGGTTATTCAACTGTGGAGGCCTTCACAGCCGAGTCTGGTGCCCTTTCCACTTCTCTACAGGAGTTTCTGGATAGTGATCGGGAGGCGGAGCCTTTGCCTAACCCAGGGACACTTCAGTCAATTGTAACCTGCTGTCGCCCTGGTTGAGGTCAGCTAACACAGATTGGGAATTTAACCTGGCACATCCTGCACTCTTTGGCCCAGCATTACTGTACACCAGTGCCTTTAGCAAGTAGGCCATCGGAGGCTCCGTTTTAAAGTTCAAATGAAAGAATTGGATCCCGGGCTTCCATGAGTAGAAAATGCTGTGTCAAGGGGCGTGTTGAGTCTGAACTCATTCCACGTGGCTTGGCCCCATGCATCTTCTCTGCTCAAGTTCTGTCACATCCTCAGTGAATACATACGCCACCTGGTGCGGCACTGAGCCAGCAGACCAAGATGGCCGCAGATTTGATCCCTAGAGTGCGTTCTCGGCCCAGGGCAGTGTTAAAGGTGCCACAGTTGGCCCCCCTGCGCCCATGAAGTGTGGCGCTAAAAATTCAGCCAGCGTTCCTGGTGCTCCACCTAGGACTCCCCTCCTCTCTCTAATGTGCGCCACTTTCACATTAGCCCAGGAGAAGTGAGAGGCTGGCCTTTTCCCTTCTGTCACACCAGCCATAGCACCACCACCCCACTTGCCAAGAGCCTGCTCAGCTCTTTAAATAGAGAAGTTGTGCCCTGGCTCTGCTCGCCCTTCCCCCATGCGCGCGTGGCCTCCTGGTAGACGGACTCTCGCCCTTGTCCCGCCAGCATTATCGAAACGAGTGGACCCACGGTGATTCCTGACAAGGTCGGCCTCCTCAGATTTCGGCAGCAGTCCCGCGCCATCGCAATTCCCCCTCCGTGCTGGAGAACCAGGGGTTTCCAGGTCTTGGTGTTTTCACTCTCAGACCTGAAACAGTTCTGCTTTTTCCACCATCTAATTTGTTGCCTTCAGTACATTCTGGGTGGCACCATGTGCATTTTGTTCAATATATTATTCAATAAAATGGAAATGTAGCTGACAGTACAGATCGTGCCAGGGCTGTCTGAAGAACAGAGTGCTCCAAATCTAAAGCTAAGATTGCTGCCAGAGGATGAAATATCATTCAAACATAATTTGAATTGAAGTGTGTTATTTTGATTCTCTTGATATTTACAAATCTATAGGTCACGGCTTTATCCCCATAGAAGACAACTCTTCACAGACTCACAGGCTCATGAGATTGCACAATATGTACAGATGAGGAAGGCCATTTGGCCCAACCCAGCTCATCCAGCCAGAAAAGGAAAGACTTGCATTTATATAGCACCTTTTACAACCTCAGGATGTCCCAAAGCGCTTTACAGCCAATGAAGTACTTTCGAAGTGTGGTAATGTTGTAATGTGGGAAACGCAGCAGCCAATTTGCGCACAGCAAGGTCCCACAAACAGCAACGTGATAATGACCAGATAATTAATCTGTTTTAGTGATGTTGGTTGAGGGATAAATGTTGGCCAGGACACCGGGAGAGATCTCCCCTGCTCTTCATCGAATAGTGCTATGGGATCTTTTCATCCACCCGAAAGACGGCACCTCCGACAGTGCAGCACTCCCTCAGTACTGCACCGGGGGTGTCAGCCTGGATTATGTGCTCAAGTCTCTGGAGTGGGGCTATGAACCCACAACCTTCTGACTCAGAGGCAAGAGTGCTACCTGTTGTGTATGTGCCTTTAAGAGTGGTTGCCTCACAGTGCCAGAGACCCGGGTTCTGTGTGGAGTTTGCACATTCTCCCCGTGTTTGTGTGGGTTTTCTCCGGGTGCTCCGGTTTCCTCCCACAGTCCAAAGATGTGCGGGTTAGGTTGATTGGCTATGATAAATTGACCCTTAGTGTTAGGGGGATTAAATACGTGGGGTTACAGGGATAGGGTGGGATATGTGTTGGTGTAGGGGTTACGGGGATCGGGTGGGATATGTGTCGGTGCAGGCTCGATGGGCCGAAATGGCCTCTATCTGCACTGTAGGGTTTCTGTGATTCTGTGATTTCTGTGATATACTGCAGTACCGGCAGTGACCACCCCTGTATATAAAGCCATAGCAAGCTTCTGTATTTCAGTCTTGAATTACTCTCTGTTCAGTAAATACCTGTTTTATTGTTCTCCTGCAGTCTGAGTATTATTGATCCTCGGACACTACACTGGCGACGGGCAGGTTTGAACTCACCTGCAGTACTGCATCACCTCACGGGGATCTTTTCCCTGAAGAGAAGCTTCTTGGAGGTCGAAGTCAGAACGGCGGGCGTCGACCGCGGGCAACCGCCCAGGGATCCATCAGAGAGTTGCAGGGGAGGCTGTGGAGAACTGGGCCTGGCTCCCCAGTCGAGGTGTTCCAGCAAGTCGTGCTGGTAGCAGGTAGTGCGCTGACCCTTCCGGACTGCGGCGGGCTCAGGCTCGATCGAACGGCTCTGCAAAGAGGTCGTGCAGCGTCGTCGGGAGGAAAAGAGAGAGAGAGAGGGTGGAGCGCACAGGGCGCAGTCGGTGCTCAAGAACAGGGCAGCGTGGAGAGGATAGAACGCGGGGAAGGAAAAGTGAGACGCGCCGAAGCCGTGGGTTGCTGCCATTACCCTGTAGAATGCTAGGAGCAGCGTGGCAGCAAGGGGAAGAAGGAAAAGCGCGGGAGGCGCCATTTTATTCCATTGGGGAAGAAGGAAAAGCGCGGGAGGCGCCATTTTAATTCATTGGTGAAGAAGAAAAAGCACGGGAGGCGCCATTTTAAATCACCCAAGATGCCGAAAAGTGGCAGTATCACTGCTTTTGACAACGAGGTAGAAGACTGGACCACGTATGTGGAAAGAATTGAAGTGTACTGCGAGGCAAATGAGGTGGCCGATGGAAAGAAGGCGTCGGTATTATTAAATTTGATGGGCGCGAGAACGTACGGCCTATTGCGGAATTTAATTACCCCAGCTAAACCAATGGAGAAAAGTTTTGAGGAGATTGTTAATATCTTACAGGAACACCTAAACCCTACACCGCTGCTGATAGCAGAAAGATTCAAGTTCCATAAAAGAAACCAGCACAAAGATGAGAGCAATGCTGACTATCTTACGGAACTACGCAAGTTATCGAAGCACTGCCAGTTCGGAGCAGGACTGGCAGACACCTTGCGGGATAAGTTTGTCTGCGGGCTCCAGAGTGAAGGAACCCAGAAACGACTACTTTCGGAAAAGGACCTGACGCTAGAACAGGCTTTCAGCGTGGCAGTATCCTACGAAGCAGCAGCACGGGGAGCTGCGGAAATACAACAGAAACCACAGGAATACAGCGCTAACGAAATGGCGTATGGAGCAGAAAAGTGCTATTGCTGCGGCAGAACAACCCATGATCAGAAGGACTGCTGGGTTAAGGACAAAGTATGCAGGCAATGTGGGAAAATGGGACACATAGCAAGAGTCTGCAGGTCGGGAAAGAAAAGCAACACTACAAGAACTACTAAGGAAAAGTACAAGAAAGTAAAGAAATTGACAGACAGTAATTCGGAAGATCAAGAGAGTGATAAGGACTCCGGGAGCAGGAGACTAAGTTGTCTAAAGTTACACAATGTGATCGCAAAGGAGGATCACCTAACCATTTGGGTCACCCTCATGGTAGCAGGGTCCCCAGTAAAGATGGAATTGGACACAGGATCAGCCCTAACTGTCATGAATCGATGAGACTATGAGTGGCTATTCTCACACATACCCTTGAAGGACACGTCCATTGTATTGAAGACATACACGGGGCAAAAAGTCTACCCCAGAGGAAAAATAAGGGTGCCAGTTGAATACAACGGCAAGGAAACACAGAAACTGTATCTATATATACTACCAGATGGAGGACCACCATTATTGGGACGTGAATGGATCCGAAAAATACAATTGGATTGGCATTCCATTCAGGCGCTAACTGCGACTGATAAAAAGGATGATGACGTCAAACCTGGACGACTGTCAAAAATTCTAACTGACGCGAAAGAGGTGTTCCAACAAGGACTTGGAACTCTAAAAGGAGTAACGGCAACGATAAAAATCGAAGATAACGCAAACCCAACATTTTTTAAGGCCAGACCAGTACCTTATGCGATCCGCCCAGCCGTTGAAGCAGAGCTGGAGAGTCTGGAGCATTCGGGTGTGCTGTCCAAGGTGGACTGGAGCGAGTGGGCCACACCCATCGTTCCTGTAATGAAGAAATCATTGAGCAGCACGCCTGGGGAACCGAAGAAGGTTCGCATCTGTGGGGACTTCAAGGTAACTGTGAACCCAGTTCTGCACACAGTACAATATCCACTTCCACGGATAGAAGATATTTTCGCCTCACTATCTGGAGGGAAACGCTTTACAAAGATTGATCTGGCCCAAGTGTATCTACAAATGGAGGTGGAAGTAGCGTCTAGGAAATACCTCACGATAAACACTCACAAAGGCCTTTACCAGTACAATCGACTGGTATTCGGGGTAGCATCAGCCCCGGCTATTTGGCAGAGGGCGATGGAACAAGTCCTGCAAGGGATCCCGGGGACCCAGTGTTATTTGGACGACATCCTGGTTACGGGCGAAAATGACAGTGAACACCTTGCCAACCTGGAGCAGGTGCTCACGAGGTTACAGGAATATGGGCTACGAGCCAACCGCCCCAAATGCGAGTTCTTCAGGAGACAAATCTCGTATTGTGGCCACATGATTGATGAGGAAGGGTTGCATAAGTCGCCGGACAAGATTGAGGCTGTAGACAAGGCTCCAGCACCAGAAAATGTGTCGCAACTGAGGTCGTTCCTCGGGTTGGTGAACTACTACCATAAGTTCTTGCTGAATTTATCTACAATTCTGCACCCACTGAATGCCCTACTGCAAACTGGAGTAACATGGAAATGGAGTGATGAGTGTAAGCGTGCCTTTCAGAAATGTAAATGCCTAATCACTTCAAAAGAAGTATTGGCCCACTACAATCCAACACTACCGATTCGGTTAGCATGTGATGCGTCTCCCTACGGCATTGGAGCGGTGCTGTCACACTAATTCCCTGACGGTTCAGAGAGGCCAATAGCCTTTGCGTCGCGCTCGTTAACCTCAGCCGAGCGTAACTACGCCCAGATTGACAGGGAGGCCCTCAGCCTGGTGTGGGGGGTGAAGAAGTTCAATCACTATCTGCACGGGCAGAAATTCACCCTACTGACTGATCATCAGCCCCTGGTCTCCATTTTTAACCCAAAGAAGGGCGTTCCGGTGATGACGGCGCAACGGCTGCAAAGATGGTTACTTTTTCTAGGGGCACATCAGTACGACATAGAGTACCAGGGTACGAAACAGCATGGAAACGCTGATGGGCTGTCGCACCTACCGTTGCCTATGGTAGAGGAAGCACCTGCAGTGGACCCTGTTGAGATATTCCATGCGACCATAGTCGAATGTTTACCTGTTACAAACTCAAGTATAGAGAAGGAAACCCGAAATGACCCGACACTCTCTCGGGTCTATGATTTGACGGTGAAGGGATGGCCAGCACATGGCGACTCACTGTTGCCAGCATTCTTGCCAAGGAGAGAACAGCTGTCAGTGTGCCGGGGGACCTTGGTGTGTGGATCCCGAGTGGTAATTCCACCCAAGTTGAGAGATAGAGTGCTCAATGAGCTTCATGAGGGTCATCTGGGAGGGGTAAAAATGAAGAACCTAGCCAGGGCGTTTGTGTGGTGGCCAGGAATCGATAAAGAAATTGAGGATATGACCAAGAGATGCACAGGATGCCAGAAGGTCCAAAACACTCCACCACAGGCCCCGCTACATCCATGGGAGTGGCCCTCATCTCCATGGCAATGGGTACACATTGATTTTGCTGGTCCATTTATGGACTCAATGTTCCTAATCACTGTGGACGCCCATTCGAAATGGCCAGAGGTCATCAAAATGTCCTCCACCACCATGGAGAAAACTATTGCAGTCCTACGGACCATTTTCGCCAGGAATGGCTTGCCAGAACAGATTTGCTCTGACAATGGGCCACAGTTTGTGTCAGAGGATTTCCGGAGGTTAATGAGGAATAATGGGGTGAAGCATTACACATCTGCCCCATATCATCCAGCCACAAATGGATTGGCTGAGAGGTTTGTTCAGACCTTTAAAAAGGCCATAAAGGCAATGCATAATGATGACATACCACTACAACACAAGGTGGATAATTTCTTGTTTGCTTACCGGAATGCGACACATGCAGTCACCAACCAAGCTCCAGCCATAATATTCTTCAACCGAAGGCTAAGATGTCGCCTGGATTTGCTCAAACCAAACATAAGACGAGATGTTGAGGATAAGCAATTCCAGCACATAAATGAGAAGCCAACCAGGAGCTTCAAGATAGGGCAACCAGTCTTGGCCCGCGACTACCGAACAGAAAAATGGCAGCCAGGAACGATATGCACACAGCAGGGACCACTAATGTACACAGTGGACGTTGGAGAGAGCATCATAAGATGCCATGCTGACCAGATTCTAGAGTCACAGGAACAAGCCAAACCCATACAACGAGCAGGTGCACCTGGTAATCAACCCGAAGTACAGATTGCGTCTACCTCAGAAGCAGTGGTATTGGAAGCTGATGAACCAACCAATGACAATGAGCCAGAATCAACTCCGCCGCAAGAACAGGATACTCGAGAAAGGCGCTATCCAGTCAGGATCAGGAAGCCTCCTCAAAGACTGAACTTATAAATGATTATTTCAGTTGATGTATATAGTACAGAGAAAATTGTAATTGTAATTAGTTATTATTTAGTTGTTAAATGAATGTTATGCACTGTTTATCTAAAAGGGGAGGAATTGTTGTGTATGTGCCTTTAAAAGAAGAACTGATTCTATACTGCAGTACCGGCAGTGACCACCCCTGTATATAAAGCCATAGCAGGCTTCTGTATTTCAGTCTTGAATTACTCCCTGTTCAGTAAATACCTGTTTTATTGTTCTCCTGCAGTCTGAGTATTATTGATCCTCGGACACTACACTACCCACTGAGCCACAGCGGACACCAGAAAGACCTATCGTGCTCCCACCACAGTGTCCATTGGTTTCTCTGGCTGCACTTACACATTGTTCTGGGGCTCACTGCGGTCAGGGATCTCCTGTCTGGATCTTGGGTACGGTAGCATACTGGCTATGTTACTGGACTAGTAACCCAGAGGCCTGGACTAATAATTCAAAAATGTGAGTTTAATTCCCACCATGGCAGTTTGTGAATTTGAATTCAGTTAATTCAATAAATCTGGAATAACAAGCCGGTATCAGTAATGGTGATCATGAAGCTGTCAGACTGATTCACTAATGTCCTTTAGGGAAGGAAATCTGCTGTCCTTACCTGGTCTGGCCTATATATGACTCCAGACCCACAGCAATGTGGTTGACTCTTAACCACCCTCTGAAATGGCCTAGCAAGCCACTCAGTTGTAATAAACCACTACAAAAAAATATAATAAGAATATAACCGGACAGACCACCCGGCATCGACCTAGGCATTGGGTTCGGACATGACAATGGCACACTCAGCCCAGTCGACCCTGCAAAGTCCTCCTCACCAACATCTGGGGTATTGGGAGAGCTGTCCCACAGACTAGTCAAGCAACAGCCTGACATAATCATACTCACAGAATCATACCTTTCAGCCAATGTCCCAGACTCCTCCGTCACCATCCCTTGGTATGTACTGTCCCACTGGCAGGACAGA
The DNA here is from genome assembly GCF_052327205.1 of Somniosus microcephalus. Lineage (NCBI taxonomy): Eukaryota > Metazoa > Chordata > Chondrichthyes > Squaliformes > Somniosidae > Somniosus > Somniosus microcephalus. The sequence goes on from NC_141009.1 coordinate 54,056,064, forward strand.
CCTACCAGACGTGGCGGCACAGTGGTATAAGTCGGGAGGGAGTGGCGCTGTCAGCACTTCTTAAAGGGACACACACATCTTTCAGGTAAGTTTGCATTTATACTTCTGGATTAAAAACATTTTTTTTTATTGAAGTAGTGACTTGCTGCAATAGATGTTAAAAGTTTTTCTTAAGTGTGCAGGGAGTGCAGGAAGTGCTGCTGGATACTTGCAAGACCTCGGATGGTAAAGGATGGCCTTGGAGAAGACAGAGAATGCTGCAAATACTCAGCAGGTCAGGCAACATCCCTGGGGAGAGAAACAGAGTTCACGTCTCAGGTCGAGATGCTGCCTGACCAGCTGAGCATTTCCAGCATTTTATGCTGTCAATTCAGATTTACAGCATCTGCTCGCAGAGGGAAGAGGAAGACACAGAAGAGGAAGAAACAGAAGAGGAAGAAGCTGAGGAAGTGGAAGTAGAAGAGGAGGGAGCAGAAGGAAAGATGCAACCCAGACAGCCCCTTTCTGGCTGGGATATCCGGGATCAATGCATCTGTCTGCGGTCCCAGTGACCACAACCGCAATTCCCCTTTCAATATTAGTCGCACACCTTACCTTCCCTTTGTTACTCACCATCACAATGTCCTCTTCGCCACGATGCTGAAATAAAAGCCACCACAAAGCAAACTTTCCAATCCAACTTTATACATCTATCCATCCAATATGCCATCAAGAAATTAATTCATCACCCGTATGCATTCTCTTAGTGACTGTCTTGTGTGTGCCTTTGCCTATCCTACTGATGTCACGCAGTGCTACCCCAGTGGCTGCAGCATGGCTGGTGGAAGGCTGCTGACTTTCAGTGGGGGACACTGCAAATGGCCTTGCTGGCCGACCTTGAGGAGCTGGTGACTCGGAGTTGTCAAATCAATCTTCTTGTTCTTCTATACTCTGCTTTCCATTTCCTTGGTCACCCACTGGCTGGGGAGGCTGAATTTCTCGGGTGTGTGAAATGAGGAAGGCACAAGGGTGGCGTTGTGGTGAGGGGAGGGCGAGAAAGCAAGAGGTGCATGCCAGAAGGAGGATATCGTATGAGGATACCAGCATCTTGTACCCTTTCTGCCCCGCCGCTGGCCAAGGGCTCAGCCATGCCCCTGCCAAGAATGGCCAACACCATCCCCTCCAAGGGGGTGAGGTGCGGCTAGGAATGGGAGATGTGCCTCGTGATTGACAGATTGTTGGTAGGTGAGTAATTGGGCGGGGGGGCGCGCGTGGGGTCATGCATTGAGCAGTGTGTGAGGCTAGTGGTACAGTTGGTAGGAGATGGCTTTTGAAGATGCATTCACTGACCTTGACCAGTGGTCTGAGACGATGAAGCTGCTTTGGGCACTGGAGCCAGGTGGTGGGGGTGACAATGCTGCCAGTGACGGCCTCAGTGAGGTGGTCCCACATTGTACTTTCTGGAGGGCCTCCTGGCCCCTGTGGGTAGAGGGCCTTTCTTGCAGCGTTGACCTCCTGCACAAAGCTGGAGTGCTGCGTGTGGGATCATCGGCGCCCCTTCCCTGTCTTGCTGAGCCATTTGTGTTAGTGCTGAAACAATTTTTTTAGGTGCGGAAGACAATTCAGCTTTAAGAGCTGAAGACTGCCATTTTGGGAATTATTTTTAATGTTTATGTTTTTTTGAAAGGCAGTAAGGGTGGAAAAATGCATTTTTTCACTTGATTTAAATTTTTATTAGTTTTGAACTCATTACCCCTTTAATTCACAGCCCCTTTAATTGCCCACAATTCATTGCGAACTCCACAGTCACATTCCCAAGAGGCTGTAAGAAGTTGCAATGCCGCTCCTGGACAGGAAGTTCAGGCCGGAGGCCTCCACTAATGCCACCAGGAGGGCGGTACACTGTAAGTTAGCGCTGCGCCACAATTCTCCAGCCTCCAGTGCGAATTTTTGCCTGGTAGCGCTGCAATCATTTTCAGCAGCTGTAAACCCAAGGCCGTGGTGATATCGGCAGGTTTCTGTCGATGTCCAATTTTTCCCCCAATGGTTCCCAAAACTCCCCTCCACTGGGGTTTTCCTTGCGTCATGTCTCGGTCTGTTGTAGGCTAATTGACAAGAGATTGTTATGATTTCTCAACAACTCCATTGCCGTTGTATCATGCGACTACCAGGATGGTAGAGGGTGGACTAGATAGGCCCTGGTCTTTTTTCGTCTAGCAGTTCCTATGTTCTGATGTCATTGTACTTTGCTTGTCTTCCAGAGTGAAGCAACTTGTTCTGGGTAACTCCCTGGAGATATTGGAGGCACAAACTAATCGGAACATTGATTTAAATGTTTTGAAGCAAATTTTATCACTTAACTGTCCTGCATGGAACTTCACTTGAGTGGAGTACGCATCATGGATTAACAGCTCACACAATCTTCTATGAATCAAACCTGCTAAACCTCTTTGCCCGAATTTCTGATCTGAGTTGCTGTGATTTGAAGCTTTGCAGTATGGGCACTAAATGACAAAGTCTATCCTTGTATGTATCAGATTGGCTTAGTTGGCAGCACTCACGCCTTTCAGTCAGAAGGTTCAAGCCTCACTCCAGAGACTTAAGCATCTAATCCAGGCTGTTACTTCCGTGCAGTACTGAGGGAGGTGCCGTCATTCAGATACGACGTTAAACCAAGGCCCCGTCTGCCCTCTCAGGTGGACGTAAAAGATCCCATGGCATTATTTCGAAGAAGAGCAGGGGAGTTATCCCCAGTGTCCTGGTCAATATTTATCCCTCAATCAACATCACTAAAAACAGATTATCTGGCCATTATCACATTGCTGTTTGTGGGAGCTTACTGTGCACAAATTGGCTGCCGCGTTTCCTACATTGCAACAGCGACTCCACTTCAAAAAGTATTTCATTGGCTGTAAAGTGCTTTGAGACGTCCAGTGGTCGTGAAAGGCGCTATATAAATGCAAATCTTTCTTCCTTTATGGCACTATTAGAAGAAGAGCAGGGGACTTCGCCCGATGTCCTGGCATACATTTATCCCTCAGTCAACACCAAAAAAACAGATGAGCTGATAATTTATTTCATTGCTGTTTGAAGACCTTGCTGTGTGCAAATTGGCTGCCACGTTTCCTATATGTCCATTTATCTATCATCTATCATTAAACAAGATGAGTTGAGCAGACAATCTTGATATAATAGTTGAACAAACATTCAAAGCTTTACAGTACAAGTAAAACAGAGATCTGTAAATGCTGGAAATACACAGCAGGCCTGTCACTACCTGAAAAGAGAAAAAGCAGCTTGTTGCTTCATCTGGAGATCCTTTGTATAGGTAGAGCACGGGATGGTTCGCCACAGGGAATCGCTGAGGCAGCGACCATTGTATCTTTTAAGGGTGGAGTAGATAAACATTTGAACCAGAGGAAGACATAGGGCTATGGGGAGAGAGCAGGGCAGTGGGATGAGCTTTGAATAGCTCCAGCGAAGAGCCAATCCATGGGAACTGTGCCAGAGTCGATAGAATTTTGGAAGATGACCATCTACTATTTCTAGGGCCACTTCCTTAAGTACCCTAGGATGTAGATTATCAGGTCCTGGGGATTTATCAGCCTTCAATCCCGTCAATTTCACTAACACCATTTCCAAAAAAATACTGATTTCATTCAGTTCCTCCCTCTCATTAGACCCTTTGTTCCCCGACATCTCTGGGAGGTTATTTGGGTCCTCCTTTGTGAAGACAGAACTAAAGTATGTATTTAATTGGTCAGCCATTTCTTTGTTCCCCATTATAAATTCCCCTGATTCTGACTGCAAGGGACCTACGCTTGACTTCACCAATCTTTTTCTCTTCACATATCTATAGAAGCTTTTACAGTCAGTTTTTATGTTCCCTGAAAGCTTACTCTCATACTCTATTTCCCCCATCTTAATTAATCCTTTTGTCCTCCTTTGCTGAATCCTAAACTGCTCCCAACCCTCAGGTTTGCTGCTTTTTCTGGCCAATTTTTATGTCCTCTCCTTGGATCTTATGCTATCCCTAATTTCCCTTGTTAGCCACGGTTGCACCACCTTTTTTGTTTTATTTTTATGCCAGAGAGGGATGAACAAATTCTGTAGTTAATCCATGCGATCTTTAAATGTTTACCAATGCCTATCCATCGTTAGGGGGATAGATAGAGTTCTTTGCAGCCGAGAGCGAGAGTCCCGAAGGCTGTGTTGCCTGCCCGGTGCCAGGGTTAAGGACATCTCCTCTGGACTGGAGAGAAACTTGGAGTGGGAGGGGGAGGATCCAGTTGTCGTGGTCCATGTTGGTACCAACGACATAGGTAGGACAAGGAAGGAGGTTCTGCTGAGGGAGTTTGAGCAGCTAGGGGCCAAATTAAAAAGCAGAACCACAAGGGTAATAATCTCTGGATTATTACCTGAGCCACGAGCGAATTTGGCTAGGACAAATAAAATTAGAGAGTTAAATGCGTGGCTCAAAGACTGGTGTGGGAGAAATGGGTTTTGCTTCCTGGGACACTGGCACCAGTGCTGGGGCAGGAGGGAGCTGTTCCGTTGGGACGGGCTTCACTTGGCCAGTGCTGGGACTAGAGTCCTGGCAGATCATATAACTAGGGCTGTAGAGAGGGCTTTAAGCTAACTAGTGGGGGGGAGGTTCCTAGAGAGCAAATAATAAAAATGACAACAGAGAAGGTCATAGACTTAGGTAGCAGTGGGGAAATTAAAAACCAGAGCATGTCAGGAAAGGGCAGAAGGTATGGAGTAAAAGATAAAGTAATAAAAAGGGCAAAAGCAGGAACTAAGTGTCACAAAACATATTTGAAAGTTCTCTATCTGAATGCACGTAGCATTCGTAACAAAATAGACGAGTTAATGGCACAAATAACTACATATGGGTATGATCTTGTGGCCATTACAGAAACATGGCTGCAGGGTGACAATGCCTGGGAATTAAACATACCAGGTTATTTAACGATCAGGAAGGACAGGCAGGAAGGAAGGGGAGGTGGGGTGGCTATGTTAATAAAGGAAGGAATCACTGTAATACAGAGAAATGATATTGGGTCAAAAGATCAAGATAATGAAACAGTTTGGGTGGAGATAAGGAATAATAAGGGGAAAAAAGCACTAGTGGGCGTAGTCTATAGGCCTCCGAACAGTGGCAACTCTGTTGGACGGAGTATCAATCAGGAAATAGTTGAGGCTTGTAATAAGGGAACATCTATAATTATGGGGGATTTTAACTATCATATTAATTGGACAAATCAAATTGGGCAGGGCTGCCTTGAGGATGAGTTCATTGAGTGTATTAGGGATGGGTTTCTTGAGCAGTATGTAACTGAACCGACCAGGGGGCAAGCAACCTTAGATCTGGTCCTGTGTAACGAGACAGGATTAATTAAAAATGTCCTAGTAAAGGATCCCCTTGGAATGAGTGACCATAACATGGTTGAATTCCATATTCAATTAGAGGGTGAGAAGGTTGGATCTCAAACAAGCATGCTAAGCTTGAATAAAGGAGACTATGAAGGTATGAGAGCGGAATTGAGTAGAGTGGATTGGGAAATTAGATTAAAGGGTAAGACGATACATGATCAGTGGTGTACATTTAAGGAGTTATTTTACAACTTCCAAAAAAAATATATTCCACTGAGAAGAAAAGGGTGTAAAAGAAAAGACAGCCATCCGTGGCTAAGTAAAGAAATTAAGGATAGTATTTGACTAAAAACAAGGGCATATAAGGTAGCCAAATCTAGTGCGAGGATAGAGGATTGGGAAAACTTTAAAAGACAGCAAAAAATAACAAAAAGATTGATTAAGAAAGGGAAGATAGATTATGAAAGTAAATTAGCAAAAAATATAAAAACAGATAGTAAGAGTTTTTATAGTTATATAAAAAGAAAAAGGGTGGCTAAAGTAAATGTTGGTCCCTTAGAGGATGAGACCGGGAAATTAATGGTGGGAAATATGGAGATGGCAAAAACACTGAATGAATATTTTATATCAGTCTTTACAGTAGAAGACACTAAGAATATCCCAACACTGGACAAACAGGGGGCTAAAGGGGGGGAGGAGCTAAACACGATCAAAATCACTAAGGAAGTGGTACTCGGTAAAATAATGGGACTCAAGGCGGATAAATCACCTGGACCTGATGGCTTACATCCTAGGGTCTTGAGGGAAGTGGCGGTAGGGAATGTGGATGCATTGGTAATAATTTTCCAAAACTCCCTGGACTCGGCAAAGGTCCCGGCAGACTGGAAAACTACTAATGTAACACCCTTATTTAAAAAGGGCAGTAGGCAGAAGGCTGGAAACTATAGACCGGTTAGCCTAACATCTGTGGTAGGTAAAATTTTGGAGTCCATTATTAAGGAGACAGTAACAGGACATTTGGATAATCATAATTTAATAGGACAAAGTCAGTATGGTTTTATGAAGGGGAAGTCATGTTTGACAAATTTGCTGGAGTTCTTTGAGGAAGTAACATATAGGGTGGATAAAGGGGAACCAGTGGACGTAGTGTATTTAGACTTCCAGAAGGCATTTGACAAGGTGCCACACAAAAGATTATTGCTTAAGATAAAAAATCATGGGATTGGGAGTAATATTCTGGCATGGATAGAGGATTGGCTATCTAACAGAAGGCAGAGAGTTGGGATAAATGGTTCATTCTCAGACTGGCACTCAGTAACTAGTGGTGTTCTGCAGGGGTCAGTGCTGGGTCCCCAACTCTTTACAATCTATATTAACGATTTGGAGGAGGGGACCAAGTGTAACATATCAAAGTTTGCAGATGATACTAAGATGGGAGGGAAAGTAGTGAGTGAGGAGGACATAAAAAACCTGCAAGGGGACATAGACAGGCTAAGTAAGTGGGCAGAGATTTGGCAGATGGAATACAATACTGGAAAGTGTGAGGTTATGCACTTTGGCAGGAAAAATCATAGAGCAAGTTATTATCTTAATGGCAAGAAACTGGAAAGTACTGAAGTACAAAGGGATCTGGGGGTCCTGGTGCATGAAACTCAAAAGGTTAGTATGCAGGTGCAGCAAGTGATTAAGAAGGCCAATGGAATGTTGGCTTTCATTGCTAGGGGGATAGAATATAAAAATAGGGAGGTATTGCTTCAGTTGTACAAGGTATTGCTGAGACCGCACCTGGAATACTGCGTACAGTTTTGGTGTCCGTACTTAAGAAAGGACATACTTGCTCTCGAGTCAGTACAAAGAAGGTTCACTCAGTTAATCCCGGGGATGAGGGGATGGACATATGAGGAGAGGTTGAATAGATTGGGACTCTACTCATTGGAGTTCAGAAGAATGAGAGGCGATCTTATTGAAATATATAATATTGTGAAGGGGTTGGATCGGGTGGATGCGGGGAGGATGTTCCCGATGATGGGTGAAACTAGAACTAGGGGGCATAGTCTTAGAATAAGGGGCTGCTCTTTCAAAACTGAGATGAGGAAGAACTACTTCACTCAGAGGGTGGTAGGTCCATGGAATATGCTGCCCCAAAAAGCTGTAGAAGCTACATCATTACATAAATTTAAAACAGAAATAGACAGTTTCCTAGAAGTAAAGGGAATTAAGGGTTATGGGGAGCGGGCAGGAATTTGGACATGAGTCTAGGTTCGGATTGGTCATGGCCCTGTGGGTAGCGGAGCGGGCCCAGGGGCCGTGTAGCCTGATCCTGCTCCTATTTCGTGTGTCTAATTCTGTTAGATTCAGGAGATGGTTCTGTGATAGTAGATTGGCGGTTAGGATCAGATCAGCCATGATCTTATTGAATGGCGGAGCAGGCTCGAGGGGCCGATTGGCCTACTCCTGCTCCTATTTCTTATGAAATCCACCATCAACCCTTTAAGTAACATTCCCCAATCCATCCTAGCCAACTCGCGCCTCATACCATCGTAGTTTCCTTTATTTAAATTCAGGACCCTAGACTCTGAGTCAATTACTTCACTCTCCATCTTAATGAAGAATTCTATCACATTATGATCGCTCCTCCCCAAGGTGCCTCGCACAACAAGATTGCTAATCAATCTTTTCTCATTACATAATACCCAGTCTAAGATGGCCTGATCTCTGGTTGGTTCCTCGACATATTGGTCCAGGAAACCATCCCGTATACACTCTAGGAATTCCTCCTCCACAGTATTGTTACTAAGTTGGTTAGCCCAATCTATATGTAGATTAAAGTCACCCATGATAACTGCTGTGCCCTTATTGCACGAGTCTCTAATTTCCCGTTTAATGCCATCCCCAACCTCAGCATTACTGTTTGGGGGTCTGTATGCAACTCCCACTAATGTTTTCTGCTCCTTGGTATTTCTCAGCTCTACCCATACAGATTCCACATCATCAGAGCTAATATCCTTCCTTACTATTGTGTTAATCTCCTCTTTAACCAGCAATGCTACCCCATCTCCTTTTCCTTTTTGCCTGTCCTTCCTGAATATTGAATACCCCTGGATGTTGAATTCCCAGCCTTGGTCACCCTGGAGCCATGTCTCCGTAATCCCAATTATATCATATCCATTTACATCTATTTGCGCAGCTAATTCATCCACCTTATTACGAATGCTCCTCGCATTAAGACACAAAGCTTTCAGGCTTGTTTTTTTTAACACTCTTAGTCCTTTTAGAATTATTATTTACTGTGGCCCTGTTTGATTTACACACTTGATTTCTCTGCCTTCCGCTTTTGCTTTTCTCCTTCCTGTCATTTGCTTCTATCCTTGCTTCCCTTTCCTCTGTCTCCCTGCACAGGTTCCCAACCTCCTGCCATTTTAGTTTAAACCCTCCGCAACAGCACTAGCAAACACTCCCCCTAAGACATCGGTCCCGGTCCAGCCCAGGTGCAAACCGTCCAGTTTGTACTGGTCCCATCTCCCCCAGAACCGGTTCCAATGTCCCAGGAATTTGAATCCCTGTCCCTTGCACCATTCCTCTGGCCACGTATTCATCTGAAATATCCTTCTATTTCTACTCTGACTAGCACATGGCACTGGTAGCAATCCTGAGATTACTACCTTTGAAGTCCTATTTTTTAATTTACCTCCTAACTCCCTATATTCAGCTTTTAGGACCTCATCCCATTTTTTACCTATATTATTGATACCTATATGCACCACGACAGCTGGCTGTTAATCCTCCCCCTCCAGAATGCCCTGCAGCCGCTCCGAGACATCCTTGACCCTTGCACCAGGGAGGCAACATACCATCCTGTAGTCTCGTTTGTGGCCGCAGAAACGCCTATCTATTCCCCTTACAATAGAACCCCCTATCACTATAGACCTCCCGCTCTTTTTCCTCCCGTCCCATGCAGCAGAACCACCCATGGTGCCAGGAAGTTGGCTACTGCTGCCTTCCCCCGATAAGCCATCTCCCCCAACAATATCCAAAGCGGTATATCTGTTTGAGAGGAGGATGGCCACAGGGGACCCCTGCACTACCTGCCTGCGCCTACTACTCTGCCTGGCGGTCACCCATTCCCTTCCTGCCTGTGCAGCCTTTACCTGCGGTGTGACCAACTCCCTAAACGTGCTATCCACGATGTCCTCAGCACCTGAAAGTGTGGTAGAGGCAGAAATCCTCATCACATTTAAAAAGTACTTGGATATGCACTTGAAGTGCTGTAACCTACAAGGCTGTGGACCACGAGCTGGAAGGTGGGATGAGGCTGGATAGCTCTTTTTCGACCGGCACAGACACGATGGGCCAAATGGCCTCCTTCTGTGCCGTAAATTTCTATGATTCTATGATGATGAACTCCAGGTTTGTTCTTCATAGTTAGCTTGGTAGAAAACTGAACAATCCACTTTAAGAAGCTCCAGAATGGAAGCTCAGGATGCCAAGTCCAGGACGTACATTCTGTTCAGGATAAACTGCTGGTGTTTGACTTTATCTTCAGCTTAGACTTTTTGTTGTGATTTAGCTGGGCCAGAGCCAAATTCTATTGATGACTTTGGCCGCGATTTCCCCTCAGCAGGTCCGGTGCGGCCGGGGTCGGTGGCAGGCCCCGACCTCACTGCTGGCTCCAGCCCACTCTGTAAAATGATTTTACCCTGATTGGGCTTGTTAAGCCCTCCCAGCGCGTTTCCCGGCCAATTGAAGGAAGTGGGTCTGATGACATAATTTGATGACGTGTCATCAGCCAGTTTCTTTAAAGGGATCATGTGCAAATTAATTTTGACAGTTGTGCTGTCAGTTTTCTACAGCATTGAGGTGCTACAAACACTGCCAAGCACTACAGAGATGTGCACGGCTGCAGCCAGGCTCTCCCATGACTCCACTAAACATATGGAGGGAGTCACAGCTCGCAGGGAGCTTCTCTTCCCTTCCAATGGGCGGAAGAGACCTCCCCAGGAGACCAATGCAGCCTGATTGCACATTGCACAGGAGGACACAAACAGGGGTGTCATCAGGTGGACCAGGCTGCAGTGGCGCAAACCTTTCAATGATCTCAGTAGATCACGAAACGTTACTGCCAAGCCACACTCAACCTCATCCTGCTGTGCCACTCATCATATCCCATCACTCTGCCTTCCCTACCCTAATTCTGCACATCTTTACTCACACCAACTTACCTTGCACCTCCACCCATCCCCCTCTATCTACATTATCACTTCCCCATCTCCCTAGCCACCCCTCACACTCAACCTCATCCTACTGCAATCATACCAACTAACAACACACAAGGGTGGGCACTTGGGTGTTTTAGCCAATGTTCATGTGAAGTTTCTGTTAATGTGCCATCAAACATTGAAATCTTTATTTTCAACACTGCGTTCTTGGACAGATTTGTGTGCACCTTTGGAAGTGGCTTATTGAATTGCAGTGAATGGTGAGACATGACGGTACCCCGGGTAATGGCGATGAGTGTGAAAGGAATGGCTTGGGCATTGTAGGGATGCTTTATGGTGTTGGTGTGTGGTGGTGCCAACCTGGCGCATCATGTGGCAGCCAGGGTGTACAGCATCAAGTGAAGTTAATCTGGTCATGGTGAGGCCATCCCTGGCGTCCCAGGCAGCAATGTGGTCGGGTGCTGATGCCTTGTGTCCTGTGCAGCATCAGGTGATTGCGGAGAAGGCTGGTGTTGTTGTTGGTGCTGCTGGTATGCCTGGTGCTGCTGATGTTGGGGCTGATCGTGGTGGGATTCTGAGGACCAAGGTGAGATAGTTTCAAGGGCATTGATGCAGATGGAAAAGATGGCAGGTGAACTTGAGATGACAGAAGCGATCTGTCAGTGGTGAGAGAGGTTGTTCCAATGAGGTGCCTCTGGATACAAAGTTTACTCCAAGTACTTGCAAGCTGTAGAAAGCTCAATCTGTCTTCCAAATGCAGTAAGCAACAACTTCTGAGCTTGGAAAGTGAACAGCTCTGAGATGGGAACTTTTATAACACATTTGCAGCTGTCAAGTAAAGAGATGATTTCATGGTGAGACAACTTCTGACCTCCTTACCTGACGTGATCCCTGAGTAGCGTGGACCCTGTGGACGACCTTGTAAAATTTAAAGGTGAGCTCAAAATACCTTTTAAATGGCTCTTAACGAGGTCATAATGACCTAAATTGCCTCCCCCGCAGCGGCGTGTCGGGTCTGTTCAGCGTCGACAGACCGACATCTGGGAATGTCGCGTGGCAGCGGGTTGACAGCGGGTTCCTGACCCACTGTGAAAACATTTTTTCCCACCCGACCCACCACCAAATGTGCCCGTTTACCCCCCCCCACCGCCTTTGCCTTTCTTATTTCATCCTGTACCCATCCCCCACTCCCCCCCCCACAACTTACCTGACAGCCAGTTTGACAGCCTCTGGCCACCTGACCTTCATTGACCTCTGGCCACCTGATCTTCATTAGCCTCTGGCCACCTGACCCTCATTGACCTCTGGCCACCTGACCTTAGTTGGCCTCTGGCCACCTGATCTTTGTTAGCCTCTGGCCACCTGACCCTCATTGACCTCTGGCCACCTGACCTTAGTTGGCCTCTGGCCACCTGATCTTCGTTAGCCTCTGGCCACCTGATCTTCGTTAGCCTCTGGCCACCTGACCTTCATTGGCCTCTGGCCACCTGATCTTCATTAGCCTCTGGCCACCTGACCTTCATTGGCCCCTGGTCACCTGACCTTCATTGGCCCCTGGCCACCTGACCTTCATTGGCCCCTGGCCACCTGACCTTCATTGACCTCTGGCCACCTGCCCTTCATTGGCCCCTGGCCACCTGACCTTCATTGGCCCCTGGCCACCTGACCTTCATTGACCTCTGTCCACCTGACCTTCATTGACCTCTGGCCACCTGACCTTAGTTGGCCTCTGGCCACCTGACCTTCATTAGCCTCTGGCCACCTGACCTTCATTGGCCTCTGGCCACCTGACCTTCGTTGACCCCTGGCCACCAGACCTTCGTTGACCCCTGGCCACCTGACCTTAGTTGGCCTCTGGCCACCTGACCTTAGTTGGCCCAAAGCCTATAAGCTGGCTCTGGCCCAAAGCCAGATTTGATGTCCCCCCCAACCCCTCCACCCTCCGATTGTTCAACTGGTAAGGCCACTGCCTTGTATAGAACTGAACTACACTGATTACAACAGCAACAAAAACTCTCATTTATATAGTGCCTTTAACGTAGTAAAGATGCCCCAAGGCACTTCACAGGAGCGTAATTGGCAGAAATTGACACCGAACCAAAGGAAGAGGCATTAGGACAGGTGACCAAGAGCTTGGTCCAATAGTTAGGTTCTAAGGAGTGTCTTAAAGGAGGAGCGAGAGGTAGAGAGGCAGAGAGGTTTAGCGAGGAAATTCCAGAGCTTAGGGGCTAAACAGCTGAAGGCACGGCCGCCAATAGCGGGCAAAAGAAGTGGGGGATGGACAAGAGGCCAGAGTTGGAGGAACTCAAGGAAGGTCCCAAGTTCAATCCCTGGTCCGTACTGAGTTAGCTGGTGTTAGCTGGGGCAGTAGAGCTGCTACAGCTGGCCTCAGCATTGCCTGCGCTAGGAAGGGGAAAATCAGCCAGGGTTCTTGCTCCTAATTTCTCTCCAGTGAACCTCACTAGAAAATACTTTGGGTGTCAGATCAGGGCAGGACAGGGTGGGATGTCTCAAATGTTCGAATAGCCTCCTGGCACTCACCTGTCCAGCTCAGACATCAAGAATAGCCGCTCGGCAAGGTTACAAGAGGTTAGATCAATACTCATGGAGTCATAGGGGAGGTGATGGGGCTAAAACATTGTGGCCTAGAAATTGGGTTTCGGCCCGCCAGCACGTTTCCGCCGGAAATTTACCGCCCGCCGCGGAGCCAGTTATGCCCGCCCCATATTCACTTTCAGCACCCCAAAGTGGAAGCGGGCGCTGGAACAGGGTGTGCCCGCCCCGCTTGGGGCGCTGAAAGTGAATTTCAGCGCTCCCGGTCCCGCTGTGCCTCCCGATGCGATGTGGCAGGCTGCTGTACTGCAGGCCTCCCCCTTCTCTTAAGGGGGAGGTGCCTGCAACGGCCGGAGCCCCGTTCCAAGTGCCGGCAAAAGAGCCCGGCACAACGGAGAAGTGCCGGGCTCCAGGGAAACCAGCCGTCAATGCCGCGGGGGGTGGGGGGTGGAGGAGGCCAGGGAAGGAGGTGTGGCCAGGCGGCCGCCAAAAAAGCGGCCGGCTGCACCTCCGCCTTAACTAGCGCCGCTAAGGCTGCAGGACGGCCAGGTTTTCAAAACATTGTTAGCGGCCGCCAGGGAAGAGGCGGCCGTTACTGAAGATGGGGATCGGCGTGGTTTCGGGCGGTACCGGGGCGCTGCACACACCGATGACGTCATCGGTGCCGGCGCAGCGCTACCGGCTTACGCCGATTTAAAGGCCCACCTAATTTCAGCGGCGACGCAACTTCCGGCACAACCCACTCTTGCGCCCCTAAATGGGCGCAAACCCAAGGGAATTTCTAGGCCTGTATCTTGATTCTCTGACCTATGTTGTGTGCGAGTGGAGCCTTCTCCCTCTCTCCCCCCTCCCCTCCCCCCGAGAGGAGCAAGGGACCTCAGAATCATCCCTCATGTCCCAAGATGAGTCAGGCTTTCAGGATAGGAAGGGGGAAAAATGGGGGTGGGGACGGCAACTTATTAAAAAAAAAATCTAAGACCATTTTCAGGAGAGTGTCTCATCTTAGATTCTGAAGGGGATTGACAGGGTAGATGCTGAGAGGTTGTTTCCCCTGGCTGGAGTGTCTAGAACCAGGGGGCATAGTCTCAGGATGAGGGGTAGGCCATTTAAGACTGAGATGAGGAGGAATTTCTTCACTCAGAGGGTTGTGAATCTTTGGAATTCTCTGCCCCAGAGGGCTGTGAATGCTGAGTCTTTGAGTATATTCAAGGCTGAGATCGATAGATTTTTGGACTCTAGGGGAATCAAGGGATATGGAGATCGGGCAGGAACGTGGGGTTGAGGTCGATGATCAGCCATGATCTTATTGAATGGCGGAGCAGGCTCGAGGGGTCGTATGGCCTACTCCTGCTCTTATTTCTTATGTTCTTAAGTTCTTACCTTTGAATGTGTCTGTGAAACAGATTTGTGTGGGGGCCAGTAGTTCAGGGAAGATAACAGGAGCTACCACTGATACTGGGTATTGATATCATCCTCAGGCGCTGATCAGTGACTGTACTGGGGTTGCCATCCAGCCAGGATTGCCCTGGAGTCTCCAGGAGTTGAAGACTAATCTCCTGGACACTGCTGCGAGCAACCAGGAAGATAAAATCACAGCGACATTAAAAAACTTGTCTGCTATTTTCATTTTTTTTCAATACTTTGGTTTATTAGTTCTAAAAAATATTGGAGATTGAAAGAAAAAAGAAAGACTTGCATTTCTATAGCGCCTTTCACGGCCTCAGGACATCCCAAAGTGCTTTATAGCCAATGAAGTACTTTTGAAGTGTAGCCATTGTTGTACAGGAAACTCTTTATTATCCGGCACCAACGGGACCGGCGTGGTGCCGGTTTATCAAAAAGTCCGGATTACAGAGAGGTATAGTTAAAAGGTACGAGAGCTCCGTACACAGCAACAAATCCAGGCTTCCCTGTTGCTTAGCAACATGTGCAGGAACTCCGGCCACAGACCAAGCGTCCCTGTTGCTTAGCAACAGGTGCACGAACCCCAGTTACACAGCCACAGATCCAGGAACTGCCACTAATATGAAGTAAAACTTACCTGAACCTACTCCTGAATTTTGCCGGTTAACAGAGATTTCCGGTTATTTAGGTGCCGGTAAATCGAGAGTTTCCTGTAATGTGGGAAATGCTGGAGCCAATTTGCGCACAGCAAGCTCCCACAAACAGCAATGCGATAATGACCAGATCATCTGTTTTTTCAGGTGTTGACTGAGGGATAAATATCGACCAGGACACCGGGGAGAACTCCCCTGCTCTTCTTCAAACAGTGCCATGGGATTTTTTATGTCTACCTGAGAGGGCAGACGGGGCCTCATTCAACGTCTCATTTGAAAGACGGCACCTTCGACAGTGCAGCACTCCCTCATCATTGAACTGGAGAGTCAGCCTAGATTTTGTGCTCAAGTCCCTGGGGTGGGTCTTAAACCCGTGGGGAAAAGAAAGACTGTTTGACTGGGCGGGGTGGTTGGAGGTGGGTGGTCATGTGATGAAACCTCTAATACGGCCAACCAGAGCTGGCAACCCTAGAACTATAACATAGGTAACATACATAATATTATCATTCAGCAAAACCGTCAGGATATCCCCTCCCTCCCCGGCCCGACAGCTGTCTAACTTGAAAGGATATGGGATCTGATTTTTGGCGTGTCAATAAATTTTACATTAACTAAGTGGCAGAAAATAAAGAGCCCGTTACAGCCCCATTTTACTGCACTGATGTCAAGCAGCATTTCCCAACAATGATCGCGCTTCCTGCCAAGCAGTGAGCACGAGTGGACTAATAGCTCCAATAGAGCCAATTATTGACAGGCAGAGCCATTTGTGCCATTTTTGACTCTTGCAAAAGCCTAGCAAATATCTGCATATAGCAGCGGCGTGAAGGTTTAACATTACCAGCCTGCCTGTGGGAAGATTGAATTATGAATGATTTAGCAGCGGTGCTTACAAAGGGGCAACAGCAAGAAGATGTAATGCGTTGATGGAGGAGGAAGAGGAGAGCCAGGAACCTCGGGTCACACCGCAGAGATACCACTTCCTGGCCAGGGCTCAGTTTTCGGGATGTGTCGGAGGAGAAGAGGGATAGGCTCAGAGGATGGGTCGTGTAGGGCCCACTACAAATGAAGTAAGATGAAAGAAAGACTTGCATTTATACCGCGCCTTCTGCGACTTCAGGATGTCCCAAATGTTTTACCGCCAATGAAGTACTTTTGTAGCGTAGTCACAGTTGTAATGTCAGGAAATGCCCACTAACAGCAATAAGGTAAATGAACTGATGACCTCTTTTTTAGTGATGTTGGCTTAGGAATAAATATTGGAGAGTTCACCGGGGAGAACCACCCAGCTCTTCTTTGAAATAATGTCATGGGATCTTTAACGTCCAACTGAGAGAGCAGACAAGGCCTCAGTTTAACATCTCACCCAAAAGATGGCACCTCTGACAGTGCAGCACCCCCTCAGTACTGCACTGGTGTGTCAGCCTGGATTTTGTACTCTGGTCTCTGGAGCGGGACTTCAATCCACAAGTGTTGAAAATGGAGGCAGAATTGCTGTTACTTTGAATCCAGTTTATCGGTTTTATGGTGAACCTTGAAATGGGAAAGGATCACTTGAATTCTACTTTATGCGGGATTTATGTGCTCAAGTCTCTGGAGTACGGGTTGAAGCTACGACCTTCTTATTCAGAGTTGAGAATGCTACCACTGAGCCACGACTGACACAAATGCGTTGAATATTGAGCACTCCTCTGTGACTCCAACAGCTGTCCCAGTGGTTGTGAAAGTCACCCCTTTAATTACTCACGATTGACGGCAGTGACCTCCTTTTAAGCTTCGTACTTTTCCCCCCCGAGCATTTGGATTTGGATCCAGTCCAGGCAATTGGAATTACGGCCTCAGTAACATGCAGTGAGCAAGATAGGGGGTTCCACACTACGTAGCTGCCCTGACCCGCCACACCTCACTTAGCACCGATCACGTTGTCTGTCGCACTGTGATAGCGGCCCTTCGATTAAACTTTATTGGCAGCGGCAGGAGTTTAATTCTTTGGTCCTTTGAAAGAAGTCAGTGACAAATGAGTTCGAGACTCCATCCGTCCATTTCCAGTAATTAGCGTGGCCCAAATAACACTCCAAAAACGTACCCATTATTTTAATTAGCAAAAAGAGACAATTAAAAACTCAGAACAAATACTAAAATTTGTGGCAACATTGTTAATTATCTACCTTCATTTAAGCAAATTAACTTTCTGACTGGTGGGGTAGATTTTCCCGAACCTGTCGGGAAGAAGGCGGGACTTCCCCTTTCGGGTTTTTCACCCGCCTACATCGACGTCCGGCCAATCCGCGCGATTTTCCCTTGATTGACCTTGTTGAGCCCACCCAGCAGGCTCAGCAGGCCAATTAAGGGCCACCCGGCAACAGGTGATGTCACAGACTGCAATTTCATCTGTCAAGAGTTCTTGACCGATGAAATATCAGTGTTCCACAGCTGTTTGAAGCTGTGAAACACTGACAGTCTGAGTTCTGACATGAGTCATTCTGCACAGACTCAGTTAGAACTCTTACCGGCACTCAAAGCTGCAGGCTGTCACTTTTGACAGATCGCAGCCGTTCAGCTTTAAGTTCTGGCTGAGTGATGCGCTTCCGACGGCTACAGGAAGAAAGGCTGTGAAGGTAAGTACAGGTAAGTAAAAGTTCTTTACACACTTTAGACACACCAAACACACTTACCTTTACACTCATACACCCATCACTCACCTGAGCGCCAACATCGCGACCCCTCCAACTCCTTCGACCCGACGGCCTGCCTGCTCTAACCTGGCGTGGTTTGGAGCCGTCGGGAAACCCACACGAAACCCCTCAAAATAGGGATTAGGCTAAAAACTGCCTGTTAACTACCTGTTAACAGGCAGTTAATTGGCACTAATCCCTTCTCGCCTGGTTTTGGCGGGTCCCAGTGTGGGGCGGGTACCCGCCGCCCCTGAAACTTACGTGGGGCGGGGTTTTGGGCGGGATGGTGTCAGGTCCCCCAAATTCGGGATGTCCCCCCCCCCCCACATGCCTGAAAACCCGCCCGACAGCTGGGGGAAAATCGGGGCCGTAGTCTCTGGGACAGCACATGTGTGTACTGTAAAACTGTATTAGAATATAAGAACATAAGAAATAGGAGCAGGAGTAGGCCAATCGGCCCCTCGAGCCCGCTCTATCATTCAATAAGATCATGGCTGATCTGATCCTAACCTCAAATCTTCTATCACTCTACATCCCTCCCGAACCCATGTGATCTCCTGGGAGAGGCGAAAAACCAGATAAAAAACCCAATGGCCAATTTAGGAGAAAAAAAATCTGGGAAATTCCTCTCCGACCCATCTAAGCGATCGAAACTCGTCCAGGAGATCACTGTCCCTATATTTTCTACAGTACTTACCTTCTGTAAAAGGTGATCTCCACCCCAGCCAGGAACAGGAATAGAACCATCTCCTGAAATCTAACACATAATTAGAACACAAGAAGTAGGAGCAGAACCAGGCTACACGGCTCCTGGGCCCGCTCCGTTACCCACAGGGCCATGACCGTTCCGAACATAGACTCATGTCCAATTTCCTGCCCGCTCCCCGTAACCCTTAATTCCCTTTACTTCTAAGAAACTGTCTACTTCTGTTTTAAATGTATTTAATGATGTAGCTTCCACAGCTTTCTGGGGCAGCAAATTCCACAGACCTACTACCCTCTGAGTGAAGAAGTTTCTCCTCATCTCAGTTTTGAAAGAGCAGCCCCTTATTCTAAGATTATGCCCCCTAGTTCTAGTTTCACCCATCATTGGGAACATCCTCACCACATCCACCCGATCAAGCCCCTTCACAATCTTATATGTTTCAATAAGATTGCCTCTCATTCTTCTGAACTCCAATGAGTAGAGTCCCAATCTACTCAACCTCTCCTCATATGTCCACCCCCTCATCCCCGGGATTAACCGAGTGAACCTTCTTTGTACTGACTCGAGAGCAAGTATGTCTTTTCTTAAGTATGGACACCAAAACTGTATGCAGTATTCCAGGTGCGGTCTCACCAATACCTTGTACAACTGCAACAATACCTCCCTGTTTTTATATTCTATCCCCCTAGCAATAAAAGCCAACATTCCATTAGCCGCCTTGATCACTTGCTGCACCTGCATACTAACTTTTTGAGTTTCGTGCACCAGGACCCCCCAGATCCCTTTGTACTACAGTACTTTACAGTTTCTTGCCATTAAGATAATAACTTGCTCTATGATTTTTCTTGCCAAAGTGCATAACCTCACACTTTCCAGTATTGTATTCCATCTGCCAAATCTCTGCCCACTTACTTAGCCTGTCTATGTCCCTTTGCAGGTTTTTTATGTCCTCCTCACTCACTACTTTCCTTCCCATCTTTGTATCATCTGCAAACTTTGATATGTTACACTCGGTCCCCTCCTCCAAATCATTAATATAGATTGTAAAGAGTTGGGGACCCAGCACTGACCCCTGCGGAACACCACTAGTTACTGATTGCCAGTCTGAGAACGAACCATTTATCCCAACTCTCTGCCTTCTGTTAGATAGCCAATCCTCCACCCATGCCAGAATATTACCCCCAATCCCATGATTTTTTATCTTGAGCAATAATCTTTTGTGTGGCACCTTGTCAAATGCCTTTTGGAAGTCTAAATATACTACGTCCACTGGTTCCCCCATATCCACCCTGTATGTTACTTCCTCAAAGAACTCAAGCAAATTTGTCAAACATGACTTCCCCTTCATAAAACCATGCTGACTTTGTCCTATTAAATTATGTTTATCCAAATGTCCCGTTACTGTCTCCTTAATAATGGACTCTAACATTTTACCAACCACAGATGTTAGGCTAACAGGTCTATAGTTTCCAGCCTTCTGCCTACTACCCTTTTCAAATAAGGGTGTTACATTAGCAGTTTTCCAATCTGCCAGGACCTTTGCTGAGTCCAGGGAGTTTTGGAAAATTATTACCAATGCATCCACAATCCCTACCGCCACTTCCCTCAAGACCCTAGGATGTAAGCCATCAGGTCCAGGTGATTTATCCTCCTTGAGTCCCATTATTTTACCCATCTCTGGAGAGACTGCACACATGCATAGCAATAGATTTGGAGTTGGGTAGGGCTGGGGTGGGGCGATGAGTTGGTGTGATGTGAACTTCATAGACTTGAGCTAATCCAAAACTTGATCTGCAGCCTTCTGAGATCTCTGCGCTCCTCCAATTCTGGCCTCTTGCACACTCTGATTTTCATTGCTCCACCATTGGCGTCTGTGCCTTCAGCTGCCTAGGGCCTAAGCTCGTGAATTCGCATACTAAACCTCTTCGCCTCTTCACCTCTCTCTGCTCCTTTAAGTCGATCATTGGGAAGACCGAAGTCTTTGTCTTCGGTCCCCGCCACAAAATCCTTTCCCTAGCGACCAACTCCATTCCTCTCCCTGGCCACTGTCTGAGGCAGAACCAGATCTTTTGCAAACTTGGCATCTTATTTGACCCTGAGCTGAGCTTCCGACCCCATATCCTCTCCATCACCAAGGCCGCTTACTTCCACCTCTGTAAAATCGCTCATCTCCTCCCCCGCCTCAGCTCATCTGCTGCTGAGACCGTCATCCATGCCTTTGTTACTTCTAGACATTCGATTATCCCAACGCTCTCCTGGTCGGCCACCAACCTTGCCCGCTCCGTAAACTTGATCTCATCCAAAACTCTGCTCCCGTACCCTAACTCACACCAATTCCTGTTAACCAATCACTGCTGTGCTCGCAGGCCTACATTGGCTCCCGGTCCGGCAACGCCTCGATTTTAAAATTCTCATCCTTGCTTTCAAATCCCTCCATGGCCTCGCCCCTCCCTATCTCTGTAACCTCTTCCAGCCCTACAACGCTCCGAGATCTCTGTGCTCCTCCAATTCTGGCCTCTTGCGTATTCCTGATTGTCATCGCTCCACCATTAGTGGCCATGCTTTCAGCTACTCTGGAATTCCCTCCCTAAACTTCTCCACCTCTCTACCTTTCTCTTCTCCTTTAAGATGCTCCTTAAAACTGACCTCTTTGACCAAGCTGTTGGTCACCTGTCCTAATATCTCCTTATGTGGCTCGATGTCAAAGTTATCTGATATCGCTCCTGTGAAGCACCTTGGGACATTTTATCCAGGCCACTTGATTGGCACCCCATCCACCACCTTAAACATTCACTCCTTCCACCACCGGCGTACCGTGGCTGCAGTGTGTACCATCTACAAGATGCACTGCAGCAACTCGCCAAGGCTTCTTCAGCAGCACCTCCCAAACCCGCAACCTCTACCACCTAGAAGGACAAGGGCAGCAGGCGCATGGGAACACCACCACCTCCAAGTTCCCCTCCAAGTCACACACCATCCTGACTTAGAAGTATATCGCCGATCCTTCATCTGCGCTAGATCAAAATCCTGGAACTCCCTCCCTAACAGCACTGTGGGAGTACCTTCACCACACAGACTGCAGCAGTTCAAGAAGGTGGCTCACCACCACCTTTTCAAGGGCAATTAGGGATGGGCAATAAATGCTGGCCTTGACAACGATGCTCACATCCCATGAACGAATAAAACAAAACTATGTTAAAGGCACAATATAAATGCAAGTTGTTCTTGCTGTGACACCTAACAATGTCTATTTTCCACATGTATGATTAACTGCCCTAGTAAGAAAGAACTTGAACTAATAACACACATCTCTCAACATCCCATAGCGCTTCTTGTACAATGAATTACAGTCACTAAAATAAAAACAGAAAATACTGGAAACGCTCAGCGGGTCAGGCAGCATCTGAGGAGAGAGAAACAGAGTTAATGGGGCGGATTTTGCGGTGCGTATGATGGCGGATTCTGAGTACGCTGTCATACTGCCTTTGAAATTGACTGCAAGTTTGGGATTGACACATGCACTTGCGGATACGCTAAATCCCGAACTTGCGATCTGTCAAGGTACGCCTCACCGACGGGGAAATACTCATTGCTGGCCCAGAGTTGGGCTAATTACCCATCAACTGTCCAGCAATTACGTCTGAAAATTTTACGGTCAGTGAAAGCAGGCGCAGGAGCCTGTTTCACTGTGAAAGGAACCCATTTGAGTGCATCTGAAAGGATTGTTCACCATCACAACAGTGAGTACACTTCAAAAGTACTTCATTGGCTGTAAAGCGCTTTAAGATATCCGGTGGTCGTGAAAGGCGCTATATAAATGCAAGTCTTTCTTTCTTTCTTTCTGGTATCCCATCACAATAAAATACATGTACCTGGTGGCAACATTTAGAAACATAAAAAATATAAAATATGACAATTACTATTTAAAATGATCAATGTTTTCTGCACTCCAATTGTATGATCAAGAACTGGGCATTCGGTACAGATCATTTATACTTTGTCCAAACATATGAAATAAGATCAGTTTGCTATTGAATTATTTTACATAATACATTTAAAGCTGCCCCACAGCTGGTGTGCTACGTGCCTGGTGTACAGTAAACCAAAAGAATCATTGCCAACACCTTTCAGTGCTGTTGAATCGCAATCCGTCGTAATGGGCCTTTGACAGGAGATTAAATGTTAGCCCTAAAAGAATAAAAAACTTACCTGATTCACATAAAACAAGTCCGAACAGATCCTTAATTTAAAAAGCCGGGATGTTTGAAGTACAGCACAGGTAATTCTTTGGGCTAGCTAAACACTCCACAACGTTCTACGCTATCCTGTCAAAGGTCCATTATGACGGATTGTGATTCAGCAGCACTGAAAGGCTTTGGCAATGCTCCTTAGTGCAATTAAGAAAAGGAACATGTTTCTTAGTATGAAGTATAAGTAACGTAACGTTTAATACACTTCCCATGTGATAGAAACTGTTTTGACCTCAATAGAAGGTTGAACAGCTAAACGATTTATTTCACTTTAGGACGAAAATCTTTCCCTTGACCTCAAATGATCTTTTATAGCCTGGAAAACAGATGCCAAATTATTGTGGGGATTTTGTTACATAATTTTAACAAAGTGTTGATATATGAAATATGTCCAAGTACCAGTTTAATTAAAAGTTTTCCAAAGTTGTTAAAAGTTTTTTGAAGTTTTTAAAAGTTTTAAAAATTAAATTTCAATGGATGAGACTGAAAGAAGTTTCTATGGGCGTGGCTTGGTTGTGGGCGTGTCTTCCCTTACGCACAGACTGTACGCGGCGCGCCTGGCCTTCGTGATGTAATACGCTGCGCGCAGCTCCGCAGCCACAAACAGCAAGTCTACGTTCTGGGCCTCGCACAAGGCAAGTTCGTATTCTTTCAAAGGTTGGCGGCATACTCCGGAGCTATGCCGCCAACTGCAATTTCTGGGCCAATGTCTAAGGTCAATGACCTTTCATCAGAACTGGAAGATGTTAGAGATGTAACTGTTTTTAAGCAAATACGGGCAAAGGAAATGTGGGTGGGGTGGGGCAGGGAAAGAACAAAAGGGAACGTCTGTGATAGGGTGGAGGGCAGGAGTGATTAACTAACAAAAGGCAAGATGCTGCAAGGCAAAACGGGGTGGTAATGGGATAAGTAAAGAAACAAATGATGGGTCGAGAGGAGGTGTAAATGGTTACAGCAGAATAGCAGAGGGGGAGTAATAAGCATAGGCAAAGAGGAATGCCTCCTGTGCTCCAGGAATCATAGACTCATAGGGGGAAAAATTGAGTTGGTAGCGCCACCCGTTAGCACCTTAAGAGGGCGCTAAGTGGGGCGCAAACCAACTAGCGCCCAGGTGTGGCACTGCCCATGCCTCCCGCAAAATTCAGCGGGAGGATAGTGGTGGTGCTAACCAGTAGCGCCCTGTGGCGCTACGCCGCTGGCGATGACGTCATTGGTGTGCGCAGCGCCCCGCTCACACCCCGGCCACGATCTTCGGGAACGCCCCCTGATTTACCGCCGGACGCTATGTCCGACAGGGTCAGGGGGGCGTACCTGCGGCCGGGGAGGCGCAATTTAAAGGCGAGGTGCGGGGCGGCCATTTTTGTTGCTGGCCGCCTGCCAGCACCTGCCTGTGCTCCTGTCCCCGGCCTCCTGAACCCCCCCCCCCCACCCCCCGCGCGGAGTGCCAGCTGCGCTCCAAGAGCCCGGCACTTCTCTTGGGTGCCGGGCTCTTTTGCCTGCACTCCCGATCCCCGGGGGCCTAGCTGGGCCCCAGGTCGCGCTGCACAAGGCCCCTCCCCTTTAAGAAGGGAAGGAAGGCCTGCAATACCACGGCGCTGCAGCACGTAGTGCCACGATATTCACTTGCAGTGCCCCAAGAGGGAGGCGGGGCACTTCCAGTAGCGCCTCGCTTCCCTCTTGGGGCGCAACCACTCAATTTCTGGCGCGGGAGCGCTAATTTTTCTGGGGCGCTACTTTTAGTGCCCCAGTGAAGTTAGCACCTCAATTGGGGCGCTACTCAATTTTTAGCCCATAGAATCTTACAGCACAGAAGGAGGCCATTCAGCCCATCGTGCCTGTGCTAGTTCTTTGAAAGAGTGATCGTGCTCAGTCCCACATCCCCGCTTTTGTCGTAACCCTGTCAGTTTCTCATCCTCCAGGACCTGTCCAACTCCCTTTTAAAATTATTGATGGAATCAGCTTCCACCACCTTTTCAGGTTGAGCGTTCCAGATCCTGACAGCTCTCTGAGTGAAAACATTTCTCCTCATCTCCCCTCTCGACCTTTTTCCAATGATTTTAATCTATGACCTCTGGTTATTGACCCATTCGCCAGCGGGAACAGCCTTTCTCTGTCTACTCTATCAAAACACCTCAACATCTTGAAAACCTCTATTAGGTCACCTCTTAACCTTGTCTGTTCCAAGGAGAACTGTCCGAACTTTTCCAACCTCTCCTCATAACTGAAGTCCCTCATCCCTGGGAACATCCTGGTAAACCTCCTCTGTACCCGTTCTAAGGCCTTTACATCTTTCCTGAAGTGTGGTGCCCAGAATTGTCCGCAATACTCCAGCTGAGGCCTAACCAGTGATTTATAAAGTTCGAGCCTGATCTCTTTGCTTTTATATTCGATTCCTCTATTTATAAGCCCAAGTAACCCATATGCTTTTTTTAACCATCTTATCACTTGCCCTGCCACCTTTAAGGATTTGTGTATGTGGGTGCCAAAGTCTCTCTGCTCATCCACACTTCTCAAAATCATGCCATTTATAGAATACTGTCTTTCTATATTAGTCCACCCAAAGTGCATCACTTCCCACTTCTCCGCATTGAACTCCATCTGTCGTGCTCCTGCCCATTTCACCCTCCTGTCTATGTCATCCTGAAGTCTATAACTATCCTCATCACTACCTACTACGTTGCCAAGTTTCCTATCATCTGCAAATGTTATAATGCTGCTCCCTACACCCGAGTCTAGGTCGTTTATAAAAATTGCAAAGAGTAATGGACCCAAAACCGACCCTTGGGGAACACCACTGCAAACCACTCTCCCAGTCTGAAAAACATCCATCCACCACCACCCTCTGCTTCCTGTCACCGAGCCAATTCTGTATCCATACTGCCACTTTCCCCATGGGCTTCCATCTTCTTAACAAGCCTTCTGAGTGGCACTTTGTCGAATGCCTTCCGAAAGTTCATATAACTTAGATGGGGCAGAGAAAGGCAGGTAGACCCCAGGGGTCCGGACCACCCCACCGGCCCTGTACAGACGGGGGATCCCCACCCCAAGCACCAGCCTCCACTACTCTTAGTTGTGTAAGATTTAGGATCACAGGCTCACATAGATTACCCAACAGGGCTTTAGAAGTTGTAAGGCTTTTATTAAAGAGCTACAGGTTTAAAGCATAATCAGATATACACAGTCTAAGCAACGATCACGCGCGTTCGACCGGTCCCTCCGATCTTTTATTTTCCCAAAAGTAACCAAATATATAGTGCCTGAGTCCATTTTGTCATTTCAAAATTATCCCAAAATCCAAACAGCAGTATTATTGAACTGACAATGTTCAATTTCATTTCTATCAATTTATCCTCCATTTCCAATTTCAGAAACAAGTAATTCTCAGGCTAGGTGGCTTACACAGTGTTTTAACATTAGAGACAGAAGTGCTGCAATTAGTTTACAAGGTAACTTCCATATAACAAAAGAAAGAAGATAATCCATTGTGACTCTGCTTAGAACCCAAGGGGTTAATTTATCAAATCATAATTTTTCTTCTGTCACTGTGGTGAAATATTAACTTAAAATTAAGAAACTTAAATTTAATAATGTCCAATATCTTTAAATTCCATACTAAAGTTGTTGCTTGGTGAACTTACACAGCTGTCAGTGGGAAGGGTTAACTCCTTTGCAGGTTTTTAAGAAGGTGGAGCAAAACATTATCAGGCGCACGCAGTTACGCTACTTCACGTAAATTTTAAAAAACTTTCCCGATTAAAAAAGACAGTTGTGTTTTCACACTTTAACTAGACATGAACAGAACAGATAAAACAAAACAAAATAGCACATTCTTGCAGAAAACAGTAAATTACGTCATATTTCTTATTGTCCTTTCTTCAGATGTCTTTCCAAAATACTGTAAAAACATTGAATATAACTGGAGAAAAATTAGTTTTTCACATTTAAACAAATCAAATCAAACTGCTTTAGAAGATTTCACCATAGCAACTGCGACTCCAAGGTTAAATCTTAGACTGAAACTTACAGTTGCTATCGATAGATTTTTATTAGGTATGGTACCAAGGTGTGTAAATGGAGTTGAGGTGTAGGTCAGCCTTGATCTAATTGAATGGCCGAGCCAGCTGGAGGGGCTGAATGGCCTCCTGCTGTCCTTATGTTCCTGGCTTCTACAATTTTCATGGCTGAATTCCTGAGATACATTCCTAGCTCACGGAGCTCTGTGTCAGGATTGCTGAAGAGATCGGTTTGCCCTGGGGATGCATTTAGTGATTTAGGCAACATTGCGACTGTGTCCTTGGTCACCCTGCAGACATGTCTCCGTAATCGCAATTATATCGTATCCGTTTACATCTATTTGCGCTGTTAATTCGTCTACCTTATTACGAATGCTTCGTGCATTCAGATACGGTGCCTTTAGATTTGTCTTTGTAACATTTTTAGACATCTTAACATTTTTTTGTGCTATGGCCCTATTTGTCTTATTACCATTTTTTCTTACCTGGACCCTATTTGTTAGTGCACTCTTTTGTTTATACGCTCTGTCCCTTCCTGCATTAACCCAGGCTTACAACTTCACTGCAAACAAACAATAGCTTATCGTAAATCCAGCCTATCAAAGGAGCGGCTTGTTGGCTTGTTCACTTTAATCGCAATTGGCGGCACTTCCCACTGTGCTCATTGCCTTACAGCAGGAGAGAACGACTGGCCCAGTCATGGTTCATCACCCCGTAAACGTGAGCTGAGAAAGCGTTGTGCTAAGCAGTCAGGGTGATGGATGGGATATAGATGGAGGCAAATGCATGTGTGAGAGCAGTCACGTCTACAGTGACCCTGTGTTTCGGGGCAGGCTGCTGCTTCAGCTAGTTTATGTTGTTTCCTTGGCATCTCCCCTCCTCTCCGGCAGGTGCTGACTTTTGTTGGGGTGCAGTGCCGCGGGATCTGACCGCCCTCCAGTACCTCACTCGAGTGACGTGCTTCGCGCGCGGGCCGAGGCGATGAGCGTAGACAGAATGTTCAACCGTGAGGGGACATGTCCTCACCCAACTGTCCTGTACGCAAGGAGGGGTGGGTCAGTGGAGTGTGATGATCGAATGGGAATCCGAACAGAATCTAGCCCAAGGGTCGTGAGGTTAACCATTGCATTCAGTTGCTGCATGGGTTGAGATCACCTGATTCAGCAAAGGCCGGATGAGATCTGGTCTGTACAACTCAGTGCCACACAACATGATCCCTTTATCTCCACTGCTTCCATTTAATTTTAGTTATTAGTGTATTTAAGCAACAGTCTGAGAAGTGAAAGGAACTAGACTCAGAGGTGAGTGGTCTTCTTTAACGATTACCAACCTAAGGAATGTCAGTATGAGGAAATAAAAAACCTTTACATTCATTGCCAGCATTCAACACCTGCTAAACTGTCCCATCTAACACTCCCAGGGCAGGTACAGCACGGGTTAGATACAGAGTAAAGCTCCCTCTACACTGTCCCATCAAACACTCCTGGGTCAGGTACAGCATGGGTTAGATACAGAGTAAAGCTCCCTCTACACTTTCCCATCAAACACTCCCAGAGCAGGTACAGCATGGGTTAGATACAGAGTAAAGCTCCCTCTACACTTTCCCATCAAACACTCCCAGAGCAGGTACAGCATGGGTTAGATACAGAGTAAAGCTCCCTCTACACTGTCCCATCAAACACTCCCAGGGCAGGTACAGCATGGGTTAGATACAGAGTAAAGCTCCTTTTGCACTGTCCCATCAAACACTCCCAGGGCAGGTACAGCACGGGTTAGATACAGAGTAAAGCTCCCGCTACACTGTCCCATCAAACACTCCCAGGGCAGGTACAGCACGGGTTGAATAGACAGTAAAGCTCCCTCTACACTGTCCCATCAAACACTCCCAGGGCAGGTACAGCACGGGTTGAATAGAGAGTAGAGCTTGTTTTGTTAGATCAGGGTTACTATTCTGAGACTTAAATAAAGGCCCATGTTGGATCAGAGGAAAGAGAGCTTTATCCTGCACCTAATCCAAGATGTACCTGGCCGGGGAGTATTTGATGGGACAGTGTAAAGAGTTTTGGGTAGAAATTAGTTTGTGCCACTAGGGAATGATCCCTGATCCTCGAATTGGGCCTGGGGCCTCCTCTGAATAATTGGAGTGAGCGGCCGGCTCCTGTTGCACCTCCGGAGGCAGCTGGCCGTGTCAAAGGACCCAATTTGGGCCTCCTGCCTCACTGCCAGTATCCCGCATGAATGTATTGGGTAGTGGAGTGGGTGGCGGGGGGGGGAGAATGGAAGGGGGCGGCGATCTCTGGCCACCAGAGGCCCTCAGCGGTGCTGTGAATCCGGGAGAAACTCTCCTGCTCCTCCTGGCTCCACAGGTATCTTTTTTTAAACAAAAGAGGCTCACCTTTGGTTGGCAGCAGTTTGCTAAGCCTCCACTCCAGGAAAACCTGACCAGAGCAGGCCCATATGTGAACCTACGCAAGGTGACAAAAGCCTATTTTAAGCTGCCACGAGGATCACCTGACTCAATACGAGGTCGGACGTATTTCAGGCATCTTTGGGGCGTGGGACATTAACCTTGCGAAATTGGTCCTTTTTACCATTGTTTTCTGCCCGGAAAACAGGCACAATGACGTCCATTTTTACCCCTGCCCCTGGTCTGTTCTTGTAATGTATTGTCACATGGTCTGTCACATGGTTTAGTATGAGCATGCTCAGTTCACTCTGGCCTAGTAAAGCAATCACATGAACTATCAACTCATCCTGTCCCTGTCCTTCATTTGTTCTACCCACATATATTACATTTTTGGTGATGAAAATGGGACCCAAAGCCATTTTTAGGGATCATGGAAGGATGCAATGTTCAACCTGCGAGTGGAAAAGTTTAAGGTGAATTTGTGACACCTAAATTGAATTTTTGCGATGTTTTATTGTTAATGCTGATGCAGAATTGTCTGTGCTTCACCTTCGCGTGTATGTATACACAGCAACAGCGGCATTGATTCTCACAGCTACACAGGTAGCGTGCCGAGTCACTGTTCAACGGGATCGGGACAATCATGGCCATGCCTACGGGATTCATTGGAAGCCTCGACATGTGTGACTGAGCTTGCGAACCATTTAGTTCTTACATTGAGCGGATGGAGATGTTTTTAAAGCCAATAACATTATTGAGACCGAAGGTGCAGATGAGAATGTTCAAGCTCAAAATGAAGTAATTCGTGAACGTAAAGAAGCAATTTTTCTAACGTCAGAGAAAGTGAAGGATGCATCGTTTGAAGACATTGGGGGTGATTTTGCCAATGGGGAGCTTTTGGAGGCGGGACTCCCACTTGTCGGGTTTCAGTCCCGCCTCCAACAACTTCTGGCCAACCCACGCTATTTTCCTTTGAGTGACCTTGTTAAGCCCGCCCAGCGGGTTTGCAGGCCAATTAAGGGAAAGCCGGTTGCAGAGAACGTCAACGTATGACGTTTCATCTGTCAAAAATTTGTGAAGCTGTCAAACACTGACATTCTCTGTAGTTTGATGAGGTCTTAAATTCAAGACCTCATCAAACTTCTTTCTTTTGTAGAAATGAGATGGTTGTTGCACCTGAGAATGCAGCGGCTATCTGTCATCCCCAACGCAGAGGTCCGAGACTCGCCGCATACCCACCGACTGAAGCCTGCAGGAAGAAACAAAGGTAAGTACACTTTTACTAACATTTTGCACTTACCTCAGATACTCACCTCTCCACTCTTGAACCCATCACTTACCTTCACAGCACACTTTTGCACCCCGACCCCTGCAGACCCACTACTCACCTCGCTGAGCTGGCGGGTTTCGGAGCCTTCGGGAAGCCCGCACTTGTGAGGGCAAAAAGGGGATAATCCTATTTTCTGTCTGTTAACTACCTGTTAACAGGCAGTTAATAGGCTTTAATCCCTTCCCACCTCCAAGGAGATGGGACCCGGCACAGGACGGCTACCCGCCTCCTGGGAAGATGGCATGAAGGTGGGTTGGTGGCGGGTTGGGCACCCGCCCCCAAATTCTGCCATTTTCCCAGCAGTCCCGCCTCCATACCCGCCTCCCCAGGGCTGGCAAGATCGCCCCCATTGTTGTGAAACTCGAGGACCATTTTGACCCAAAGCCATTAGAAATAACAGAGAGCTATAAGTTTGGTACCAGAAACCGAAAACAAAGTGAAACCATCAATGAGTACATTGTAGCTCTTAAGAACCTGTCTTTGTATTGTAACTTTGGCACAGTTTTGGATCGTGCGTTGCGAGATAACGTTTGACAAAGCATGTAAAATTACACTATCTATGGAGATGGCGTCTAAGAATGCTAGGGAGCTCCATCCAACTCAAGTGACGAGTGCAGCTGAGGCCTACAGTCACAAAGCCACCGCCAAACCTAAAGTTGTGAGACCAAGTCAAAAGCATGTTGGTGAGAGCAGTTCAGTGAATTGTTACCGCTGCAATGGAACTCACTCACCACAGTCCTGCCAATACAGAAATGTGAAGTGTTTTCACTGCCAGAAGCAAGGCCATATCTCAACAGCTTGCAGAGCTAGATCGAAAGCAGGAAGTAAGAACCATTCTAGTGGCAATGCAAAGCAGCGACAACAAAAGGGAGGAATTCACAATATTGAAGTGAACACACCTGATGTTGAAGAACTCGGCATCTACAGTATCTACGCCACTAGCAGCAACACTAGCAGTCATGAGAAAGACTTCCGTACAAAACTTTTGATCAAAGACCAATATATTGATATGTGTATCGACCACCTTTGCGGATTGCTCTATCATGAGTAAGGACACATATGAGAGTAAGTTTAATCAAGTACCACTTACAAAGGTTACCGTAGAGTTAAAAACCTACTCCGGAGAAATCCTAGAGACATGTAGACAAATGGAATGTACAGTTTAACACAATGGCCAGTTAGTAAAGCTGCAAATTTTGTAGCGAGCTACAACAGGCCAACCCTCATGGGCAAAGACTGGTTGAGAAAGTTGAAACTAGATTGGAAAAACATCTTCAGTGTAGATGCTTCAAAGAAGCGACTCGACACAATGCTGAACAAGTATGAAAGCATGGTCACAGACAGTTATGGGGCATCACGGTGTATGTTGCACATATCCGCATCAAGTCCAACACGAAGCCTGTATTGTAAGGCAAAGCCGGTCCCCTATGCGAATCGAATAACTAGGGAGGTAGATAGGGCTTTAAACTAAATAAGGGGGGGAGGGTCCCGGTGGAGAGAAATCTAGAATGCTAAAGAGAAAAGACAAGGAAGCAGTGCAGTGTTGTGTCCGTCAGTAGTAAGACACAGACTGCAGGAGAACGGTACAACAGGTGTTTACTCAACGTGGCTCACTCTGGAACTGAACTGTACAGATTACTACTCAGTGCTATATACAGTTGTGGTCACTGCTGGTACTACAGTGTACATGAGCTGTAAAAAGTAGTTCCCCCCTTAAAGGTATATACATTACAATTCCTCCCCTTTTAGATTAACAGTACCATAACACTCATTTAACAATTAAATATCAAACTAATTACAATTAACACTTTTAACATGCAACGTTAGCTGAAAATAGTCAATTTTTTTGGGGAGGCTTCCTGATCCTTTCTGGATAGCGCCTTTCCCGAGTGTCTCGCTCTTGGTGCGGAGGCGATTCTGGCACCCTGTCGTTGGTTGGGTCATCAGCTTCCGATGCTACTGTTTCTGGGGTAGATGCGACCTGTACGTCGGTTTCCTCACCAGGTACATATGGGCGAGGCATGGGGTTGACTTGTTCCTGTGACTCTTGGATCTGGTCAGCATGGTGTCTCACGATGTTCTCCCCAACATCCACTGTGTACATGAGTGGGCCCTGCCGTGTGCATATCGTTCCTGGCTGCCATTTTTCTGTTCGGTAGTCACGGGCCAAGACTGGTTGCCCTACATTGAAGCTCCCTGTTGGCTTCTCATGGATGTGCTGGAATTGCTTACTCTCAACATCTCTTCGTACGTTTGGTCTGAGCAAATCCAGGCGAGATCTTTACCTTCGGTTAGAGAACATCATGGCCGGGGCCTGGTTGGTGACTGCATGTGTCGCATTCCGGTAGGCGAACAGGAAATTGTCCACCTTATGCTGCAGCGGAATGTTGTCATTGTACATAGCCTTTATTGCCTTCTTAAAGGTTTGTACGAACCTCTCAGCCAATCCATTTGTGGCTGGATGATACGGGGCGGATGTGTAATGCCTTACCCCATTCTTCTTCATAAACCTCCGGAACTCTTCGGACACAAACTGTGGTCCGTTATCGGAGCAAATCTGTTCTGGCAAGCCGTTCCTGGCAAAAATGGTCCGTAGGACTGCAATAGTTTTCTCCGTGGTGGTGGAGGACATTTTGATGAACTCAGGCCATTTCGAGTGCGCATCCACGGCTATTAAAAACATTGAGTTCATGAATGGACCAGCAAAATCAATATGCACCCGTTGCCATGGAGATGAGGGCCACTCCCATGGGTGTAGAGGGGCATGTGGTGGTGCATTTTGGACTTACTGGCATCCTGAGCAGCTCTTGGTCAGGTCCTCGATTTGTTTATCGATTCCCGGACACCACACATAAGCCCTGGCAAGGCTTTTCATTTTTACCCCTCCCAGATGACCCTCATGAAGCTCATTGAGCACTCTATCCCTTAACTTGGGTGGAATTACCACTCGGGATCCACACATCAAGGTCCTCCGGCACACTGACAGCTGTTCTCTTCTTGTCGAGAATGCTGGCAACAGTGAGTCGCCATGCGCTGGCCATCCCTTCACCGTCAAATCATATACCCGAGACAGTGTCGGGTCATTTCGGGTCTCCTTTTCTATATGAGCATTAGTTACCGGTAGGTATTCAACTATAGTCGAATGGAATATTTTGACAGGATCCACTGCTGGTGCTTCCTCCGCAGTAGGCAGTGGCAGGCATGATAGCCCATCAGCATTTCCATGCTGTTTCGTGCCCTTATATTCAATCTCATAGTGGTGCGCCCCTAGAAAGAGTGACCATCTTTGTAGTCGTTGCGCAGTCATCACCGGAACGCCCTTGTTCGGATTTAAAATGGAGACAAGAGGCTGGTGGTCAGTCAGCAAGGTGAATTTCTGCCCGTGCAGATAGTGATTGAACTTTTTCACTCCCCACACTAGGCTGAAGGCCTCCCTGTCAATCTGGGTGTAGTTACGCTCGGCTGAGGTTAGTGATCGTGACACAAAGGCTATTGGCCTCTCTGAGCCGTCCGAGAATTTGTGCGACAGCACCGCTCCAATGCCGTAGGGTGACGCATCACACGCCAACCAAATTGGTAGTGCTGGGTTGAAATGGGCCAATACCTTTTTCGATGTGATTAGTGCTTTGCTCTTCTGGAAAGCTCGTCTACATTCGTCACTCCACTTCCATGGCACCCCAGTTTGCAGTAGGGTGTTCAGTGGGTGTAGTATTGTAGACAAATTTGGCAAGAACTTATGGTAGTAGTTTACCAGCCCGAGGAACGACCTCAGTTGTGACACATTTTCCGGTGCTGGAGCCTTGACTACTGCCTCAATCTTTTCTGGGGACTTATGTAACCCCTCTTTATCGATAACGTGGCCACAATACGAGATTTGTTTTCTAAAAAACTCGCATTTGGGGCGGTTAGCTCGGAGCCCATATTCCTGCAATCTAGTGAGCACCTGCTCCAGGTTGGCGAGGTGATCACTGTCATTTTCGCCCGTGACCAGGATGTCGTCCAAATAACACTGGGTCCCTGGGATCCCTTGCAGGACTTGTTCCATTGCCCTTTGCCAAATAGCCGGAGCTGATGCTACCCCGAATACCAGCCGGTTGTATTGGTAGAGACCTTTATGGGTGTTGATTGTGAGGTATTTTTTTGATGCTTCTTCTACCTCCATTTGCAGATACGCCTGGGCCAGATCAATCTTAGTGAAGCGTTTCCCTCCAGATAGCGAGGCGAAAATATCTTCAATCCGCGGAAGTGGATATTGCACGGTGTGAAGGACTGGGTTCACTGTTACCTTAAAGTCCCCACAGATGCGAACCTTCCTTGGTTCCCCAGGCGTGCTGCTCAACGACTTTTTCATCACAGGGACGATGGGTGTAGCCCACTCGCTCCAGTCTACCTTGGACAGTACTCCTGAACGTTCCAAACTCTCCAGCTCTGCTTCGACAGCTGGGCGGATCGCATAAGGTACCGGTCTGGCCTTAAAAAATGTTGGGTTTGCGTTTTCTTCGATTTTAATTGTTGCTGTCATGCCTTTTAGTGTTCCGAGTCCTTGCTGGAACACTTCTTGCACGTCGGTTAGGATCTTTGACAGTCGCCCAGGTTTGACGTCGTCATCCTTTTCAGCAGCCACAGTCAGTGCTTGTATGGAATGCCAATCTAGCTGTATTTTCCAGATCCATTCATGTCCCAGTAATGGTGGTCCTCCATCTTGCAATACATACAGGTCTAGTTTTGGTGTTTCCTTACCGTTATATATAACGGTCACCCTTATTTTTCCTTTGGGGTAGACTTTTTGCCCCGTGTACGTCTTCAAAATAATTTTTGTGTCTCTCAAGGGTATGTGTGAGAATAGCCGCTCGTAGTCCCATCGGTTTATGACTGTTAGGGCTGATCCTGTGTCCAATTCCATTTTTACCTGGACTCCTGCTATCTTGAGAGTGACCCAAATGGTTCGGTGATCCTCCGTTGTGATCACATTATGTAGTTTCAGACAACTCAGCTCCCTGCTTTCGGAGACGGTATCACTCTTTTGTTCATCTGAACTATTCTCCGTCACCTTATGTACCTTCTTGTACTTTCTTTTGGAGATTTCTTATTGCTGGTTTTCTTTCCCGACCTGCAGACTCGTGCTATGTGTCCTACTTTTCCACACTGTCTGCACACTTTGTCTTTGAACCAGCAATCATTGTGGTCGTGTGTTGTTCTGCCGCAGCGATAGCACTTCTCTGTTCTGTATGACATTTCGTTTGTGCCATATTCTTGCGGTCTCTGTTGTATCTCTGCAGCACCCCGTGCTGCTGCTTCATATGATACCACAATGCTGAAAGCCTTGTCCAGCGTAAGGTCCTTTTCAGATAAAAGCCATTTCTGGGTTCCTTCACTTTGAAGCCCACACACAAACTTGTCCCTTAAGGTATCTGCCAGTCCCGTTACAAACTGGCAGTGTTTTGATAGTTTGCGCAGTTCTGTTAAATATTCAGCATTGCTTTCATCCTTATGCTGGTTCCGTTTGTGAAACTTGAATCTTTCTGCTATTAACAGTGGTGTGGGGTTTAAATGTTCCTGTAGTATCGTTACTATGTCTTCAAAACTCTTTTCCATTGGCTTCGTTGGGGTTACTAGATTTCGTAATAAACCATACGTCTTTGCACCCATTAAATTTAACAATACCGACGCGTTCTTGTCATCTGACACCTCATTTGCCTTGCAGTATACCTCTATTTGTTCGACATATGTAGTCCAATCTTTGACTTCATTGTCAAATGCGGTGATACTGCCACTCTTCGGCATTTTGGGTGTGGTTTAAAATGGCTTAAAATGGCATCTCCCGCGCTTTCCTTCCTCCCCCGCTGCTGCCAACGCCGCTCTCGGCGGTCCTCGTGGCAATGGCGGTGCCCTGTAGGTTTCACGCGCTTCTCCTGCGCTGCTGCCAATGCCGCTCTCGGCGGTCCTCGTGGCAATGGCGGCACCTCGCGGGTTTCTGTGCGTCTCTCTCCCTCTCCTCGACGCTGCTCGGCCCCTGAACATCGGCTGCGCCCTGTGCGCTCTGCCCTCTCTCTCTCTCTCCCGTCGACGCTGCTTGGCCCTTTGCTGTGCCACTCGGTCGGGCTCTAGCCCACCGCTGTCCGGGAAGGGTCTGCGCACTACCTGTTGCCAGCCTGTTTCGCTGGACCACCGCGACTGGAAAGCCAAGCCTGGCTTTCAACAGCCTCCCCCGCAATTCTCGAGTCTCTGCTGGATGACTGGGTGGCTGCCCGTGGTCGACGCCCGTATCTCTGGCCTTGACCTCCAATCTACTGGTCTCCAGGAATGAATCCCTGGGAGGTGATGCAGAGTTGCAGGTAGGATCGAATTTGCCTCGTCGCCAATGTTGTGTCCGTCAGTAGTAAGACACAGACTGCAGGAGAACGGTACAACAGATGTTTACTCAACGTGGCTCACTCTGGAACTGAACTGTACAGATTACTACTCAGTGCTATATACAGTTGTGGTCACTGCCGGTACTACAGTATACATGAGCTGTAAAAAGTAGTTCCCCCCTTAAAGGTATATACATTACCTGCAGGAAAGTGATTGGGGTAAGGATAACCAGATTGTGTTAGGAAGGGACAGAGTGTACAAACAAAGGAGTGCACTAACAAATAGGGTCCGGGTAAGGAAAAATTGTAATAAGACAAATAGGGCCATAGCACAAAAAAATGTTAAGTTGTCTAAAAATGTTAAAAAGACAAATCTAAAGTCACGGTATCTGAATGCACGAAGCATTCGTAATAAGGTAGACGAATTAACAGTGCAAATAGATGAAAAAGGATACAATATAATTGCGATTATGGAGACATGGCTGCAGGGTGACCAAGGCTGGGAGCTGAATATCCAAGGATATTCAATATTTAGGAAGAACAGGCAAAAAGGAAAAGGAGGTGGTGTGGCGTTGTTGGTAAAGGATGAAATCAGAGCAATAGTGAGAAAGGATATTGGCTCAGAAAATCACGGTGTCGAATCAGTCTGGGTGGAGCCAAGAAGCACCAAGGGGCAGAAAACATTGGTGGGAGTTGGCTATAGGCCTCCAAACAGTAGTGGTAATGTGTGGGATGGCATCAAACAGGAAATTAGTGATGCATGTAACAAGGGTACTACAGTAATCATGGGTGACTTTAATCTACATATAGACTGGCCAAACCAAATTAGCAATAAAACTGTGGAGGATGAATTCCTGGAGTGTGTACGAGATGGTTTTTTAGGCCAGTACATTGAGGAGCCAACTAGGGAACAGGCTATCCTAGATTAGGTATTGTGCAATGAGAAGGGGTTAATTAATAATCTTGTTGTGCGGGGTCCTTTAGGGAAGAGTGACCATAAAATGATAGAATTTTTCATTAAGATGGAAAGTGAAGAAGTCCAATCCGAAACTAGGGCCCTAAATCTAAACAAAGGAAACTACGAAGGTATGAGGAGTGAGTTGGCTATGATAGATTGGGGAGCTTCATGAAAAGGCATGATGGTGATGGGCAATGGCTAACATTTAAGGAACGAATGCATGAATTGCAACAGTTATACATTCCTTTCTGGTGCAAAAACACAAAAGGAAAAGTGGCCCAATCATGGCTAACAAAAGAAATTAAGGATAGTATTACATCCAAAGAGGATTCATATAAAGTTGTCAGAAAAAGTAGCAAGCCTGAGGGTTGGGAGCAGTTTAGAGTTCAGCAAAAAAAGGACCAAGAGATTAATTAAAAGGGGAAAAATAGAGTATGAGAGTAAACTTTCAAGGAACATAAAAGCAAACTGCAAAAGCTTCTACAAATATGTAAAAAGAAAAAGATTAGTGAAGACAAATGTAGGTCCCTTACAGTCAGAAACGGGAGAATTTATAATGGGGAACAAGGAAATGAAAGAGCAATTAAACAAATACTTTGGTTCTGTCACCACAGAAGAGGACACAAATAACTTCCCAGAAATGCTAGGGAACCAAGGGTCTAGTGAGAAGGAAGAATTAAAGGAAATTAGTATTAGTAAAAAAAATAGTGCTGGAGAAAATAACGGGACTAAAAGCCGACAAATCCCCAGGGCCTGATAATCTGCATCCCAGAGTACTAAAAGAGGTAGCCATGGAAATAGTGGATGCATTGGTTGTCATCTTCCAAAATTCTATAGATTATGGAACAGTTCCTGCAGATTGGAGGGTGGCAAATGCAAAAAGGAGGGAGAGAGAAAACAGGGAACTACAGACCGGTTAGCCTAACATCAGTAGTAGGGAAAATGCTAGAGTCTATTATAAAGGATGTGATAACAGGACACTTAGAAAATATCAACAGGATTAGACAAAGTTAACATGGATTTATGAAAGGGAAATCATGTTTGACAAACCTACAGGAGTTTTTTGAGGATGTAACTGGTAGAATAGATAAGGGAGAACCAGTGGATGTGGTGTATTTGGATTTTCAGACGGCCTTTGATAAAGTCTCACATAAGAGGTTAGTGTGCAAAATTAAAGCACATGGGATTGGGGGTAATATACTGGCATGGATTGAAAATTGGTTAACAGACAGGAAACAGAGTAGGAATAAAAGGGTCTTTTTCAGGGTGGCAGGCGGTGACTAGTGGGGTACCACAGGGATCAGTGCTTGGGCCCCAGCTATCCACAATACATATCAATGATTTGGATGAGGGAACCAAATGTAATATTTCCAAATTTGCTGATGACATGAAACTAGGTAGGATTGTGAGTTGTGAGGAGGATGCAAAAAGGCTTCAAGGCGATTTAGACAAGTTGAGTGAGTGGGCAAATACATGGCAGATGCAGTATAACGTGGATAAATGTGAAGTTATCTACTTCGGTAGGAAAAACAGTTAGGTAGATTATTATTTAAATGGTGCTAGATTGGGAAATGTTGATGTACAGAGGGACCTGGGTGTCCTTGTACACCAGTCACTGAAAGCAAACATGGAGGTGCAGCAAGCAGTTAGGAAGGCAAATGGTATGTTGGCCTTCATTGCAAGAGGATTTGAGTACAGGAGCAAGGATGTCTTACTAAAGTTATATAGGACCTTGGTGAGACCACACCTGGAGTACTATGTGCAGTTTTGATCTCCTTACCTAAGAAAGGATATAATTGCCATAGAGGGAGTGCAGCAAAGGTTCACCAGACTGATTCCTGGGATGGCAGGACTGTCGTATGAGGAGAGATTGGGTCGATTAGGCCTGTATTCACTAGAGTTTAGAAGAATGAGAGGGGACCTCATTGAAAAATATAAAATTCTGACAGGGCTAGACAGACTGGATGCAGGGCGAATGTTTCCCCTGGCTGGGGGGGTCTAGAACGAGGGGTCACAGTCTCAGGATACGGGGTAGGACATTTAGGACTGAGATGAGGAGAAATTTCTTCACTCAGAGGGTGGTGAACCTGTGGAATTCTCTACCATAGAAGGCTGTGGAGGCCAAGTCACTGAATATATTTAAGAAGGAGATAGATAGATTTCTAGACACAAAAGACACCAAGGGGTATTGGGAGAGAGCGGGAATATGGTATTGAGATAGAGGATCAGCCATGATCATATTGAATGGCGGAGCAGGCTCGAAGGGCCGAATGGCCTACTCCTGCTCCAATTTTTCTATGTTTCTATGAAAAGTCAGGTGGAGGAAGAGCTACAGAAACTGAGAGAGAACGGATTGCTAGTAAAAACTGACAAAAGTGAATGGGCTACCCCGACCGTGTTAGTGCCCAAAGCAGACAAAACAACGCTTGTGCGGTGACTACAAAGTTACTATCAAACATGCAGTTGACAATGAGCAGTACCCATTACCTACATCACAAGATTTGTATGCAGCACTCTCTGGGTCAAAGGTTTTCTCCAAGCTTGACCTGTTGCACACTTACACTCAATGTTGAGAAAGAAAGTCAACAGTATCTCACTATCAACTCAAGGGACTGTACTCATACACTAAGCAGCCGTAAGGTGTGAAGCCCTCCCCCAAAATCTTCCAGGCTACGATGGATAAGATTTTGCAAGGAATTCCAAATTGCTTATGCAATCAAGACAATATGCTGATCACAACAAGCAGCAAGGAAGAAAATCTAGAAGTGTTAGATTTAGTGCTTCAAAGGTTGAATTCCTACAATGCCAAATTGAAAAGGAGCAAATGTGCTTTTGTGCAGCCCAAGGTTGTGTACCTTGGTCTGAAAGTTGATGCAAATGGCTTGCAACCAGTTAAGGAAAAGGTTGATGCTGTGATCAATGCCTCAAAGCCACAGAATGTGTCTGAGTTAAGATCTTTCCTTGGAATGGTCCAGTACTACTCACGTTTCTTACCTGAGTTAGCGACTATGTTAGTTCCGTTGCACAAGCTCCTCAAGAAGGATGTCCAATGGAAGTGGACGAAAGTGCACTCCAGCGCTGCTCTACTTGTGCACTATGACACAGAGTGTGAGCTTAGGTAAGCGTGTGATGCTTCCAGCTACGGTGTGGGAGCTGTCATAAGCTACGTAATGGATGACGGCCAAGAAAATCCAATTGCGTTCGCGTTGCGAACCCTCACAAACAGCGAAAGAAACTAAGTGCAAATTGAAAAGGAAGCCATGGTGTTTGGAATCAAAAAATTCCAATAGTTCCTGATTGGCAGAAAGTTTACCCTGATAACCGATCACAAACCGCTCCTAGTAATATTGGGGCCCAAATCTGCCATCCCTGCAATGTCCGCATCAAGAATGCAATGTTGGGCAGTGTTGTTGTCAAAGTATGACTACACAATTGAATATCGCACTTCAAAGCAAAACGCAATCGCAGATGCCTTGTCCAGGTTGCCACATGAGGACTCGTGTTGGGAGTGAAGGTGAGATTTTCACACTAAGTGCAATTGACAAAGACTTTCCCGTGAATGCAACTGAGATTGCAGATGAGACTCAGAAGGACTCAATACTGAAAAGAGTGTATGAAAAAACCTTGAATGGATGGACTGATCAGTGTCTGGACACAGAATTGAAACCATTCCATATCCGTTGTCCTGAATTGTCTTGTGAGCAAGGTTGTATCAATTGGGGAAACAGAGTGGTGGTACCTACTTCTTTGAGAAATAGAATTCTAGTCGAACTTCATACTGAACATCCAGGGATCGTCAGTATGAAATCAATTGCAAGAAGTTTTGTTTACTGGCCTGGATTGTACAGTGATCTTGAATCACTTGTCAGCAAATGCAGCGTTTGCCAAAATTGCAGAAACAAACCACCCAAAACTCCACTACAACCCTGGTCATGGTCAAGTGAACCTTTTCAGAGAGTACATGTAGACTTCTGTGAGAAAGCAAATAAATTATTTCCTGGTACTTGTAGATAGTCACTCAAAGTGGATTGAAGTGAAGCACATGGGTTCAAATACTACAACTAAACGTACCATAGATGAATTGAGGTCTATCTTTGCATGTCATGGCTTACCTGAAGAGCTTGTTTCTGACAATGGCCCTCAGTTCTGTTCTGTTCTATTCCAAGAATTCATGAAATGGAACGGTATCAAACACACTCTTGTTCCACCATATCATCCAGCTTCAAACGGAGCAGCCGAAAGGTCAGTCAGAATAGTAAAAGAAACTCTCAAAAAGCAAGTGTTGCCGGGTTGTTCGGGACTCAGCATGAAGCAACGTTTGGCAAATTTCTTGCTGAAGTACAGAACTACTCCACACACTGCAACTGGATAGACCCCAGCAGAACTCTTGCTGAAGAGGAGATTGAGAACGCGATTGAGTCTTGTTCAACCAAATTTGGCCTCAAGAGTTGAACAGAAACTGTTGAGTCAGAAACGTTATTATGACAGCAATCGGAAAGAATGCAGTTTCAGTCAAAACGAGCATGTTCGTGTTCTCAGTCCCCCTGGAAATTCGAGTCCACACAAGTGGGATGTAGGAACCATAGTAGAGGTTGGTGCAACCAAGAGATATTTGGTTGAAATTGGTGACAACATCTGAAGTGTTCATGCAGATTAAATGATCTCTGCTAGAGATGAACCAAGACATGATCTTGAAACACTTGATCATGAACACATACATGAGTTTGACTCTGTTCAGACTTCAGAAACTGAAGTACCAGGTTCAAACAAATCTGAGATAGAAACAGGATCATCTTTGAGTTCAGAACCAAAACAAAACAGCCTGAAAATTGGCTCAACACCAAAACCCTCAGGAAGGAGATCAGGAAACCTGTTATTAAACTGGATTTGTAGTTGGTTTAAAAGAAAAAAAGGCAGGAGTTTTTGTTTTGTGGTACATGTAATCCTGGGAAAGGTGGGACCATAGTTTTGTTGTATTTGAGAGGGGAATACGTACATTTTTTTAAGGGGAAAGCAGTGTAATGTATTATCACATGGTTTGTCACATGGTTTAGTATGAGCATGCTCAGTTCGCTCTGGCCTAGTAAAGCAAGCACATGACTAGCAACTCATCGTGTCTCTGTCCTTCATTTGTTCTACCCACATATATTACAGTCTGTACCTTACCTGGCACTGTTTGATGGGACAGTGTAGAGGGAGCATTACTCTGTATCTAACCCGTGCTGTACCTTACCTGGCACTGTTTGATGGGACAGTGTAGAGGGAGCTTTACTCTGTATCCAACCCATGCTGTACCTGCCCTGGGAGTGTTTGATGGGACAGTGTAGAGGGAGCTTTACTCTGTATCCAACCCGTGCTGTA
The DNA here is from genome assembly GCF_052327205.1 of Somniosus microcephalus. Classification (NCBI taxonomy): domain Eukaryota; kingdom Metazoa; phylum Chordata; class Chondrichthyes; order Squaliformes; family Somniosidae; genus Somniosus; species Somniosus microcephalus. The sequence continues at coordinate 54,099,295 of NC_141009.1, forward strand.
CCTGGCCTGGGAGTGTTTGATGGGTCAGTGTAGAGGGAGCTTTACTCTGTATCCAACCCATGCTGTACCTGCCCTGGGAGTGTTTGATGGGACAGTGTAGAGGGAGCTTTACTCTGTATCCAACCCGTGCTGTACCTGCGCTGGGAGTGTTTGATGGGACAGTGCAGAGGGAGCTTTACTCTGCATCCAACCTGTGCTGTACCTGACCTGGGAGTGTTTGATGGGACAGTGTAGAGGGAGCTTTACTCTGTATCCAACCCGTGCTGTACCTGCGCTGGGAGTGTTTGATGGGACAATGCAGAGGGAGCTTTACTCTGTATTCAACCTGTGCTGTAACTGACCTGAGAATGTTTGATGGGACAGTGTAGAGGGAGCTTTACTCTGTATCTAATCTGTGTTGTACCTGCCCTGGGAGTGTTTGATGGGACAGTGTAGAGGGAGCTTTACTCTGTATCCAACCCGTGCTGTACCTGACCTGGGAGTGTTTGATGGGTCAGTGTAGAGGGAGCTTTACTCTGTATCCAACCCATGCTGTACCTGCCCTGGGAGTGTTTGATGGGACAGTGTAGAGGGAGCTTTACTCTGTATCCAACCCGTGCTGTACCTGACCTGGGAGTGTTTGATGGGTCAGTGTAAAGGGAGCTTTACTCTGTATCCAACCCATGCTGTACCTGCCCTGGGAGTGTTTGATGGGACAGTGTAGAGGGAGCTTTACTCTGTATCCAACCTGTGCTGTACCTGACCTGGGAGTGTTTGATGGGACAGTGCAGAGGGAGCTTTACTCTGTATCCAACCCGTGCTGTACCTGCGCTGGGAGTGTTTGATGGGACAGTGCAGAGGGAGCTTTACTCTGTATCCAACCTGTGCTGTAACTGACCTGAGAGTGTTTGATGGGACAGTGTAGAGGGAGCTTTACTCTGTATCTAATCTGTGTTGTACCTGTCCTGGGAGCGTTTGATGGGACAGTGCAGAGAGAGCTTTACTCTGTATCTAACCCATGCTGTACCTGCCCTGGGAGTGTTTGATGGGACAGTGCAGAGGGAGCTTTACTCTGTATCTAACCCATGCTGTACCTGCCCTGGGAGTGTTTTGTGGGACAGTGTAGAGGGAGCTTTACTCTGTATCTAACCCATGCTGTACCTGCCCTGGGAGTGTTTGATGGGACAGTGTAGAGGGAGCTTTACTCTGTATCTAACCCATGCTGTACCTGCCCTGGGAGTGTTTGATGGGACAGTGTAGAGGGAGCTTTACTCTGTATCTAACCCATGCTGTACCTGCCCTGGGAGTGTTTGATGAGACAGTGTAGAGGGAGCTTTACTCTGCATCCAACCTGTGCTGTACCTGACCTGGGAGTGTTTGATGGGACAGTGTAGAGGGAGCTTTACTCTGTATCTAACCTGTGCTGTACCTGCCCTGGGGGTGTTTGATGGGACAGTGTAGAGGGAGCTTTACTCTGTATCTAACCCATGCTGTACCTGCCCTGGGAGTATTTGATGGGACAGTGTAGAGGGAGCTTTACTCTGTATCTAACCCGTGCTGTACCTGCCCTGGGAGTGTTTGATGGGACAGTGTAGAGGGAGCTTTACTCTGTATCTAACCCGTGCTGGAGCTGCCCTGGGAGTGTATGACGGGATAGTGTAGAGGGAGCTTTACTCTGTATCTAACCCGTGCTGGAGCTGCCCTGGGAGTGTTTGATGGGACAGTGTAGAGGGAGCTTTACTCTGTATCTAACCTGTGCTGTACCTGCCCTGGGAGTGTTTGATGGGACAGTGTAGAGGGAGCTTTACTCTGTATCTAACCCATGCTGTACCTGCCCTGGGAGTATTTGATGGGACAGCGTAGAGGGAGCTTTACTCTGTATCTAACCCATGCTGTAACTGACCTGGGAGTGTTTGATGGGACAGTGTAGAGGGAGCTTTACTCTGTATCTAACCCATGCTGTACCTGCCCTGGGAGTGTTTTGTGTGACCGTTTAGAGGGGGCTTTACTCTGTACCTAACCCGTGCTTGAGCTGCCCTGGGAGTGCATGACGGGATTGTGTAGAGGGAGCTTTCTCTGTATCTTACCCGTGCTGTACCTGCCCTGGGAGTGTTTGATGGGACAGTGTAGAGGGAGCTTTACTCTGTATCTAACCCGTGCTGTACCTGCCCTGGGAGTGTTTGATGGGACAGTGTAGAGGGAGCTTTACTCTGTATCTAACCCATGCTGTAACTGACCTGGGAGTTGCTTATCGGAACAGTGTCGCAAGGGTATAAATTTGAATCTAAGTCATAATTGCTTGCTGCTGAAATGGAATACAAGAAATAAGAAACAAAGTTCCATTTCTACTGTACTGACATCCCTCACCCTGATAACCATAAAAAAAATCATCCAAGGATAAATAGATCTATTTAGAAAAAAGAACCTGATTCTCATCAATCTCGGGCCTTTAGTGCAACTGTTTCAGAGATGCCTGTGCCCTCCAGCCATTCTGATCTACATTCCATTTCTCTGAAATTGGGTCACTTTTAGTAATGGAAAGCTTTCCCTGCCGGATTGGCTGCCTGGGCAATATCGTGTCACAGTACAGTGCAGGCGGGCCGAGCTGAGCTAATAGCCCCCTGGGGGGTGATGTGATGGCTGCCTCTCGGAAGGAATGAGCTCTTGAGGCCCGAGTCTCGGTTGTTACCGAAAATGTCACCCTGCCCTCAATCTAGGACGAGGGCGACCATAGATGTAGGACGATTTCAAGGGCAGAGGAAGGTTTTGCCTCATTACATGACAGCCCGACTGCACCTTAAGGGATGGTTCGTGACAGTGATTAAGTAGAGATTGGCAATGAAACTGGGGCAATCAGGTAGCATGAAGTGTTGATTGAGGATACTGAAAAATACGCTGAGGTATGAAATATTAAAGGAGCAGAGCTGGCTCTTTCCAATTGACTGTAGAAGGCATTGAATCCTTGTGGTTTCGTCCACTGGTTTCAGTGCCACTGGAAAAGTCATAGGCCTAGAAATTCAGTTGCCTTAGCGCCGCTTTTGAGGCGCTAGAGGGACTAGCGCCAGAGTTATGGCCAGTTTAAAAATTCCCTGGGGCCCTAAATCGGCGTTGCACCGGTAGCGCTGCGCCGGCACCGATGACGCCATCGGTGTGCGCAGCGTCCCGGTTGCCGTGGTAACCCGCCCGAACTCCGAAATTGAGTTGCGGCCGCCTCGCCTGTGGCAGCCGCAAGCAACGTTCTGTCAGAGTTGCCTTACTCCAGTTTGCGCCGGCGCATTAAAGGCCCCGCGGCGGCCGGCCACTTTCCCGCCGGCCGCCTGCCCGCAGCTCCCTCCCCGGACTTCTCCCCCCCCCCCCCGGAACAGATGCAAGCCCGGCACTTGTCCGAGGTGCCGGGCTCATTTTTAAGCTGATTTGCGCGGGCCGCGGCCGGGTGCAGCCAGCTCCTCCTTAACGGGAGGAGGAGGCCTGCACGTCCCCAGCCTGCCGCACCGCATCGGGTGCCGCAGCGCCGGAACAGCGCCGCAATGGGGCAGTTAGCGCCCATTGGGAGGCGCTGAAACCCTCCAGTAGCGCCGGCAGCCGTTTGGGCGCGGCGCTACTGAATTTTTGGCGCGCGCAGGGGGACTTAGCGCCGGCACTAACTTCCGGCGCTAAAGCTCTGGCTGCGCCAAAACTCAATTTCTAGGCCATAGAGTCATAGAGTATACAGCACAGAAAGAGGCCCTTCGGCCCATCGTGTCCGCGCCGGCCATCAAGCCCTGTCTAATCTAATCCCATTTTCCAGCACTTGGTCCATAGCCTTGTATGCTATGGCGTTTCAAGTGCTCATCTAAATGCTTCTTGAATGTTGTGAGGGTTCCTGCCTCTACCACCCTTTCAGGCAGTGAGTTCCAGATTCCAACCACCCTCTGGGTGAAAAAGTTCTTCCTCAAATCCCCTCTAAACCTCCTGCCCCTTACCTTGAATCTATGCCCCCTTGTTATTGACCCCTCTACTAAGGGAAAAAGTTGCTTTCTATCTATCCTATCTATGCCCCTCATAATTTTGTACACCTCAATCAGGTCCCCCCTCAGCCTTCTCTGCTCCAAGGAAAACAACCCCAGCCTGTCCAGTCTCTCTTCATAGCTGAAGCGCTCCAGCCCAGGTAACATCCTGGTGAATCTCCTCTGCACCCTCTCCAAAGCAATCACATCCTTCCTATAGTGTGGCAACCAGAACTGCACACAGTATTCCAGCTGTGGCCTAACCAGCGTTCCGCACAGCTCCATCACAACCTCCCTGCTCCTATATTCTATGCCTCGGCTAATGAAGGCAAGTATCCCATATGCATTTTTAACCACCTTATCCACCTGTTCTGCTGCCCCCAGGGATCTATGTACATGCACACCAAGGTCCCTCTGATCCTCTGTCTTTCCTAGGGTCTTACCATTCATTGTGTATTCCCTTGCCTTGTTAGTCCCTCCAAAATGCATCACCTCACACTTTTCAGGGTTAAATTCCATTTGCCACTGTTCCGCCCATCTGACCAACCCATCTATATCGTCCTGCAGACTGAGGCTACCCTCCTCGCTATTTACCACCCCACCAATTTTCGTGTCATCTGCGAACTTACTGAACATACCTTTTACATTCACATCCAAATCATTAATGTAGACCACAAACAGCAAGGGACCCAGCACTGATCCCTGCGGTGACCCTCCAGTGGAAAGCCTGCCCTTAAGATGTGATGTGGCTCCTTGAGCTTTAAGCTACAAACTATTCAATCGGACCCCAGGCTAACAGCACACTTTGAAAATGTAGGTAGAAAACAAATTATTTCCAAACACCGAATAAAATCCACTCCCTCTACACTGTCCACTCACTGGAACATAGGAACAGGAGTAGGCAATTCAGCCCCTCGAGCCACCATTCAATTAGATCCTGGCTGATCCCTTCTCAAGTAGGATTGCTGTATTTTTCCATGTTGGATGCGGGAACAGGCGATGAATTCTTCGAAATTTACAATTTCTACTCTTTTTAAAAAATGAACCCATAGTAGTTACAACAGACGGGATGTAATGGTGTCAGAACATTCTTACTAATGGGAAAGACTGGTACAGTTCGTGCTTTTGCTCTGCACTTTTCCTGTGTTGATGACTGGACTTCAGTTCCCACAAACAGACTGGATCTCTTTTAAACCAAAAGCTGTGTGTTGTTTTTCTTTGTCATGTATGGGTTACCATAGCCCAGGCCCACAATTAAGCCTGCATTGTGGTAAATTGCTAACTGACAGACATGTAGAATGCCCATCATGTTCTCACATCTCCTCAGAAGGCAGGAAGATACTACAGCACTAGGTTATTGTGTAAAGGCTAAGACTTGCATTTCAAATTTATTTACAGGTAAAATTATAGACAAGAACAGAAATATTGGCAAGATAAGATCAGTGGAAAAATGTAAGCTTACACTAATACAAATTGGGCTGACAGTTTAAAAATAAAAATGTGCATAATTCTTGCAGCTCTTCCCAATATATTCTTGGATACACAATCTCTGATGGTATATACGTGAGATGGTCTCTCATGGGCTTCCCATTCTGCCTTTATACAAAAGAAGTGATACAAGTAGCAGGCTGAAGAAAGTCTTTTGACCATAAGGGTGTCTTTGGCCTTTGAAGGTGAAGGATTTAGTTGAAGATTGTAGTAAACAATGTGTTAATGGTCCTGGGGATGTGCCTCATCTTGTATGTGCTCATATATTCCCAGATCACGAGCAGGAAAGACAGCTATTACTAAGACATGTTCACTAATGTGGATATGTGGAGGACCCATGGACAGAAACAATGGACGGTATTTTGGGTTGACCGACATGAATTGCATCAACAAAGAGAATCCATTTGGGACAGATATCCCTCGTGATTAGGTTGACGAATGGATTTACAATGTGGACAGCCCATGTATTGGCAATTTGCATTGCACAGAACAATGGGATCCTTACACAGGCACTCCAGAGACACAGCCGGCTGAAGACATTTCATTCAGATTTACCCTGTCTATCTGAAATCATATAAAACAAAGACAGAAGTCACTGTATTTGTTACATGGGCATTACATCACCCTCTCAGTTCTCTTCCTTCCTCTGATCAATTGAAAATTTCAAAACTAAGATTGATAGATTTTTGTTAGGCAAGGGCATTATGCATTATGGAACCAAGGCAGGTAAATGGAGTTGCGATACAGATCAACCATGATCTAATTCAATGGCGGAACAGGCTTGAGGAGCTGAATGACCTACTCCTGTTCCTACAATGGATTACCCCTCCTCCAATCAGCACCTTACCTCACACAGTCTTGTCAAAACTGGAGACTCACTGTAGGAAGCTATGCTCTATCATTCTGCAGAGGAGCTTGTTTTTGAATCTAAATCCTTACTTTGAAAATAAAAACAATAAATAACAAACTAAACTAAGCAAAAGAGGATGCCAAACTATCACATTTCTAACATTCATCGCAGTAGTAAATAAAATAAAAAATGTTTTTCTCTGGTCTAATATGGATTCATATTTTTCCACCCTCACTGTGTTACCATGGTTACTTTATTGTGTCACAAAGGTTGTCTTTTGTTTATTTCCTTGACTTTCAGGAGGGCCACTCATCCTGATTTTATGTTTGAATCCTTCATGTGGCACATGCAGGAACCCAGTGAATAAAAGCACCATCTATCTTTCAGAAAATATAACATAGCCTCTCACACACACATTTCCTCCATCCTGTTTCGTAAAACTTTTAAGGCTGTTGTGCTGGAGAGGCTTGACTGGAATCAAATCCAGCGCTCCCCTGGTGGAAACCGTGCGATTGTCAACATCGGGTAAGGACGGCATGACTTGGCTGTGATACTCACCCAGGGAAACACCCACCATCCAGGCCCTCTCACAAAAAACGAGTCACTTGGGTGATATACTGAAGGGTGGTCAGTGCTCATGGAGCTTCAGCCTACAGATGCCACTATTTCTGGGAAAGGAGGGGAGGAAAGAACGAGAAAGATAAAGTTTCCAACCGTGTAATCTCATTCTTGAGTGATTTCTTGGTAGAAAGAAAGACTTACATTTATATAACGCTGAAGTGGGGAAAGAGATAAAGTAACATCGCTGGCAGCTCACAGAATGGTGTAAGAGAGGCAGTTGCTGACATGAGAGACCACATCCATAAGGTGTGGTCAAGATAACCAACCTTTGAGACTAAAAACAACTCAGTTGAGACATGATGTCTAGCACTTCAGCTGCCCTTATGGTTTTGTTATCTGGGTCACAATGCTTCCAAGTTATCTTTTAATCAGCGTTCAGCAGTTTGGGCTAATAATTGAGTATGCAGCTTACACATTGACGTAATAAGGACTCACTACGCACTGGGTTATACATAAAGCAAGGCTTTAATCGACTTGTAACAAAACATGGAGGTCTAGTTAGTAGTCACTAGCTTCCTGTTTCCAGATTGTCTCTGGCCAGGTGGGCCCACGCCCGCGTATTTATACTCCTCGGACGGCGCCCTCAGCTGGCCGTTCAGTAGTACTTCCTGAGTTACTTCTTGTAGAAGTTGCGATTTATGACATTCTTCCTCCCTAAAAGGTTTGGAAGTCCAGTCTTCCTTTAACGGACTAGGCAGACCAAAAATAGCCATAGTCATTTAACTATCTGCTTGTGACCGGAAGGCACGTCTCCCCGGACTGTGTCCTGGTCCCTGGGTCACTTGGCCCATACCAGTAAGTCAGTAGAGTCCGTGTCATCTTGATCGTCCTGTGGAGGCCTGGGAATATCATGACTCCGGGTGCGGGTCCCCACAGGCGCAGAGCTGGCCTCATCCTGGGTCGTAGCCGGAGATTGTCCGGCGTCCTGATTTCGGGTGGCCATCCTACGGGGAGCGTTCGGCTCCCTGAGTTGATCTGGTAGCACTGCCGGCAGATCCCTCGATGTCCCAGGTAGGGCGTCATCTTCATAGGGGTGCGGAGTGTTGACATCATCGTCGTGGGATCCTTCATCATTCGGGCCCGTGTGACCGGTTGGGCAGGGAGCCAGATCTCTGAGCGAGACGGTGGACTCCCAGCCATCGGGGTACCGCACGTGCGCATACGTGGGGTTTACCTCCGTTAACTCCACCTCGTCAATGAGAGGGTCGTTCTTGGCAGACCGGACGAACTTCTGGAGTAGCACAGGGCCTGGGGCCACCAACCATGACGGTAGAGATGTCCCGTGTGTAGAGCGACGCCGGAACTTGAAGAATCGCTCATGAGGTGTGACATTAGTGGATGTGGAGAGAAGAGACCTGATAGAGTGTAACACGTCGGGGAGCACAGTTTCCCACTGCTGGTCCGGTAGGTTGCGTGACCTCAGTGCCAGATGGACAGCGTTCCAGATAATGGCATTGTATCGTTCAACCTGTCCATTGCTGATTGGGTGATATGGTGTCGTCTTACTCGAGGCGATTCCCCGTTGGGAGAGGTAACTTTTAAGTTCACTCGACATAAAGGAGGGACCCCGATCCATGCGGATAAAATTGGCCGTCCCGCAGAGGGAAAAGACCTGATCGAGGCATTTAATTACCGTAGAGGTAAGCATATTAGGACAGGGGAAGGCGAAGGGAAAGCGTGAATACTCGTCTACCATCGTAAGTAGGTAGGTGTTCCGCGTCGACAAAGGCAATGGCCCTTTAAAGTCTATGCTGAGCCTCTGCATAGGCTGCATTGCATGTATGAGTAAGTCATCTGATGGGCGGAAGAATTGTGGTTTCAATTCTGCACAAATCCTACAGGAGGAGCATGTTTTCTTTACATCCCCCCATTGAGATTGGTAGATTTTTGGAGCGCAGAAAGTGCAACATACGGGTAACGCCAGGATGGCATAAGTCCATATGCAGATCCGCCAGAGTCGACGTTGACATTAAAGAGCAAAATGCCCGTGTGAAGGTATCTGGGGCCACATTCTGTTTGCCGGGTCGGTAACGGATAGTATATCCAAAGGCGGCCAGCTCCATCCTCCAGAGTTGAATTTTATTATTTTTGATTTTCGTGCGCTTCCGGTTATCCAACATGAAGGCTACGGAGCGCTGGTCAGTTATGAGTGTGAAATGACGCAGAGCAAAAAAATGACTCCATTGGCGTACAGCCTCGATGATGGCTGTAGCCTCCTTCTCGACGGGGCGGGGGGTAATGGAGCTCGCTACCCTGTAAGGTTCTGGATAGGAATGCCACGGGTCGACCACCTTGATTCAAGGTAGCCGAGATCGCCACCTCCGATGCATCGCATTCGACCACAAAAGGAAGGTTTTCGTCAATGGAATGAAGCGTGGCTTTCTCCAGCTGTCGTTTGAGGAGGTTGAAGGCAGAAATAGCCGTTGTTTCCAATGGAAAAGACTTCGCATGAAGCAGGGGCTGTATTTTATCGGAGAAGTGAGGTATCCACTTTGCGTAATAAGCAAACATGCCAAGTGCCCGACGAAGAGAACCGAGATTTGTAGGGGGAGGGAGCTCCTGAAGTGGACGAAGTCGCTCTGGGTCCGGTTTAATAACACCATTGCCCACCCAGTAGCCGAGAATGTTCACTGATGGCACCGATTTCACCAATTTGGATTCGTTTGGAGTGCTAGCGCGCTCTCCCTGCTTTGGGTGGCCCGCTCTCGCCGCTCGCTCCCACAACCGGAGCGAGGTGTTCAGCGAGTCGGGCGGAGGTAGCACAGCGCGGCAAGCAGCAGCAGCCACGTCGACCCACTAGGGCACGTCGGCCGGCCGCTCCTCAGCGGGAAGGGATTCTGACCGGGAGGAGGGGAGCGGAGCAAGGCGGCCAGAGGCTGGACCGGAAGCAGGAGAAGCAGACCTGGGCCGTTGGACCGTGGAGCCGGCGACGGTGAGGTGGAGGCCGCGGCGACCGGAGGATGTGTTCGGCGAGTCGGACGGAGGAGCGCAGCGCATCGGGATGCAGCAGCAGACTCGACGACTCGCAGTCCGACTGGGAGGAGAGGAGCCAGGAATGGTGGCCAGAGGGTGAGCAGGAGAAGCAGGCCACCGCACGTAGCGGCTGAGGGACATCGTGCTCCCACTGCCACTGGATGCCAAAGAATTGACTTTCTGAACACGGTGCTGTAAAAATAGCTGACGTGTCTCTGTGAGCTCCCACAGCTTTATTGTGGGAGTGATTGGGGAGTAAGCATTCCATTGTACTAATTACATATGGCAAATAAAGAATCTTGAATCTTGAACCTTGAATCTTGTTTAACATTAAGTGGCGACGACGGAGAATGTCAAAAAATCTCTGAAGATTGGCGTCATGCTCCTTTTGATCATGGCCGGCAATAGTGATATTGTCTAAATACGGAAAGGTATCCGTCAAGTTCTCTTGCCGGACTAGGCCATCCATTGCCCGTTGGAAGACGGCCACCCACTTTGGTGACCCCAAATGGAAGGCGACGAAACTGATAAAGCCGACCATTGGCCTCAAAGGCCGTATACTTTTTGTCAGAGTCTTTCAGCGGTACCTGATGGTACACGCTCTTTAAATTGAAGGTTGAAAATACCTTGGCCCCGATTTTCGGCTTGTGTGGGAAATGGTCGGGTTTCCCCGAATGTGGGGTTTCTGACACACATAAAAAAGTGTCAGCCAGCTCCACGCAATTTTCCCTCAATTGGCCAATTAATTCCCAGCATGTGGGAAGCCTTGCTAATTGTCTAAGTCGAGTCAGGAATCCCCACAGAATGATGTCATCATTCATGGTGCTTTCAAGGTCCATAGCAAGTACTGCATCCTCTGAAGGCTTCCAAATGAACCACACAGGATGGCAGAGGAGCCTGCAGCAGCTGTAGCCAGTGCCAGACCCCGAGCTGCCTCCAAATTCAAAGAGGCTTCATTGCAGGCATTATTGGATGGGGTTAGGGCCCACAGGGAGGTCCTCTTCCCTAGGTCAGGGAGGAAGAGGCCTCCCACTGAGACCAATGCTGCATGGATGCAGCCGCCAGCAGATGCCAACTCACTGGGAGTCACCAGAAGAACCTTGGCATTACATCTCTAACTCCTTCCTTTACTCCCCCACAGTACCATCCAGAGCCCCCGTCCTCGCTGTGGAGGAGGAAGAGGCTGCGCAGCCAGATTCCTCAGAGGAAGCTCCAACCTCTGAGGGCGCAGCATCAGCAGAATTCAGCGCACCCAGCACCAGCGCAGACACTCACACCTCGGGGGGACCTTCGGGACATAGAGTAGTGTTGTCACCTGGTGTTTCACAGCTCACAAGTGAGCCTCAGCAGATTCTGGAGACAGGGACAGCAGTGGAGACAGCAGGACTCTGCCAGCTCAGCTCAGCTGCACTGCATGTCGACCCTCTGCCTCTGGGTCCATCCGCAAGAGAAGAGGTGATGGACCTCCATGCACAGATGCAGGAGTCTCGGGCAGGTTTTGTCTCCAGGGTCGCTGCGAGTGTGGAGCGAATGGAGGAGTCCATAGCGACCATGAGCAGAGCCTTTGTGGAGTCATTGGCGCATGAACGCATCACCATGGAAAGGTTGGCAACCTCCATGGAGGAGATAACTCGCCAGGGTACGGAAAACATGGTGAGTGCACATAAGAGAATGACATCTCTTGAGGAACGTTGGCCATCTGTTGAACAGAGAAACCAGATCCTCATGGAAGTCCTTCTGAGTAGGACTGCCAGTGCAGATACGGGTCCCCATGGCCCCCTAAAGTGCAGCAAGGTGCTCTCAAGCCACTTCCAAGCGCTGGCCCCTTCTGGCCTGTGCAGCTTCAGGTGAGTGAGCAGCAGCCTGGTGCTCATCATGCTGTTCCTAGTTCTGCTGCTGCCGCCTCTGCTGCTGGATATCCTCTAATGGCAAGAAGGGAAGGAAAAAAAGGCGTCCCATGCTTCTCGTAGATGCCTCCGCTGAGGAAGCGCTGAGTGAGAGTGGCGAGAGGGGCTTCCCAGGAGATCACATTGGAGAAGCGTGTGAGGCTCCAACCTTCCACAGCTGTGCCTAAGCCTTGAAGAAGTAGCCCCAAACCTGCTAAAACAAGGTCCTTCAACATACAAGTGCTGGCCCTTTAAATCGCAGCTTCTCCTTACCTGCAGCTGACAGCTAGCAAGCTTCGCGCCAGGTCTCAGCAGTGGGGTTCCCCGCAGGCGGCTTTCAGGTGGGGAAAGCCCCAAAGTCGCAACTGCACGGGAAAATCAACTTCAAAAGCAGATAATTGCTTGTTAGTGCTCCGATGACCAGTCCCGCCAGCGGCGGCCGGGACTGAAGCGGGTCGCGGGGAAACGACGGTCCGAAAGTCGGACGGGGCGGGGAATCAGGCGGGGGGGGGGTCCCGACCTGCTTTTTCACCGATTTTTGGCACCCGGCCGCATGAAAAGCCGCCCGACGGCGGCCAGAAAATCGGGGCCCTTGTATTTGGCAAGGTTGTTGACCATGTCATCTATGCGTGGTAGTGGGTAGGCATCCAGATCGGTATATTGATTAATAGTCTGCGAATAATCAATACACAGACGTTTTTTATGTTGTTTTAAAGGGTTTTTCACAATGACGACTTGAGCCCGCCAGGGCGATGAACATGGCTCGATAATACCGTCAGCTAAAAGGCAAGAGATTTCTGCCTCGATAAATGCTCAGTCGTCTTGGCTAAAGCACCGTGATTTGGTGGCTATGGGTTTAGAGTGGGGGGAGAGATTGGCAAACAGGGAGGGCTCACTGAGTAAGGCTGCCGAGAGCGCACAAAACGGCACCTTAGAAATGGTAAGCTCCGGCTTCGACCCTCCAAACTCAAAAGTGAGTCTTTTGTGCTGCTTCTGGAAGTCCTGTCCCAGAAGCACATCGCTAAATAAGTTTCCAAGTACTCCAAGCCAGGTGGAGGGATACGTGCGACCATTGAGGATGAGGTTGACAAGACAGAAGCCAGAAGAATTGGTGGTCAGAGTCGTCAGAGCCATTGCAATCTCCCTGTCCGAGGGATAAATGCGCAGTTTTAACCTGCTGACAGCCCGCTTACTAATGAAGCTGTCAGAGCTGCAGGAGTCGATTAGCGCGCTTAGAGTGTGCCCATTTACTGAAACCTTCGTAGCTGCATGGGACAAACTTTGGGGAAAAACAGCTGTGATGGGAGGAGGGGTAATTTTTCCTTCGGCAGCTGTAGCCTTAGCAGTGGTTCTTGGGGGAGGAGCAGCTCCGTAGATAGCAGCTGTGAAGCTAACAGGAGCTCTTGACCGGTATACTTTAGAGGAGCGGCCTTTCTTGTTAGCAGAGGCCCGTGACTGGCATATCTTGCAAGAGTGTCCTTTCTTGCTGCAATGATTGCAGGTCGCATTACGAGCCGGGCAAAATTTTCTGTAATGGAACGTACCTCCACAAAAGAAACACTTTCTTCATGATTGCCAGGATGCTGCTAGAGCGGGGTCGTCGTCAGCAAAGGCCTCTAGGGTAGGGTCGTCGTCCATTAGAGTAGAGTCATCATCAGCGGGGGCTTCCACCCGAGACCTATCGAAAGACTTATTAAGGGTGATAGCCGCCGCCCGTGCACGTGGTGGGAGATAAGTGTCAGCATTCTTCTTGGCCAAGTCCAGGGAACACGCCTGGTCATAAGCAGCCCCTAAATTGAGGATTTTATTTTCCAGCAGGTGCTGACGTGTAAAAGGGGACGCAATCCCATTGATAAAGGAATCGCGGAGTAGTTCCTCTTGATACTGTTCAGCTGTAACCGCTTTAAGGTTACAATCTTTGCTGAGCCTGCGAAGTTTCTGGAGGAATTCATCGAGTGATTCCCCAGGCTGCTGCCGAGTTGTGGCCAGTAGGTGTCGAGCAAAGATTTCATTCGGGGACTTGACATATAGCTGCTGTAAAATTTCGATAGCAGCGTCGTAGTCTATACAGTCCTCAATATAATCATACACATGAGGGGATACGTAGTTAATAAGCATTCGTAACTTATTAGAGGCACCCGCCCCATATTCTTCAAGAAAGTTGCTAAAGGTACGAAACCAATGCTTCCATACCTTCGCTGCCGCAGGTGCATTCGGGTCCAGGTCGAGACGAGCGGGTCTAAGGAGTTTTTCCATGATGGATCAGTTTCTTGCCCAGGTCCCTTTCTGCAGTTCGAGTTGCAGCTAGTTGTTCCGAATCACCCAAGGCGTGGAGACGATACCAAGTCGATTAAATTGACGTAATAAAGACTCACTACGCACTTGGTTGTACATAATGTACATAAAGCAAGGCTTTAATTGACTTGTAACAAAACATGGAGGTCTAGTTAGTAGTCACTAGCTTCCTGTTTCCAGATTGTCTCTGGCCAAGGTGGGCCCACGCCCGAGTATTTATACTCCTCGGATGGCGCCCTCAGCTGGCCGTTCAGTAGTACTTCCTGAGTTACTTCTTGTAGAAGTTGCGATTTATGACACACATGTTTACCTTAGGACATGTAACCTAATCCGTGAAGGTGCATGCGGGCCAAGATCCAATCAGGTTGCGGGAATGAATTGTGCATGAGGCCGCCATGCTTATTTGAATGCATAAAAATGTAGTGCTTGCTGTAACAATTTGGAGAAGTCTGGCTAAGACAGAGCAGACTGTCTCCCCACTGGTATAATAAAGACAACTTGACTATCGATCTGAAACCCTTGTGTCGAGTGTTGGTTTAAAAATACTCCACATCAGCGCCTTTCACGACCACCGGACGTCTCAAAGCGCTTTACAGCCAATGAAGTACTTTTTGAAGTGTAGTCACTGTTGTAATGTGGGAAATGTGGCAGCCATTTGCACACAGCAAGCTCCCCTCAAACAGCAATGTGATAATGATCAGATAATCTGTTTTAGTGATGTTGATTGAGGGATAAATATTGGCTAGCACACTGGGGTTAACTCCCCTGCTCTTCTTCGAAACAGTGCCATGGGATCTTTTAAGTCCACCTGAGAGAGCAGGCGGGGCCTTGGCTTAGCATCTCATCCAAAAGACGGCACCTCCGACAGTGCAGCTCCCCCTCAGTACTGCACTGGAGTGTCAGCCTAGATTTATGTGCTCATGTCCCTGAATTGGGACCTAACCCACAACCTTCTGACTCAGAGGCGAGTGTGCTACCCACTGAGCCACAGCTGACACACTAGGTAACGAAAGCCTTGCATTTATATAGCGCCTTTCACAGCCTCAGGACGCCTCAGATGGTTTACAGCCAATGAAATTGATTTTTTCAAGTACAGCCACTGTAGGAATGTAGGAAACGCAGCAGTCAAGCCAGAACACCAGGGAGAACTCTCTGACTCTAGCTTTGAAATAGTGCCATGGGACCTTTTAAGTCCACCTGAGAGGGCAGATGGGGCCTACATTTAACCTCTCATCTGAAAGACAGCACCTCCAATCGTGCAGCACTGCAGTGTCAGACTAGATTTTGTGCTCTATTAATGGAGTAGGACTTGAACCCACAACCTTCAGATTTAAGAATCAAGAGTGCTAACAACTGAGCCAAGGCTGACACTATGCTGTTATTCATCCAGAAAGGTCAGTGAGCACTAGAATCCTGTTCTGTGCCCTGCTTTAATTGAATCCGACAATCACTAAAAATCAGTGCCCTTGTCGAAGCTTCAAATATCACCCCCTGGAACAGTAGACATATCTTCCCTTCTATCTCCATTCACACAAGACTTGATTTATTTAGACTCCTATTTTTTTGCGTCACTTAATGCATGAGGGTGTAAACACAATACTGAACCACACAGAGCGGGAAAATCCCAGGCTCCATCCCTAGTCTGTTCTGAGTGAGTCAGCATCAGCCAGAGTGACAGTAGAGGTGCAGCAATTGGCCTCAGAACCCCCTCAACTAGGTAAGGGTAGAAATCAGCCAGGGCTCCTGCTCCTGATCACTACCCAGTGACTCCTCCTGGAAGATTTGTGTGTATGGATGGAGGATGCCCCCCATGGTATAATAGCTGCTGCCACTCACTGCCTAGGTTTATACATGATGAATGGAGCACTTTCAGAACTTGAGATAATGTTCTAGCCTGTTATCACAGTGCAGCACTGAGGGACCACTGAGGGAGCACTGAGGGAGTGCTGAGGGAGCACTGGGAGTGCTGAGGGAGTGCTGAGTGAGCGCTGAGTGAGCGCTGAGGGAGCGCTGAGGGAGCGCTGAGGGAGTGCTAAGGGAACGCTGAGGGAGTGCTGAGGGAGCAATGAGGGAGTGCTGAGGGAGCGCTGAGGGAGCGCTGAGGGAGCACTGAGGGAGTGCTGAGGGAGTGCTGAGAGAGCGCTGAGGGAGCACTGAGGGAGTGCTGAGGGAGTGCTGAGGGAGCACTGAGGGAGTGCTGAGGGAGCACTCAGGGAGTGCTGAGTGAGCACTGAGGGAGCGCTGAGGGAACGCTGAGGGAACGCTGAGGGAGCACTAAGGGAGCGCTGAGGGAGTGCTGAGGGAGCACTGAGGGAGTGCTGCACCGGCTGAGGAGTGATTGATCCGGGGTCACGTCTACCTGTTCCGGTGAATATTAAAGATGTTTGAAGAACAGGGAATTCTCCCAGTGTCCCAGCCAACATACTTCCCTTAACTGACATCACCAAAAACAAAGGGGCCGATTTTCCCGCAGGTGTAGGTAATTGTCGGGTTCCCTGAATGTCGGGGTTCCCACACGAATGTAAGTGGGTCTGCCAGATTGATGCAATTTTCCCTCAATTGGCCAATTCATTTCCAGCTTGTGGGAACCCTTGCTAATTGATTATTTCCAGTCAGAAAGCCCCACAGTATGATGTCATCATTCGTGGTGCTTTTAAAGTCTATAGCAAGCATTGCAACCTCTGCAGGCTTCCATACAAACCACACAGGATGGCAGAGGAGCCTGCAGCAGCTGTGGCCAGTGCCAGACCCCGAGCTGGCAGCAAATTCAACGAGGCTTCATTGCAGGCATTATTGGGTGGGGTGAGGGCCCACAGGGAGGTCCTCTTCCCTAGGTCAGGGAGGAAGAGGCCTCCCACTGAGACCAAGGCTTTTTGGATGCAGGTGGCAGCAGATGTCAACTCGCTGGGAGTCACCAGAAGAACCTGGATACAGTGTAGGAAACGATTCCATGACCTTCACCGCACAGGAAAAGTAAGTATGGAGTTTCCATCACCCTCAAACTGATCCCCATTGCCTTTCCCCACCAGCACTCAGCTTTAGCACTCTCTTCCTCCACATCCCACTTCACAGTCACATCCATGCACCCTTACCCATTCCCTCTCTCTATGCTCACGTTCACATAACTATTCCTCCATGCAGCCCTCACACTCCCTCTCACTCTGATGCTTTGAGCACAACTGACAACACACAGGGAGGGCCCTTAGTCTTGCAGCCTCACACCATCTGTAGTGGCGCTTCTTGGCTCTCACACCATCTTTGTCTCCCTCTAAGGATCTATGCTATGCAATCTCTACACTCACTCCTTCATTCTCACTCAAACTCCACTTGTCTCCCTCATTGCAGGAAAAGAGAGCTCACAACAACAGAGAGTGAGCCAGGACTGGAGGAGGCCCACGCTCAATAGCCCACCTGACCCCCTGGGAGGAAGGAGTGCTGGAAATTGTCGGGGCTGATGTGGCTGCGGAAGCTGGGGAAGGAGAGACAGGGGCAGGCCCGCAAGCTGGTGACAGAATAGTTTTCCATCTCGCTCATTGACATAGCATGAGTCGCTGTTATGATTCTGAAGCTACATCATTTGGACTTATGAGCATCTGCAAAATCCAATGTGCATGTAACCTTGGCATCACATCTCTAACTCTTTCCTTTACTCCCCCACAGGACCATCCGAAGCCCCCGTCCCCACTGCGGAGGAGGAAGAGGCTGAGCAGCCAGACGCCTCAGAGGAAGCTCCAACCTCTGAGGGCGCAGCGTCAGCAGAATTAGCGCACATAGCAGCAGCGCAGACACTCACACCTCGGTGGGACCTTCGCGAGATAGAGTAGTGTTGTCACCTGGTGTATCACAGCTCACAAGTGAGCATCAGCAGATGGTGGAGACAGGGACAGCAGTGGAGAGTCCTCGTCGGAGGGCGCAGGAATCTGCCAGCTCAGCTCTGCTGCATGTCGACCCTCTGCCTCTGGGTCCATCCACAAGAGAAGAGGTGATGGATCTCCATGCACAGATGCAGGAGTCTCTGGCAGGTTTTGTCTCCAGGGTCGCTGCGAGTGTGGAGCGAATGGAGGCGTCCATAGCGAACATGAGCAGAGCCTTTGTGGAGTCATTGGCGCATGAATGCATCACCACGGAAAGGATGGCAACCTCTGTGGAACGGATGGCTACAGTAGAGGAGAGGATGGCTATGGCCATGGAGGATCTAAGTCGCCAGAGCGTTGAAAACATGGTGAGTGTTCAGAATAGACTGACATCTCTGGAGGAGCGATGGTCAGCTAATGAGCAGAGAAACCAAACCTTCATGGCAGGCCCTCTGAGTAGGACTGCCATTGTAGAAACGGGTCCCCATGGCCCCCCTAATGTGCAGCAAGCTGCTCTCAAGCCACTTGCAGGCACTGAGGGGGACCTGACTGTTAAGTCTGTGTGTTATATTGCGAATTACTACACAGACCACAAGAGTAAACTTTAACAGGACTTTACTGGTTGAAGGTCAGGGCGGAACTGCCCAATAAATCATTACACAGCACTTATATACCGGTGTGGTCACTGCCGGTATTACAGTATACAGCAGCCAAGATAAAGTAGTGCAACACTTAAAATAGTTCTCTTAAAGGTGGAACGGTTACATACAATAGTTCTCTTAAAGGTGGAACGGTTACATACACTACACTGACCTATGAGAGGGAGGTTGGTGGCAGACTTCAAGGAAGTGGGGGCTCCTCTCCAAGCGCTCACATTTCCATGCCACTGTAGAGCCCTCGGTCAGAGCCCCGCCGGAGTCCACATCCAACGGAGATAGAGGTCTCAACCCCTGCACAGCCGCAGGAGCAGCAGACTGCTGGCAAGCCCTCACAGGCTCACCACCCCAGAGGATGCCCGCCAAAGGTGTCGAGACAGGAGCAGCAGGAACGTGAGCAAGGGGCCTCCACATCTGCTGAAGCCACAGGGGAACCACTACGTAGGAGCATGCGTAAGAGAAAAATAAAGCACCACTAATCACAAGGGTAGTCACTTGGGTGAAATGTTGTGTTTATTTTAAAAATGCCATCAGTTGGTTATTGTAAATAAAATTTCTGATGGCAACTTCTGCAGTTGTGGCGTGTGTCATTTCGTGAATGGGGCTGGATGTCCTCTAATGCCAAGAGGGGAAGGAAAAAAAGGCCTCCCATGCTTCTGGTAGGTGCCTCAGTTGAGGAAGTGCTGAGTGAGGGTGACGAGAGGGGCTTCCCAGGCGCTCACACTGGAGAAGTGTGTGAGGCTTCAACCTTCCACAGTTGTGCCTAAGCCTGAAACAAGTTGCCCCAAGCCTGAAACAACAAGGTCCTGCAACCTACAAATGCTGTCTGATTAAATCTCTTCTTTCCTGATTGACCTGCAGCTGAAAGTAAGCAAGCTGATATTGTTCACGCCAGGTTTCATCAGCGCCCATCAGGCGTGTTTAACGTGGGAAAAGGCTGAAAATAGCAAGGGCCCCTTAAAATGGCATTATAGATGCCAATTATTGGTGATTAGGCTCCCGACGACCAGTCCCGCCAGCTGCGGGCGGGACTGATTTTGAGTTGCATTGAAACGCCGGGGTGAAAGTCGGATGGGGCGGGGAATCAGGCGGGGGGGGCGGGTCACGACCCCCTGTTTTAGTGATTTTTTTTTTTTTTTTTTTTTTTTTTTTTTTTTTTTTTTTTTTTCCCCCCCCCCCCCCCCCCCCCACACGCCTGAAACCCCACCTGACGGCTCCAGGAAAATCGACCCCAGAGTAACTGGTCACTCATCTCATTGCTGTTTGTGGGATCTTCCTGTGCAACAAAATGTCTGCTACATTTACCCACAGAACAGTTGCATTGTATTTCAACGTATTGCCCTGTACATGAAGTGCTTTTAATCATTTCTGAGACATGATATATACATGAAGGTTTTTCCTTTCATTCAGGGTGCGGAACCACCAGGAAAAGTCTGTGTCCATGGAACTAGACAACAACAACAACAACTTGTATTTATATAGCACCTTTAATGTAGTAAAATGTCCCAAGATGCTTCACAGGAGCAATTATCAAACAAAAATTTGACACCGAGTCACATAAGAAGTTATTAGGACAGGTGACCAAAAGCTTGGTCTAAGAGGTAGGTTTTAAGGAGTGTCTTAAAGGAGGAGAGTGAGGTGGAGAGGTTTAGGGAGGGAATTCCAGAGCTTAGGGCCTAGGCAGCTGAAGGCCCGCCAATGCTGGAGCAAAGGAAATCAGGTATGCGCAAGAGGCCAGAATTGGAGGAGCGCAGAGATGTCGAAGGGAATGCTGGAGGAGGTTACAGAGAGAGGGAAGGACGAAGCCATGGAGGGATTTGAAAACAAGGATGAGAATTTTAAAATGGAGGCATTGCCGTACTGGGAGCCAATGTAGGTCAGTGAGCACAGGGGTGACAGGCGAACGGGACTTGGTGCGAGTCAGGATACGGGCAGCAGATTTGAGCCAGCACCTTTCGGAGTGGAGCCAAGAAAATTAAAAAAAAAAAAAAGAAATTGAGAATAAACAAGGCAATGTACTGCCTAATGAACAGGATGTACAGAATAACTGGCCAGGTAATGAGCTGTGGTGGTGCACAGTTAAAAATACTTGCCTTTTGACTGTCGAGATCACTTTGTGTTGCACACTTGGTTCACTGGGTAGTGGAATGGAGACTGTCTGACCTGCATTCAGTGTGTTTCCAGACTGTCTACAGGACCTTTAGTAAAGGAGCTGTATGCCATAATTAAAACCATTAAAAGATTAGTCATTCATGTAGAATTCTTCCTCCCATGGACGTTAATGCTTTTTGGACAGTGATTGCAGGGTAATCATTCATATTCACTACACGAGCACCCTGCTTTTTTCACAACTTAATTTACTGTCTGCAGTCTGTTAAAAAGCCCAATAAAGCATCCAATCATTCAAATTAAACAGCTGAAAGGAGATTAGAAATATAGAGGATAACTTTTAATATAGACTACTCCTTCATCGAGTTAGTGTGAAAAAAATGTTACATAGACTTGGCAGGGGGATGGGCACCAGGATGTAGCATTAGAAAGGAGAAACAAGGTGCACAAAGGATTGGGAGAGACAGATAGCACTGGAGTAAGAGTGTACGGTATTAGGTGGGGTCAGACTAAGAGAGAATACAAGAAGGTCTAAGATAGGTTTACAGTGCATGTGTGTGAATGCACGAAGTATGGTAAATAAGGTTGTTGAGCAGCAGGTGCAAATAGACACATGGGAATATGATGTTGTGGTGACAGAAACATAGAAACATAGAAGATAGGAGCAGGAGTAGGCCATTCGGCCCCTCGAGCCTGCTCCGCCATTCAATGAGATCATGGCTGATCATCCAAATTCAGTACCCTGTCCCTGCTTTCTCCCCATATCCCTTGATCCCTTTAGCCTTAAGAAATATATCTAACTCCTTCTTGAATATATTTAATGAATTGGCCTCAATTGCCTTCTGTGGTAGAGAATTCCAGAGGTTCACCACTCTCTGGGTAAAGAAATTCCTTCTCATTGCAGTCCTAAATGGCTTACCCCTTTATCCTTAGCCTGTGACCCCTGGTCCTGGACTCAACCCGCCATAGAAACATAGAAACATAGAAGATAGGAGCAGGAGTCGGCCATTCGGCCCCTCGAGCCTGCTCCGCCATTCAATGCGATCATGGCCGATCATCCAAATTCAGTACCCTGTCCCTGCTTTCTCCCCATATCCCTTGATCCCCTTAGCCTTAAGAAATATATCTAACTCCTTGGATACGGGGCTGGTGCCAGAGGACTGGAGAATTACAAATGTTACACCCTTGTTCAAAAAAGGGTGCAAGGATAAACCCAGCAACTACAGGCCAGTCAGTTTAACCTCGGTAGTGGGGAAGCTTTTAGAAATGATAATCCGGGACAAAATTAACAGTCACTTGGACAAGTGTGAATTAATTAAGGAAAGCCAGCACGGATTTGTTAAAGGCAAATCATGTTGAACTAACTCGATCGAGTTTTTTGATGAGGTAACAGAGAGGGTTGATGAAGGCACTGCGGTTGACGTGGTGTACATGGATTTCCAAAAGGCGTTTGACAAAGTGCCACATAATAGGCTTGCCAGCAAAGTTGAAGCCCATGGAATACAAGGGACAGTGGCAGCATGGATATGAAATTGGCTAAGTGACAGGAAACAAAGAGTAGTGGTGAATGGTTGTTTTTTGGACTGGCGAAAGGTATACAGTGGTGTTCCCCAGGGGTTGGTACTAGGACCAGTGCTTTTCTTGATATATATTAATGACTTAGACTTAGGTTTAAAGGGTACAATTTCAAAATTTGCAGAAGGCACAAAACTTGGAAGTATAGTGAACAGTGAGGAGGAGAGTGATAGACTTCAAGAAGACATAGACAGGCTGGTGGAATGGGCGGACACATGGCAGATGAAATTTAACACAGAAAAGTGTGAAGTGATACATTTTGGTAGGAAGAACGAGGAGAGGCAATATAAACTAAAGGGTACAATTCTAAAGGGGGTGCATGAACAGAGAGACCTGGGGGTATATGTGCACAAATTGTTAAAGGAGGCAGGTAACAGGGCAGGTTGAGAAAGCGGTTAAAAAAGCATACGGGATCCTGGGCTTCATAAATAGAGGCATAGAGTACAAGAGCAAGGAAGTTATGATGAACCTTTATAAAACACTGGTTTGGCCTTAACTGGAGTATTGTGTCCAATTCTGGGCACCGCACTTTAGGAAGGATGCGAAGGCCTTAGAGAGGGTGCAGAAAAGATTTACAAGAATGGTTCCAGGGATGAGGGACTTCAGTTACGTGGATAGACTGGAGAAGCTGGGGTTGTTCTCCTTAGAGCAGAGAAGTTTGAGAGAAGATTTTATAGAGGTGTTCAAGATCATGAGGGGTCTAGACAGAGTAGATAGTGAGAAACTGTTCCCATTGGCGGAAGGGTCGAGAACCAGAGGACACAGATTTAAGGTGATTGGCAGAAGAACCAAAGGCGACATGAGGAAAAACTTTTTTTACGCAGCGAATGGTTATGATCTGGAATGCACTGCTTGAAAGGGTGGTGGAGGCAGATTCAATCGTGGCTTTCGAAAAGGAATTGGATAAGTACCTGAAGGAAAAAAATTTGCACGGCTATAGGGAAAGGGCAGGGGAGTGAGACTAGCTGAAGTGCTCTTGCAGAGAGCCGGCACGGGCTTGAGGGGCCAAATGGCCTCCTTCTGTGCTGTAACCATTCTATGATTCTATGATTCTAGAATTACATAAAATTTACTGCACAGAAAGAGGCCATTCGGTCCAACTGGTCTATAATGGTGTTTACGCTCCACACAAGCCTCCTCCCACCCTACTTCATGTCACCCTATCTGCATATACTTCTACTCCGTTCTCCCTCATGTACTTATCTAGCTTCCGCTTAAATGCATCTATGCTATTCACCTCCAGTTCTCACCCTTGTTTTCAAATCCCTCCATGGCCTCACCCCTCCCTATTTCTGTAACCTCCTCCAGCCCCACTGTACTGGCCGCGCTAGACGTGCTCCTATCTAGTTATCCAGCAAGTTAAACACTTATTCAAAATAATTCTTCGTGAAGCCGTTTGCTGTTTGAAGCCTTTACTTGAACAATTTTGTGAAACTGTAAACAAAGATAAAGTATGTTTTGTACATAAACTGAGTGCTATACGTTCGATATTACATAAGATATAACATATTTACAACAGTAGAATAGATTAATTGTATAACTAACTAACATTTGGACTCACTTCTGTAACTATCAAATATTAACCTTTTATAAACATAGTTTTATCAAAATACTACTCTGACAATGTTGCTATTATGCTAAGAAACAAAGATACTCACAGATATTGCGCTTGGCCTAACATATGAAGTCAGATTACATTGGATTGTGAAACCCTTATGGAATCCTCCATTACTGCCAGGTTCTTCCTGGAATTCTACTTCCTGTGTTACACAGGAAGAAAGGTACGAAGGTCAAATGACCTCACACAGGAAGAAAGGAACAAAGGTCAAATGACCTCACACAGGAAGAAAGGAACAAAGGTCAAATGACCTCACACAGGAAGAAAGGAACAAAGGTCAAATGACCTCTGCTTCATACAAACACACTGCTAACACAATAACCACCACCAGAGGGTGCTATCTGCACACATAAAATAGTCCATTGGTCCAGAACACCCACAACCCTCCAAGTTCTCTGCGCTCCTCCAATTCTGGCCTCTTGCAAGTTCCCGATTTTAATCGTTCCACCTTTGGTGGCCGTGCCTTCAGCTGCCTGGGCCCTAAGCTCTGGAACTCCCTCCCTAAACCTCTCCGCCTCTCTAGCTCTTTTCTTCCTTTAAGATGCTCCTTAAAACCTATATCTTTGACCAAGATTTCTGCCCTAATATCTCCCTATGTGGCTCAGCGTCAAATTTTGTTTCATAACGCGCCTGTGAAGCACCTTGGGACTTTTTACCACGTCAAAGGTGCTATATAAATACACGTGTTGTTGTTGTTGTTGCTGTTGAACCCTCCGACTCAGAGGCGAGGCTACCAACTGAGTCACGGCTGACACCCGAGTGCCAGACTTACAAGCCTGTGCCAATGATTGCCCCTTGTGTCATAGATACATAGATACATAGAAGATAGGAGCAGGAGTAGGCCATTCGGCCCTTCGTGCCTGCTCCGCCATTCGATGAGATCATGGCTGATCCTTTAATTCAGTATCCCGTCCCCGCCTTCTCTCCGTAACCCTTAACCCCTTTTGCCCGTAGAAATATATCTAATTCCCTCTTAAATATATTTAATGAGCTGGCGTACACTGCCCTCTGTGGCAATGAGTTCCACAGGTTCACCACTCTCTGAGTGAAGAAATTCCCCCTCATCTCTGTCCTAAATGGTTTAGCCCTTATCCTTAAATTATGTCCTCTAGTTCTGTTCTCACCCGCCAAGGGAAACATTCCTTCTGCATCCAGTCTGTCTAGACCTGTCAGAATTTTATACACTTCTATGAGGTCCCCTCTCAATCTTCTAAACTCCAGTGTGTACATCCCTAAACTACATAGTCTCTCCTCATAGGTCATTCCCGCCATTCCTGGTATCAGCCTGGTGAATCGCCGCTGCACCCCCTCCATGGCAAGAACATCCTTCCTCAGATGAGGCGACCAAAACTGTACACAGTACTCGAGGTGTGGTCTCACCAGTGCCCTGTACAGCTGCAGCAAGGTATCCCTGTTCCTGTATTCTAACCCTTTTGCTATGAAGGCCAGCATACCGTTTGCCTTCTTGACCGCCTGTTGCACCTGCATGCTCGCCTTCAGTGACTGGTGTACAAGAACACCCAGGTCTCTCTGTACTTCCCCCTCTCCCAATCTATTGCCATTTAAATAATAATTTGCCCTCCCAAGTTCTTGATTCAAGCCATTCAAATGAGGAGCCAAATTGGGGTCAGGCAGCAAGGGAAAAACCAATAGGCAAGTTGGGATATGCCACTCCAGGGGTCCTCTTAGGAGATGGCTGATGTACATCATTGGCACAGATTAGGGAGCAGGCTGTGCATATCTCTGCACTTAAAGATCTGGTTCTGTTGAGTTAAAAAGATGCATATGTAAAAGAGATACACTTAAAGAACCTGTGCTGAAGGCAAGCTGTTTATATTAATTGATCACTAAAACTACACTGACAGGAATTGTTGAATATTTAATGTCCAGATTTACATTAAAAAGTAATGCGGAATGAATATTTTAAAGATATTTGCAATAACTAATGAAGACAGCACAAAGAAAGGGAGAAGCGATGAGGCTGCTTAGAATGGCAAAAAGTGACAGACTATGGGCAAGTTATCAAGGAGCTACTGGGATTATTGGGGTTGCTACCATCCGAAGAGTTGATGGTAATAGATCAGGAGGAAGGTGAAGAAGAACATTACTAGATGATGCCATGGACTGGGCAGGCGGACTAGACGGCAATTACATCACGAAAACAGGTTGTTCGGCCCATGTTGCTGTTTATCCTCCACACGAGCAGGAACCCTAATCCCATGTGCCTGCCTGTTCCCATGTCCTTCAACCACCTGTCTAATTTAACCTTAAATGTTGATTGGCATGGGCCGGAATTATCTGGGGTCCGTGTGGGCGTGGTCGGAGGCGGGTCAGCTGGGAAATTTGCAATATTTTGGAGTGGGTCAGAAACCCGCCGTCATCCCGCCCACACACACCTTTCCCTCGGACATGTTTGCCAGCGCGGCAGTGACCTGAACGGCAAAGGTGGGCGAGCTAATTTAAATCATTATCAGGTAGTTGTCAGACCCTTAAGAGTCTTTTTAAACCTACCTTTCAAATTTCCCTGGCTGCCCACGGGAATCACGCAGCTTGGGAATCACGTCTGTCAACCTGAGGCAGAAGTTGAGTGGCCATTGATCCAGCGGATTAGTGCACAGTATGGAAAGTACAATAAAAACTCCCACCTCACAGCTGATCACTTTCCTCAGGCAGAAGCTGTTGCTGACTGCATTGCCAGCACAGATTTAGCTTTCTACAGGCTGCAACTGTTTCCAACAAAGTTTCATCCAGTGTCACCTCATTGGTACAACCTATCACACCATTGATAGATTGCTTCTGTCATCTCTATTTGACCAGCCATCTATTCCATCAACATGCATGCTGTTTATTCTGTCTCACCTTGGTCCTCAGAATCGGACCACGATGAGCCCCAACATCAGCAGCACCAGACACACCAGCAGCACCAACAACAATACCACCAGCCTCGTCCTCAACCACTTGATGCTGCACAGGACAGAGGGCATTAGTGCAGGGCTGGACCGCGCCGGAGGCGATACCCCGAACACAGGGTGTACAGGCAGAGGATGAGCTTCCTCAACATGACTGAGCAGCAGTGCCAAAGGAGGCTTAGGCTATCGCACCAGGTTGTTGCAGACATCTGCATGTTGCTGGAGCAAGACCTGTAGCCCAGAGGAGCAGGTGGACACGTCTTACCAGTGGCTGTTAAAGTCACCACAGCCCTCAACTTCTTTGCCTCCTACCAGGGATCTGCAGCAGACATTTGTGGCATCTCGCACTCGGCCGCCCACAGATGCATCACACAGGTCACTGATGCCCTGTTTGACAAGTCAGCCAATTATATCAACTTTGCCACTGATGAAGCCAATGTTACTGAGCGGGCGCTCGGCTTTGCCACTCTGCCTGGTGTCCCATGGGTGCAGGGCATCATTGACTGCACACATGTGGCCATCAGGGCACCCTATCATCACCCAAGACTCTTTGTCAACCGCAAGGGCTTCCACTCCCTCATTGTGCAACTGGTCTGCAACCAGAGGAAGATCATCATGCATGTGTGCGCCAAATTCCCTGGCAGCTGCCATGACTCTTTCGTGCTGTGCCATTCCACCCTCCCTCAGCTCTTCATTCCTCCAAATGGACTTTCCGGCTGGCTGTTTGGAGACAAGGGCTATCCACTGAAGATGTGGCTCATGACACCATTGAGGAGGGCAAGTACAGATGCCCAGGAGAGATATAATGAAACCAACATTTCCACCAGGTGTGTCATAGAGCAGACAATAGGCATGCTGAAAATGCGCTTCAGATGCCTTGACAGATCTGT
Organism: Somniosus microcephalus; assembly: GCF_052327205.1. Taxonomy (NCBI): domain Eukaryota; kingdom Metazoa; phylum Chordata; class Chondrichthyes; order Squaliformes; family Somniosidae; genus Somniosus; species Somniosus microcephalus. Next base: position 54,126,984 of record NC_141009.1, read on the forward strand.
AGGAGCCCTTCAGTACGCATCAGCCAGGGTCTCCAGAATCGTCGTGGTCTGCTGTGCGCTGCACAATATAACGCAGCAGCGAGGATTAGCGCTGCATGAGGAGCAAGGCACTGAGTGCACAGCCTCTTCAGAGGAGGAGGAGGAGCATCATCTGGAAGAAGATGAGGATGGGGAGCAGGAGGTACCTGTGGTCCAGATCTCACCAGCACCCGAGCACATTGCTGCCTGGGAGGCCAGGGATGGGCTCATCATGGCCAGATTTACTTAACTTCATGCATTACACCCATATGGCTGCCATATTATGTGCCAGGTTGGCACCATCCCACAGCAACACCATAAAGCATCCCCACAATGACCAAGCCATTCCTTTCACACTAACCACCAGTGCTGGAGGTGCCGTTATGTCTCACCATTCACTCCAACTCACTAAGACACTTCCAAAGGTGCACACAAATTTGTCTAAGACCGGAAAGTGGTGAAAATAAAGGGGGAGAAATTCAGTATTGCCCCGATTGGGGCGCAATTATCCATCGTGTGCAAAGTTTAGCGCCTGGCACTAATTATCGCCTCTGACTGCAAACTTTGCTTTTATCGCCCCTGGAGGTGATTGGAGCACAAAATCAGGCGCTTCACATCTGTCTTAAGGCGCAAAGGCCAAGGAGCGAGGCGCTACCTCAGAGCGCTGGCGAAGCTCATGTGATGTCAGTTAGCAATGGAACACAGACACACTGGCACCGGTCAATTCTTAATTGGGAGATCTGATGAATGGTCATCGACCTGAAACTTTAACTCTGTTTCTCTCTTCACAGATGCTGCCTGACCGGCTGAGTTTCTCCAGCATTTTCTGTTTTTATCTTAAAGGGGAGAGTTTATCTTGGTCTCCATCTACATCCTGTTCATTGCAGCCTTGAGTCTCGGCCTGGAGAGACCTGTACATCAAATCTGCTGGAAAGAACAATGGAGAGACCCAGGGAAAGAGCTCAGAGTGCAGCCCCCACAGTCTCTTCTAAATAGATACAAGGAAGGGCAAATCAAAATGAACCTGCGAGGTGCTGCTCAGTACCCAAAATTCCTTCACACAGCGTTGAATCTCTCCAGAAGTCTTTCTATCTCTCTCTCTCAGAATGCGTGGTGCAAAAATGTCACCAACAAAAAAAGGCAGGAAGCGGTCGCCTTTAAATAGCGCTCCCCCAGTCCCTTCCCGGCTGCAAAACGCTCCCCTCAACCTGTCGTTGCTAGCGGCAGGCGTTAAGGCAGGGGGAGCCACTCAATTTCCAGTCCAGGGCGCTACCGGGACGTTGCGCACTCGACTGACGTCACGATCTGCTGGCGCAGGAAATCGTGGCGGTAGTGTTTAGCGCCGCCACAAAATGTCCGGTCAATTTAGCGAGAGGCGCAGATATCGCTGTGCCTGGGCGCTAGTTGGTTTGCGCCCCACTTAGTGCCCTCTTAAGGCGCTAACGGGTGGCGCTACCAACTGAATTTTTCCCCCAGACACACTGGTGCCAGAGAGTTCTTAAAGGGGAGGGTCGATCTTGCTCTCCAGCTACACCCTGCTCATTGGAGCCTTGAATCTCGGCCTGGAGAGACCTGTGACTACATTTTCCAGCCAAGGCCTATGGAAAGGGTGAGAGAATGAGCTCAGCGCTTCAACGAGCGGGCCGCGGAGGCTCTGGTTGGCGCGGTGGAGCGCAGAAGATCTATATTTTACCCTGAGAGTGGCAGGAGGCCTTTGCTGTGCGACTACAGAAGAGTGTGGAGGGAGGTGGCTCAGCACATCTCCTCCAGGAGCATGGTGCCCAGGACCTGTACTCAATGTCGCAAAAAGTTCAACGACCTCACTCGGGTCGTCAGGGTGAGTGGCTTTTTTTCAATACCTCTCCATCCCTCCATCTCAACCTCACTCTATGGCCAGAGGGTCTTAAAACCCCAATGCCCAACACATCCAACACCTATGGCCCTCTCATGAAATACACACGCACATTCCACACCTTGCATACAGTAAGGGCAATTCAACAATGGGAGGCACATCAGGCAAGAGCATGGCTGCATAGAGTAAGGGCTATTCAATTATGGGAGGCACATCAGGCAAGACCATGGCTGTATATTTACTCAGACGCCATCCTTTTTCATGCAGGCCAAGCTATCTCATAATAGGAGACAGCAGCAACAGACGGGTGGAGGGCGGCCTCAGCTGCAACCCCTCAGCGATCTTGAGGCATGCGTCCACAGGATTGTGGCAAGCCAGGTGATCGGTCCCGTCAGCCCTGGAGAGGCCTGTTGTGTATGTACCTTTAAGGGAATAACTGGGTTTAGACTGCAGTACCGGCAGTGACCACCCCTGTATAAAAGGCCCTAGCAGGCTTCTGTATTTCAGTCTGACGTTGCCTCCTGTTCAGTAAAGTACCTGTTAAACTGTTCTCCCGAAGTCCGTGTATTATTGAGGCGCGGACTTTACAGTGGCGACGAGTAAGTTCGAATCATCTGCAGTGTGGCATCATCTCACGGGGATCTCGCCCTGAGAGGAGGGTTCTTGGAGGTCGTAGTCTGAGCAACGGGCGTCGACCGAGGGCAACCGCCCAAAGAATTCATCGGTGTTCGGAGAATTGCGGGAGAGACTGTGGAGAGCTGTGCTTGGCTCCCCAGTTAAGGTGTTCCAGCAAATTGTGCTGGTAGCAGGTAGCGCGCTGACCCTTCCGGACTGCGGCGGGCTCAAGCTCGATCGAGCGGCTCTACAAAACGGGCCGCGCAGCGTCGCCGGGAAAAGAAAACAAGAGAGAGAGAGGGTGGAGCGCACAAGGCACGGTCGGTGCTCAAGAACAGGGCAGCGGAGAGAAAATAAACGGGGGAAAGGAAAGCGAGACGCGCCGAAGCTGCGGGTCGCTGCCATTACCCTGTAGAACGCTAGGAGCAGCGTGGCAGCAAGGGGAAGAAGCAAAAGCGTGGGAGGTGCCATTTTATCCCGTTGGGGAAGAAGCAAAAGCGCGGGAGGTGCCATTTTATTCCATTGGGGAAGAAGCAAAAGCGCGGGAGGCGCCATTTTAAATCACCCAAGATGCCGAAAAGTGGCAGTATCACTGCTTTCGACAACGAGGTAGAAGACTGGACCACGTATGTGGAAAGAATTGAAGTGTACTGCAAGGCAAATGAGACCTGTGACTACATTTTCCAGCCAAGGCCTATGGAAAGGGTGAGAGAATGAGCTCAGCGCTTCAACGAGCGGGCCTCGGAGGCTCTGGTTGGCGCGGTGGAGCGCAGAAGATCTATATTTTACCCTGAGAGTGGCAGGAGGCCTTTGCTGTGCGACTACAGAAGAGTGTGGAGGGAGGTGGCTCAGCACATCTCCTCCAGGAGCATGGTGCCCAGGACCTGTACTCAATGTCGCAAAAAGTTCAACGACCTCACTCGGGTCGTCAGGGTGGGCAATGGAAAAAGGGCGTCGGTATTATTAAATCTGATGGGTGCGAGTACGTACAGCCTATTGCGGAATTTAATTACCCCAGCTAAACCAATGGAGAAAAGTTTTGAGGAGATTGTTCATAACTTACAGGAACACCTAAGCCCTACACCACTGCTGATAGCAGAAAGATTCAAGTTCCATAAAAGAAACCAGCACAAAGATGAGAGCAATGCTGACTATCTTACGGAACTACACAAGTTATCGAAGCACTGCCAGTTCGGAGCAGGACTGGCAGACACCTTACGGGATAAGTTTGTCTGCGGGCTCCAGAGTGAAGGAACCCAGAAACGACTACTTTCAAAAAAGGACCTGACGCTAGAACAGGCTTTCAGCGTGGCAGTATCCTACGAAGCAGCAGCACGGGGAGCTGCGGAAATACAACAGAAACCACAAGAATACAGCGCTAACAAAATGGCGTATGGAGCAGAAAAGTGCTATCGCTGCGGCAGAACAACCCATGAGCAGAAGGACTGCTGGTTTAAAGACAAAGTATGCAGGCAATGCGGAAAAATGGGACATATAGCAAGAGTCTGCAGGTCGGGAAAGAAAACCAACACGACAAGAACTACTAAGGAACAGTACAGGAAAGTAAAGAAACTGACAGACAGTAGTTCGGAAGATCAGGAGAGTGATAAGGACTCCGGGAGCAGGAGACTAAGTTGCTTGAAGTTACACAACGTGATTGCAAAGGAAGATCACCGAACCATTTGGGTCACCCTCATGATAGCAGGGTCCCCAGTAAAGATGGAATTGGACACAGGATCAGCCCTAATTGTCATGAATCGACGAGACTATGAGCGGCTATTCTCACACATACCCTTAAAGGACACGTCCATTGTATTGAAGACATACACGGGGCAAAAGGTCTACCCCAGAGGAAAAATAAGGGTGCCAGTTAAATATAACGGCAAGGAAACACAGAAACTATATATGTATATACTACGAGATGGAGGACCACCATTATTGGGACATGAATGGATCCAAAAAATACAATTGGATTGGCATCCTATTCTGGCGCTAACTGTGCCTGACAAAAAGGATGATGACGTCGCACCTGGACGTCTGTCACAAATTCTATCTGACGCGGAAGAGGTGTTCCAACAAGGACTTGGGACTCTAAAAGGAGTAAAGGCAACCATAAAGATTGAGGATAACGCAAACCCCAAATTTTTCAAGGCCAGACCGGTGCCATACGCGATCCGCCCAGCCGTTGAAGCTGAACTGGAGAGTCTGGAGCGTTCGGGTGTGCTGTCCAAGGTGGACTGGAGCAAGTGGGCCACACCCATTGTTCCTGTAATGAAGAGAGCTTTGAGCAGCTCGCCTGGGGAGCCAAGGAAGGTTCGCATCTGTGGGGACTTCAAGGTGACTGTGAACCCAGTCCTGCACACAGTACAGTATCCACTTCTGCAGATAGAAGATATTTTCGCCTCACTATCTGGAGGGAAACGTTTTACAAAGATTGATCTGGCTCAAGCGTATCTACAGATGGAGGTGGAAGAAGCACCTAGGAAATACCTCACGATAAACACTCACAAAGGCCTTTACCAGTACAATCGACTGGTATTCGGGGTAGCATCGGCCCCGGCTATGTGGCAGAGGGCAATGGAACAAGTTCTGCAAGGGATCCCGGGGACCCAGTGTTATTTGGACGACATCCTGGTTACGGGCGAAGATGACAATGAACACCTTGCCAACCTGGAGCAGGTGTTCACGAGATTGCAGGAATATGGGCTACGAGCCAACCGCCCCAAATGCGAGTTCTTCAGGAGACAAATCTCGTATTGTGGCCACATGATTGATGAGGAAGGGTTGCATAAATCGCCGGACAAGATTGAGGCTGTAGTCAAGGCTCCAGCACCGGAAAATGTGTCGCAACTGAGGTCGTTCCTCGGGTTGGTGAACTACTACCATAAGTTCTTGCCGAATTTATCTACAATTCTGCACCCACTGAACGCCCTGCTTCAAACTGGAGTAACATGGAAATGGAGTGATGAGTGTAAGCGTGCCTTTCAGGAATGTAAATGCCAAATCACTTCAAAAGAAGTATTGGCCCACTACAACCCAACACTACCGATTCGGTTGGCATGTGATGCGTCATCTTACGGCATTGGAGCAGTGCTGTCACACAAATTCCGTGACGGTTCAGAGAGGCCAATAGCCTTTGCATCGCGCTCGCTAACCTCAGCCGAGCGTAACTACGCCCAGATTGACAGGGAGGCCCTCAGCCTGGTGTGGGGGGGTGAAGAAGTTCAACCGCTATCTGCACGGGCAGAAATTCACCCTACTGACTGATCATCAGCCCCTGGTCTCCATTTTTAACCCAAAGAAGGGCGTTCCGGTGATGACGGCGCAACAGCTGCAAAGATGGCCCCTTTTCCTAGGGGCACATCAGTACGACATAGAGTACAAGGGTACGAAACAGCATGTGAACGCTGATGGCCTGTCGCACCTACCGTTGCCTATGGCGGAAGAAGCACCTGCAGTGGACCCTGTGGAGATATTCCATGCGACCATAGTCGAATGTTTGCCTGTTACAAACGCAAGTATTGAGAAGGAAACCCGAAATGACCCGACACTCTCTCGGGTCTATGATTTGACGGTGAAGGGATGGCCAGCATATGGCGACTCACTGTTGCCAGCATTCTCGCCAAGGAGAGAACAACTGTCAGTGTGCCGGGGGACCTTGATGTGTGGATCCCGAGTGGTAATTCCACCCAAGTTGAGAGATAGAGTGCTCAATGAGCTTCATGAGGGTCATCTGGGAGGGGTAAAAATGAAGAGCCTAGCCAGGACGTTTGTGTGGTGGCCGGGAATCGATAAAGAAATCGAGGATATGACCAAGAGATGCACAGGATGCCAGAAGGTCCAAAACGCTCCACCACAGGCCCCGCTACATCCATGGGAGTGGCCCTCATCTCCATGGCAACAGGTACACATTGATTTTGCTGGTCCATTTATGGACTCAATGTTTCTAATCGCTGTGGACGCCCATTCGAAATGGCCAGAGGTCATTAAAATGTCCTCCACCACCACGGAGAAAACTATTGCAGTCCTAAGGACCATCTTCGCCAGGAATGGGTTGCCAGAACATATTTGCTCCGACAATGGGCCACAGTTTGTGTCTGAGGATTTCCGGAAGTTCCTGAAGAAGAATGGGGTGAAACATTACACATCTGCCCCATATCATCCAGCCACAAATGGATTGGCTGAGAGGTTTGTTCAGACCTTTAAAAAGGCCATAACGGCAATGTATAATGACGACATACCACTGCAACACAAGGTGGATAACTTCCTGTTTGCTTACCGGAATGCGACACACGCAGTAACCAACCAAACTCCAGCCGTACTGTTTTTCAACCGGAGACTAAGATGTCGCTTGGATTTGCTCAAACCAAACATAAGACGAGATGTTGAGGATAAGCAGTTCCAGCACATAAATGAGAAGCCAACCAGGAGCTTCAGGATAGGGCAACCAGTCTTGGCCCGTGACTACCGAACAGAAAAATGGCAGCCGGGATCGATATGCACACAGCAGGGACCAATAATGTACACAGTAGACGTTGGAGAGAGCATCGTGAGACGCCATGCTGACCAGATTCTAGAGTCACAGGAACAAGCCAAATCTATACCACAAGCATGTGTACCTGGTAATGAGCCCAAAGTACAGATTTCGTCTACCTCAGAAGCAGTGGTATTGGAAGCTGACGAACCAACCAATGACAATGAGCCTGAATCAACTCCACCGCAAGAACAGGATACTCGAGAAAGGCGCTATCCAGTCAGGATCAGGAAGCCTCCTCAAAGACTGAACTTATAAATGATTATTTCAGTTGATGTATCTAGTACCGAGAAAATTGTAATTGCAATTAGTTATTATTTAGTTGTTAAATGAATGTTATGTACTGTTTATCTAAAAGGGGAGGAATTGTTGTGTATGTAACTTTAAGGGAATAACTGGGTTTAGACTGCAGTACCGGCAGTGACCACCCCTGTATAAAAGGCCCTAGCAGGCTTCTGTATTTCAGTCTGACATTGCCTCATGTTCAGTAAAGCACCTGTTAAACTGTTCTCCCAAAGTCCGTGTATTATTGAGGCGTGGACTTTACAAGGCCGACCCCGTTCGGGACAGCAATGGTAAGGTCATCAGCTTTCTCTCCTCTCCCATTCCACTTGTCCCTCACAACACCAGGCTTTGACACTTTCAATCCAAATCACTAAATCGCTGCACTCCTTCCTCCCTTACTGCCCCCCTGTCCTCACGCTAAAGCCACTCTTGTACCTCCCTGCTTTTACATAGAAACATAGAAACATAGAAGATCGGAGCAGGAGTAGGCCATTCGGCCCTTCGAGCCTGCTCCGCCATTCAATGAGATCATGGCTGATCATCCAAATTCAGTACCCGGTCCCTGCCTTCTCCCCATATCCCTTGATCCCTTTAGCCTTAAGAAATATATCCAACTCTTTCTTGAATATACTTAATGAACTAGCCTCCACCGCCCTCTGTGGCAGAGAATTCCACAGGTTCACCACTCTCTGGGTGAAGAAATTCCTCCTTATTTCAGTCCTAAATGGCTTACCCCTTATCCTTAGACTATGACCCCTGGCTCTGGACTCCCCAGCCATCAGAAACATCCTTCCTGCATCTAGTCTGTCCAGGCCTGACAGAATTTTATAGGTTTCGATGAGATCCCCTCTCAATCTTCTAAACTCCAGTGAGTATAAGCCCAATCGACACAATCTCTCCTCATACGTCATTCCTGCCATCCCAGGTATCAGCCTGGTGAATCTTCGCTGCACTCCTTCCATGGCAAGAACGTCCTTCCTCAGGTAAGGCGACCAAAACTGCACACAATACTCAAGGTGTGGTCTCACCAAGGCCCTGTACAACTGCAGCAAGACATCCTTGTTCTTGTACTCGAACCCTCTTGCTACGAAGGCCAACATACCATTTGCCTTCTTAACCGCCTGCTGCACCTGCATGCTTACCTTCAGCAACTGGTGTACAAGAACACCCAGGTCTCTTTGCACTTCCCCTTCTCCCAATCTATTACCATTCGAATAATAATCTGCCTTCCTGTTTTTGCCACCAAAGTGGATAACCTCACATTTATCCACATTATAGTGCATTTGCCATGTTTCTACCCAATCACCCAACCTGTCCAAATCGTGCTGGAGTTTCACGACATCCTCCTCACAGCATACCCTCCCACCCAGCTTTGTGTCGTCTGCAAATTTGGAGATATTACATCCAATTCCCTCGTCCAGATCATTAATATATATTGTGAACAGCTGGGGTCCTAGGACCGATCCTTGCGGTACCCCACTAGTCACTGCCTGCCACTCGGAAAACGACCCGTTTATTCCAACTCTTTGCTTTCTGTCCGCCAACCAGTTATCTATCCAAGTCAATACCTTGCCCCCAATCCCATGTGCCTTAATTTTGCACGCTAATCTCTTATGCGGGACCTTATCGAAAGCCTTTGAAAGTCCAAATACACCACATCCACTGGTTCTCTCTTATCTATTTTACCAGTTACATCCTCAAAAAATTCCAGTAGATTAGTCAAGCATGATTTACCTTTTGTAAATCCATGTTGACTTTGTTCGATCCAGTCACTGCTTTCCAAGTGCTCTGCTATTACATCTTTTATAATGGACTCTAGCATTTTCCCCACTACCGATGTCAAGCTTACCGGTCTATAATTCCCCGCCTTTTCTCTACCACCTTTTTTGAATACTGGGGTAACATTAGCTACCCGCCAATCCATGGGTACCGTTCCAGAGTCTATTGAGTTCTGGAAGATGACCAGCAATGCATCTACTATTTCTAGGGCCACTTCCTTAAGTACCCTGGGATGTAGATTATCAGGCCCTGGGGATTTATCGGCCTTCCGTCCCATCAATTTTCCTAACACCATTTCCCTACAAATACTGATTTCTTTCAGTTCCACCCTTTCATCAGACCCTATGTTCCCCGGCATCTCTGGGAGGTTATTTGTGTCCTCCTTTGTGAAGACAGAACCAAAATATGTATTTATTTGGTCTGCCATTTCTTTGTTCCCCATTATAAATTCCCCCGATTCTGACTGCAAGGGACCTACGCTTAGATGGTGATTCACCAGCTGAGGAGACGGGCCCTCAAGCTGCCAGTGGGAGTGAAGCCGCAGGCGAGGAGGAAGAGGAAACTGGAGCCTCAGTGCCACCCTCGCTCGAGGAAGCCCATGCCCACACTGGGAACATGCCTTCCCTGGAGGGGAGCAGGGGGGAAGGGTCTGATGAGGGTGAAGCTCCAGGACCCAGCAGGCTGCAGCAATGCGATGTTGCTAGGGAAGCTTGGGGGCCTTCTCCCCAGAGGGAGAGTATGCCAGTGAGTCGTGCTGCACTGGACGCAGAGGAGGAGCAGCTCATCGCTGAAATGAACACCCAGGTGGTAGACATGCACACTGAGCTCATGGGTACACTGGGAAGGGTGACCGAATGCATTGATGCACTGGCAAGGTGTGTGGAGCACTACGCTGTAGCACAGGCGGATGCCACACAAATGTTTAGTGGTGCAATTCAGTCACTGGCTGCCGTGATCCCATCTCTGACTGCTCTCATGCAGACTCAGATTGAGGCCACGCAAGCACTGACTGCTGCCATTGTCGCTGGTTCGGACACATTTCCCCGGGGCTCTCACCGCTCCGCAGCAGGCCAGCAATCTGTGCTCCAGCAGATTGCTCCGGATGCTGAGGTGCTGCCCCATGGGAGTGCCAGTGTGTTGGTCGAGCAGGGAGTTGCTGTCCTCTCTCAAGATGACAGCATTCCTGCTGCCACCACTGTCACTTTTCCACTGCACTTGCCACCGCCTGTAGGACAGACTGCTGCCGCCCATGCAGAGTTGGTGCAGTCTGCAGCCGGGCCCTCCAGGCCCAGAGCTGGTCGAGGCCGTCCTTCAAGGGCATCTGCAGTCTCAGGTTCTGACAATCAGCAGCCTTCCACCAGCCTTGCTGCAGCCACTGGGGTCCCATTACGGAGGAGCAGTAGGGTGGGAAGGGGGGAAGTGCGCAAGAGAAGGTGATTACCCTCGAAGGGCAAAAAGTAGGAGGTGTGACAAAATGTTGGGAATTTTTTTATTAAAGGCCGAGGTTCGTGTTCAAATTTTTGTTTAGTGTTTTGGACATTATCTCCAGGTTGTGCGAACCAGTTATGTTAATTAATGATTTTTTGTATTTGTTTCTATTAGTTTGTCATGAAAAAATGACACACACAGAGTTTGTAAAATAAAAAAGTTTTTGTATTAAAAATGCATAGGTTTGGCCTTTGGAATCATTGCTGCCTTGGCCGGCTTTGGAGTTGCGGGTTGGTTTCATTCATGTTGTTCTCCATGGCAGAAGCCATTTCCTCAGCAGGGGCCTAGAAGCGGCTTGTTATCAGTCGTTGACGGACGGCCCTTGCAGTTTCAACATTGTGGGCCTCCCTCCCGCCTTAGTGCTGCTGATAATTATCCTCCTCCTCTTCCTCCTCCTCTTCCACCTCCTCCTCCGGTGGTGCTCCAAGGCCTGGTGGCATTGGCTGGGTCCTGAGGATTGCCAGGTTATGAAGAATGCAGCACACAACTATGAAGAGGGAGACTCGCTCAGGCGAGTACTGCAGGGCTCCTCCAGAATGGTCCAGACAGCGGAACAGTTGCTTGAGCACGCCGATCGTCTGCTCAACGATGTTCCTGGTGGCGAGATGGCTCTCGTTGTACCGCAGTTCAGCAGGCGTGTTGGGGTTACGGAGCGGTGTCATCAGCCAGGTGCAGAGTGGATAACCCTTGTCCCCGAGGAGCCAGCCACTTGGCTGATGTGGTGCCTGGAAACGTTCTGGCACAGCGATCTGGCGCAGGATGAAAGCATCGTGGCTGCTGCCAGGATAGCGGGCATTGACAGTGAGTATCAGCTGTTTGTGGTCACAGACCAACTGGATGTTTAAGGAGTGGAACCCCTTGCGGTTTCAGAAAACCTCTGCATTCTCATGTGGTGCCCGCAATGCCACATGCGTGCAATCAATGCCGCCCTGCATCATGGGGAAGCCCGCTATCCTCACAAAGCCCAATGCGCGTTCATGCTGTTTGGCCCAGGTCATTGGGAAAGAGATGTACTGGCATCTCCTTTTATAGAGGGGATTTGTGACCAGACGGATACAGCAATGGACCGCGAACTGGGAGATATTGACGATGTCCCCAGTGGCTGCTTGAAAGGAGCCGGTGGCATAAAAATTCAGAGCCACTGTGACCTTCACTGTCACCGATTGAGATGTCCTGGTCCTCAGTTCAGGCTGCAGATCTGGCTGCAGCAGGTGGCAGAGCTCAGTGACCACCTCCTTGCTGAAGCGCAGCTGCACAAACACTGCTCCTCAGACAAATGAATGTAGGAGAATTGTTCCCGGAATACCCTGGGAGGGTAAGGTCTCCTGTGCAGAGGCCTGTTGGCCCTCCTCCATCTGGCCATGATTGCCAGTCTCTCTCTGTGTCTCTGTTGCCTCCGATTCTGCAGGCGCAGGACGATGCCCCGAATCAGTGCAGCCCCCATAGTCTCTTGGCAATCGAAGTAATGATGGTCAAATCCAAAAGTACCTGCAAAGTGATGCTCAGTAGCCAAAACTACTTCACACAGCGTTGACTCTATGCAGAAGTCTCTCCATCTCTCTCTCAGAATCTCTCTCTCTGTCAGAATGAGTGGTGCAAAAATGTCTACCACAGAAAAAGCCAGGAAGAGGGTGCCTTTAAATAGCATCCCCCTAGCCCCTCACCGACTGGGAAATGTTCCAGTCTCCCTGTCATTGCTTGTGCCAGGCGGAAAGGAGGGGGCCGCCACTCAATATCCAGTCCGGGGCGCCACCAGGGCATTGCACGCTTGACTAACGTCACAGGACACAGGAGATGGGGCGGTAAACTTCTGCGCCGCCGCAAAAACTCTAGTCAATTTTGCGAGTGGCGCAATCATCGCCACACCCGGGCGCTAGTTGCTTTGCACCCCATTAGCACCCTCTTAGGGCACTAATGGGAGGCGCAAACCAACCGAATTTTTCCCCCAAAGATTTTTATGTGTGACATCGCACTAACGGAATTTTACAGAAATATTGAATAAAACAGCCAAGTGGCTATCCTTGTGAATCTACTTGTGTGTCATCTTTCTCTTATGGGTGCTTCTACGAGGTGCTACCCCTGTGGCTTCAGCAGAAGTAGAGGCAGCCAGCTCACTTCCCTGCTGCAACTGCTTAGACACTCTTGGCGAACATCCTTTGGGTTTTGGAGCCTCTGATGGCCCTGCCAAAGTCTGCTCCTCCTGCGACGGTGCAGGAGCAGACTCGGCCATCGCTGTCCGAGGAGGCATCTGGGGCTCTGACTGAGGGGTTGGCAATGGGGGAGAAGTGTAAGCGTTTTGAGAGGAGCCCCCACTTCCATGTCCCCTCTCACCGTCATCCCTCTCATGGGCCACCCGCACTTCCTTGCTAGCAAGGAGCAGGAGAGCACCTTGCTGCACATCAGTAGGGCCATGAGGACCCACGTCTATGTTGACATCCCTCCTAGATAGGAGGTCTATGAGCCTCTGCCATTTATTCTCCATAGAGATCATCTGCTCCAGTGAGTGGCGCATCAGCTGCTCCATGCAGGTGGCCATCCTATCCATGGAAGAGCCTACAGTTGCCATCATCTGCGACACAGTGGTGCTCATGTTGGAGATGGACTCCTTCACTCTCTGGACAATTGCAGACATCGCGCTCACAAAACCTGTCAGAGCCCCCTGCACTCCTTGCTGCACCTCCAGGAATGCCCTCTTTCTGGATGGCCCCCGAGGCTCAGTGTCTGCTGCAGCTGAGCAGAGCTGGGAGCGTCCTGCACCCTCCGGCGAGGAGTCTCCACTGCTGACCCTGCTGTTATGTTCATTAATAACTAGACATTCTTATTATGAACAGCTAGCTTCTAGCTAGTCATTTATTCAGTACACGTTCTCTAGGTACAGCATCTGTAGAGATTCAGCATGTGTACTTCTGTGTGCAGACAGCCATCTTGACTACTGCCTTGTGGGTAGCCTAGTGCATCGTGGGTAGTGTAGTCTTAAACACATACAACTAAATATACAGCTCTGTACAGCTCTACGGCTCCATCTAGTGTACCACTCTAGAATGACATGTTATTGATCATTACATCCCCCTTTCTTTGAGGTTAACAATATCAATATCAATCACCTTTCAAGAAAAACGATAAAGATGATATCAGTAACACTTTTGTTAGTGCTATATAAACATAAACATTTTCACAACAGCCAATACATTTTCAATATAGTTTTTCTTTGTACTCAAAGATTAAGTCTATCAGGCTTTTTTACTACACGTGTGGGTCTTCTCAACACGGGTAAGTCTGATGTGTTTTCATGAGATTGTTCTGGTGGTGAATGACAAGATTCAGTTGCGGCATTGTCATCAATCTGCTCTTGGATAGTTTCTTGTGTTTTCAGGAGGGAACGGCGGTTCCTCCTGAGAATCTGTCCTTCCTCAGTTCTAACAGTGTATGACCTTGGAAGGACGTTCTTGCCATGGAGGGAGTGCAGCGAAGATTCACCAGGCTGATACCTGGGATGGCAGGAATGACGTATGAGGAGAGATTGTGTCGATTGGGCTTATACTCACTGGAGTTTAGAAGATTGAGAGGGGATCTCATCGAAACCTATAAAATTCTGTCAGGTCTGGACAGACTAGATGCAGGAAGGATGTTTCTGATGGCCGGGGAGTCCAGAACCAGGGGTCATAGTCTAAGGATAAGGGGTAAGCCATTTAGGACTGAAATGAGGAGGAATTTCTTCACCCAGAGAATGGTGAACCTGTGGAATTCTCTGCCACAGAGGGCGGTGGAGGCTAGTTCATTAAATATATTCAAGAAAGAGTTGGATATATTTCTTGAGGCTAAAGGGATCAAGGGATATGGGGAAAAGGCAGGGACAGGGTACTGAATTTGGATGATCAGCCATGATCACATTGAATGGCGGAGCAGGCTCGAAGGGCCGAATGGCCTACTCCTGCTCCTATCTTCTATGTTTCTATGTTTACTTCCTCAAGAACTGTAGCTTTCCTGTTCCATGCATCTGGATCCTCAATCCTGACAACATCATCCCTTGTCAATGGTTTTAGAGTTTTGGATGACTTGTCATAGTATGATTTCTGTTTCAGCTTTAACAGTTGAAGTCTCTGTCTCAGTTCCTCACTTTGCTTTTCTTTTGCACAGCAGGGTAGTATGGTGCGCAACTTGCGACCCATTAGTAGTTCAGCAGGTGAAGAACCACAGTCTAAAGGTGAGGCTCGGTAGCTCAGCAGGGCGAGATAAGGATCAGACTTGCTTTCTGTCGCTTTCTTCAGTAGCTGCTTGAGAACTTGAACACCTTTCTCTGCCTTACCATTTGACTGAGCATACAAAGGACTGGATGTGATGTGCTGAAAGTCATACTATGCTGCAAACTGTTGCCACTCCTTACAGTTGAAGCACGGACCATTGTCGCTAACGGCAATCCTGGGAATTCCATATCTGGCGAAGATGGATTTCACATGCATTATGACACTGCTTGCTGATGTGTTTGAGAGCAGCGTCAACTCAGGATAGTTAGAATAGTAGTCAATCACTATTAGATATTCTTTACCATTTAAATGAAAGAGGTCCGTACCAACCTTTTGCCATGGTGCTGTTGGTAAGTCAGCTACTATCATTGGTTCCTTTGTTTGTTTGTTTTGGTGTTTCTGACATGTCTCACATTTGCCTATCATGTTCTCAATGTCCTTATTTATGCCAGGCCAATAAACAGTGTCTCTTGCTCTCCTTTTGCATTTTTCAATTCCAAGGTGTCCCTCATGAATCCTTTTGAGCATGTCTTGACGTAGAGCCTGTGGAATGACTATTCTGTTCTGTTTTAGTAATAGTCCACTTGCGACACTCAATTCTGACCTTATGTGAAAGTATTTTGGACAGGAACCTTTTGGCCAATCATGATGAATGTTCTCTATTACTGTTTGTAACACTGTATCTTTCACTGTTTCTTCTGCTATTTGCTTTGATTTTGTGTCTGACATGGGCAGCGCAGCAGTGACCATACTCACATGAACATCCACGTCTTCTTCAGTAGAGCTCACATGACTCATTGTGGGTGCTAGGGATAGTGCATCTGCTAACATTATGTATTTGCCTGGTGTGTAGATCAGTTCAAAGTCATATCTTTGCAGCTTCATCATGAGTCGTTGAATTCTTGGAGACATCTCATTCAGGTTCTTTTTTATGATGGCAACCAGTGGGCTGTGGTCTGTCTCAACTGTGAAGGTGGGAAGTCCATATATGTAGCCATGGAACTTTTCTAATCCAACTACCAAGCCTAGACATTCCTTTTCAATCTGGGCGTATCGACACTCAATATCAGTCATAGAACTGGAGGCATAGGCAACAGGCTTCCAATCTTCACCCTCTGCTTGTAGCAAGACCACGCCTAGGCCATCCTTTGATGCATCCGTTGACACTTTCATTCTCTTTGTCGGGTCAAAGAAAGTGAGTACAGGTGTGGTTGTCAGCACTGTTTTGAGGTTCATCCACTCTTGTTCATGTTTTTCTGTCCATGCGAACTCATTTGTTTTATGTAGCAGGTCTCGCAGCCAGGTTGTCTTGGCTGACAAGTTAGGAATGAACTTTCCAATGAAGTTTATCATCCCCATGATGCATAGCACTCCTTTTTTATCAGTGGGTCGGGGCATGTTGAGTATGGCGTTTACTTTTTCCATATCTGGCTCTATTCCTTTGCCAGATAGATTATCTCCTAGGAAAGTGACTTCCTGGATGCCAAACTGACACTTGGCTTTCTTGAGCTTCAGTCCATTCTGGCGTATGCTCTGTAGCACGTTAGTCAGTCTCTCATTGTGTTCTTTCAGTGTGGAGCCCCAGATGATGATGTCATCAACATAGACCCGAACTCCTTCCAGACCTTCAATTATGTGTTCCATCACTCTATGAAAGATTTCAGATGCAGCTATTATCCCAAAAGGCATTCTGAGGAAACAATACCTGCCAAATGGTGTGTTGAAGGTACAGTATTTGGTGCTCTCTTCATCCAGTTTTAGTTGCCAAAATCCTTGTGAGGCATCGAGCTTTGTAAAGTATCTGGCACCTGACATTTCACTGGTGATTTCTTCTCGCTTGGGAATCTGGTAGTGTTCACGTTTTATGTTTGCATTTAAGTCCTTTGGATTCATGCATATTCTTAGATCATTGTTCTTTTTCTTTACCATGGAGTTAACCCAGTCTGTTGGCTCTTCGACTTTCCTGATGACTCCTAGTGTGGTCATTCTGTCCAGTTCATTCTTGAGCCGGTCACGCAGGGGTGCTGGAACTCTTCGTGGAGCATGTACCACTGGCTGAGCATCCTCCTTTAGCTGGATCTTGTAAGTGAATGGTAGAACTCCAAATCCTTTGAACACATCCTGGAAATTATTTACTACAGAATCCACTGAGTCATCTGGTCTGTTTATGGCACAGTTTATACGGTATACTCTCTTGACCAGTTCTAAGTCCTCACAAGCTTTGTCACCCAGTAGTGAATCAAGTCCTTCAGCCACAACAGAAAACATGAGATGATGCACTTTGTCTTTGACTGTCACTTTAAGTCTGCATACACCTAAGCTATCTATTTTCTGTCCATTATAGTCCTTCAGTAGTACTGACTTTTTCTGTATTTTGAGCTTTTCTTTCATGTTTTTAATGTCACTCATACTGATTAAGTTTGCTTTTGCCCCAGTGTCGAGTTTCAATGTAACTAATGCTCCATTTATCTGCAGTGGGATCATCCATTTGTCCTCTTTTACTGCATTAATTTTATGTTCAGCATTGTCCATATCTGAGGGCTGCACATTTTCTGTATCATTTTTGACATTGTCACATGACACCATTCGTACAAAAAATGTCTCACTTAAATCAGTGTCCTCAATCATATTGACTTGTTGGCCTTTCTTTGTTGTTACTTTTGAAAAGCATTGTTTGGCAAAGTGATTCTTTCCATGACATTTTGTGCACATTTTTCCAAACACTGGGCATTGTCTTAACTGGTGTTTGTAACCACAGCGTTTACAATTAAAATTTCCTTCCTCCGATTGCTTTTCATTTCTGTTCTGCCCATGTTTCTTCCCCTTATAGGACACAGCACCGACAGCAGCACTTACTACAATCGCATCATTATTGATTTCACTGAAAGTCTTCGTGTGCTGCCGAGCTAGCTCACTGGCTTGGCATATTTTCACAGCATTTTCCAATGTCAGTTCGGTTTCTCTCAACAGATGTTCCCTGACCTTTTTATCATGAATACCAAACACAATTTGGTCACGAATCATGGATGCTTTCAGCTCAGAGAAATTACATGTCTGTGCTTTCAGTTTCAGATCAGTCACAAAGCTATCAAAAGTCTCATTTTGCTGCTGTGTCCTTGAACAGAACACATACCTCTCATAGATTTCATTCTTTTTTGGATAACAATGTGCATCAAATTTCTTTAGCACATCGTCTAATTTGTTTCTGTTCTCCTCTGGATTAAATACAAATGTATTAAATACCTCTATCGCCTGTGGGCCTGCAACCGTAAGCAGCAACGCTATTTTTCTTGCGTCTGGCTTCGTACCGAATCCGATGGCAGCAATGTAGAGTTCGAATTGTTGTTTGAAAGTCTGCCAATTGTAGTCGACATTTCCCGTGAGATTCAAAAACTCCGGTGGCCTCAAATTCTCCATGTCGCTTTTCACAATTTTCAGCAGATCTTCACCAATCCTGGTACCATGTTATGTTCATTAATAACTAGACATTCTTATTATGAACAGCTAGCTTCTAGCTAGTCATTTATTCAGTACACGGTCTCTAGGTACAGCATCTGTAGAGATTCAGCATGTGTACTTCTGTGTGCAGGCAGCCATCTTGACTACTGCCTTGTGGGTAGCCTAGTGCATCATGGGTAGTGTAGTCTTAAACACATACAACTAAATATACAGCTCTATACAGCTCTACGGCTCCATCTAGTGTACCACTCTAGAATGACATGTTATTGATCATTACACCTGTCTCCACCATCTGCTCTTGCTCATTGTGACAACACTACTCTATCTCGCATGGGACCCACTGAGGTGTGTGTATCTGCGCTGGTGCTGGGTGCGCTTATGTCTGGTGACGGTGCGCCCTCAGTGGCTGGAGGCTCCTCTGAGGAGTCGTCTTCCTCTTCCTCCTGGACAGTGGGTGGGGGGCGGGCTCTTGATGGACCTGTGGGAGAGTAAAGAAATTAGTTAGATATGTCATATCAAGAATGGGTTCAGATACCATTATGCACATGATGACCATTCAGTGGCTGCTGACAGCAGTCCCTATATGAGTGACTGATGTATGCCATTTAGCTGTATGATATGTAATTCGGTCACCAGGTTGCTGAGATGTCCCCCTCTCTCCATCTTCCACCTCCAACTGCTTGACAATTCCAGAAACTTCCAAGGCAGCCTCCTCTGCTGTTGTTAAGGTGGCCAATGATGGAGGCCCACCTCCGGTCCTCTCCCTCTTATTGTGGGCTCTCTTTTCCTGCAAGGAGGGAAAGAAGAGAAGGTTGAGTGAGAGTGATGGAATGAGTGTGAGGAATGGATGGGTTACCTCTTTAGATGGAGTGTGGTGCCAAAGCCAAGTGGCCTCCTTATGTGTTGTTAGTTGGTATAATTGCATTAGGATGAGGGTGAGTGTGAGGGGTGGTTAGTCAGATGGGGATGTGATAATGTAGATGGAGAGGGATGGGTGGGCGTGCAAGGTATGTTGGTGTGAGTAAGGATGTGCAGCAGCAGGGTTGGGAAGGCAGAGTGATGGGGATGTGATGAGAGGTGCAGCAGGATGAAGTTGAGTGTGGCTTTGTACTCACCTTTCCTGATCTAATGAGATAATTGAAATGTTTCTGGCACTGCACCCAGGTCCTCCTGATCACATCCCTGCTGTTTACCTCCTCAGCTATTTGGTGCCAGTTTCTTTTGGCCTCCTGGGGAGGTCTCTTCCGCCCATAAGAAAGGAAGAGGACCTCCCTGCGTGCTCTGACTCCCTCCACAAGCATATGGAGGGAGTCATCGGAGAACCTGGGTGCGGCCCTCTGTCTCAGTGCAGTCATATTTGGCACTCTTTCCAGCAGTCCAATTGTGCAGTGTGCTGCCTGCACACTCCTAGATGAACCTTCAAATGCAATGTGGGCAAGGCTCCTTTAAATATCCCGGCTGAAAATGCGTAATTGATGACGTCATCAGACCCGCACCATTTGATAGGGCCGGGTAACGAGCAGGGCGGACTTAATAGGCCCGATTAACACAGTCGATTTCTGCAGTGGGACGGAAGCAACAACGGGGTCACGACCCGTCACGACGATCGCCCATACCCAACCCGCCCAGGTAAACAAAGTTCCGGCCATGGTCTCTGCTTCAATCACTAGCTCCTGTAGTGCATTCCACAGCCTAACCCCCCTCAGTGTAACAAAGTTTCTCTGCTCTCTGTCCTAAATCCCTTGGCCTAGAAATTGAGTTTGCGCTGCGCCAGGGCTTTAGCGCCGGAAGTTAGCGCCGGCGCTAAGTCCCTTTGCGTGCGCCAAAAATTCAGTAGCGCCGCGCCCAAATGGCTGCCGGCGCTACTGAAGGGTTTTAGCGCCTGAAAACTGGCGCAACGCACTGCATTGCGGCGCTATTCCGGCGCTGCGGTGCCCGCTGCGGTGCGGCAGGCTCGGGAAGTGCAGGCCTCCTCCTTCCGTTAAGGAGGAGCTGCCTGCACCCGGCCGCGGCCCGCGCAAATCTCTTCAAAAATGAGCCCGGCACCTCGGACAAGTGCCGGGCTTGCATCTGTTCCGGGGGGCGGGGGGGGAGAAGTCCGGGGAGGGAGCTGCGGGCAGGCGGCCGGCGGGAAAGCGGCCGGCCGCCGCGCCTCCTTAAAGCGCCGGCGCAGACTCCGGCAACACTCGTTTGCCGGAGTCTTAGTTGCTGCTGCCACTGGCGAGGCGGCCGCAACTGAATTTCGGCTTGGGGCCGGGTTACCACGGCAACCGGGACGCTGCGCACACCGATGACGTCATCGGTGCCGGCACAGCGCTACCGGTCTACCGCCGCGGAAGGGCGCCAGGCAATTTAGGAACCGGCGCCAATTGCAGTGCTAGGCCCTCTAGCGCCGCAAAATCGGTGCTAAGGGCACTGAATTTCTAGGCCCTTATATTTAATCTTATTTCTATATCTGTGGCATAACTAAGACCGCCTATTTCCACCTCCGTAACATCGCCCGTCTCCGCCCGTGCCTCAGCTCATCCGCTGCTGAAACCCTCATCCATGCCTTTGTTACCTCTGGACTTGACAGAGAAGGTTTACAAGGATGATACCAGAAATGTGAGGTTATACCTATCAGGAAAAGATGAACAGGCTGGGTCTCTTCTCTCTTGAAAAAAGAAAGCTGAGGGGTGACCTAATAGAGATCTTTAAAATTATGAAAGGTTTTGATAGAGTAGATAGAGAGAGAATGTTTCCACTTGTGGGGAAGAGCATAACTAGAGGCCATCAATATAAGATAGTCACCAAGAAATCCAATAGGGAATTCAGAAGAAACTTCTTTACCCAGAGAGTGGTGAGAATGTGGAACTCGCTACCACAGGGAGTGGTTGAAGCGAATAGTATAGATGCATTTAAGGGGAGGCTGGGCAAACATATGAGGGAGAAGGGAATAGAGGGTTATGCTGATAGATTTAGATGAGGAAAGATGGGAGGAGGCTCGAGTGAAGCATAAACACCAGCATGGACTGGTTGGACCAAATGGTCTGTTTCTGTGCCGTATATCCTATGTAATCCTATGTATGTATGTATTCCAACGCACTCCTGGCTGGTCTCCCACATTCTACCCTATGTTACCTTGAGGTGATCCAAAATTCGGCTGCCCATGTCCTAACTCGCACCAAGTTCCGTTCACCCATCACCCTTGTGCTCGCTGACCTACATTGGCTCCCAGTTAAGCAACGCCTCGATTTCAAAATTCTCATCCTTGTTTTCAAATCCCTCCATGGCCTCGCCTATCCCTGTAATCTCCTCCAGCCCCACAACCCCCCGAAATATCTGCGCTCCTCTAATTCTGCCCTCTTGAGCATCCCTGATTATAATCGCTCTACCATTGGTGGCCGTGCCTTCTGTTGCCTAGGCCCTAAGCTCTGGAATTCCCTCCCTAAACCTCTCCGCCTCGCTACCTCTCTTTTTCATCCTTTAAGACACTCCTTAAAACCTACCTCTTTGACCAAGCTTTTGGTCACTTGCCCTAATTTCTCCTTCTGTGGCTCAGTGTCAAATTATTTGTCTTATAATACTCCTGTGAAACGCCTTGGGACGTTTTACTATGTTAAAGGCGCTATAGATAGAAATTAATAGGTTTGATCTAATAGCCATAATGGAGACATGGTTGCAAAGTGGCCAAGGAACTAAATATTCCAGGATACATAACTTTTAGAAGAGATAGGCAAAATGGAAAAGGAGGAGGGGTAGCCCTGATAATAAAGGATTGGATAAAGACAGAAGAGAGAAAGGATGTTAGCTCCGAAAATCAAGAAGTAGAATCAGTTTGGGTGGAGCTAAGAAATAGCAAGGGGCAGAAAACATTGGTGGGCGTTGTTTATAGGGTAGAGTATAAATTAGGAAATTATAGGTGCATGGAGCAAGGGTAATACAGCAATCATGGGGGACTTTAATCTACATATAGACTGGGCAAACCAAATTTGCAGTAATAATGTGGAGGACGAATTCATGAAATGTATGCAAGATAGTTTTCTAGATCAGTATGTTGAGGAACCAACTAGGGAACAGGTTATTTTAGATCTAGTATTGTGCAACAAGAAAGGGTTAATTAATAACCTTGTAGAAAGGGGCCTTTAGGGAAGAGTGATCATAATATGATAGAATTTTATTTTGAGTTTGAAAGTGACTTAGTTAAATCTGAAATTAGGGTCTTAAATCTAAACAAAGCAAACTACGTAGGTATGGGAGGTGCGTAGGCTAAGGTAGATTGGGAAACTAAACTAAAAAGGTATGATGGGGAACTACAGACCAATTAGCCTGACATCAGTAGTTGGGAAAATGCTAGAATCTATTATTAAGGACTTGGTAACAGGGCACTTAGAAAATAATATTGGATTGGGCAGAGTCAACACGGATTTATGAAAGGGAAATCATGTTTGACAAATCTGTTGGAGTTTTTTGAGGTTGTAACTAGCAGAATAGATAAGAGAGAACCAGTGGATGTAGTGTACAGGAAACTCTCTTTTTACCAGCACCTAAATAACTAGAAATCTCTCTTAACCAGCAAAATTCAGGAGTAGGTTCAGGTAAGTTTTACCTCATATTAGTGGCCGTGTAACTGGGGTTCCTGGATCTGTGGCCGTGTAACCGGGGTTCCTGCACCTGTTGCCATGCAACAGGGACACCTGTATCTGTGGCCATGTAACCGGGGTTCCGGCACCTGTTGCCATGCAACAGCGACGCCTGGATCTGTGGCTGTGTACGGGGCTCTCGTACCTTAGTAAGTATACCTCTCTGTAATCTGGACTTTTTGATCAACCGGCACCATGCTGGTCCCGTCAGTGCTGGATAAAAAAGAGTTTCCTGTATTTGGATTTTCAGAAGACATTCGATAAGGTGCCACCCAAGAGGTTATTAAACAAAATTAGGGCTCATGGGATTGGGGGTAATATACTAGCATGGATTGAGGATTGGTTAATGGACAGAAAACAGAGAGTAGGAATAAACGGGTCATTTTCGGGTTGGCAGGTTGTAACTACTGGGCTACCGCAAGGATCAGTGCTTGGGCCTCAGCTATTCACAATCTATATCAATGATTTGGATGAGGGGACCAAATGTAATGTATCCAAGTTTGCTGATGATACAAAGCTGGGTGGGAAGGTAAGTTGTGAGGAGGATGCAAGGAGGCTTCAAGGGGATATAGACAGGCTAAGTGAGTGGACAAGAACATGGCAAATGGAATATAATGTGGAGAAATGTGAAGTTATCCACTTTGGTAGGAAAATTAGAAAAGCAGAGTATTTTTTAAATGGTGAGAGATTGGGAAATGTTGGTGTTCAGAGGGACCTGGGTGTCCTTGTACATGAATCATTGAACGTTAACATGCAGTTACAGCCATCAATTAGGAAAGCAAATGGTATGTTGGTCTTTATTTCAAGAGGATTTGAGTATAAGAGTAAAGACGTCTTATTGCAATTATATAGGACCCTGGTGAGACCACACCTGGAGTATTGTGCACAGTTTTGGTCTCCTTACTTAAGGAAGGATATACTTGCCATAGAGGGAGTGCAACAAAGGTTCACCAGACTGGTTCCTGGGATGGGGGGATTGTCCTATGAGGAGAGATTGAGTAGACTAGGCCTATATTCTCTAGAGTTTAGAAGAATGAGAGGTGATCTCATTGAAACATACAAAATTCTTACAGGGCTTGACAGGGTAAATGCAGGGAGGATGTTTCCCCTGGGTGGGGAGTCTAGAACCAGGGGTCACAGTCTCAGAATAAGGGGTCGGCCATTTAGGACTGAGATGAGGAGACATTTCTTCACTCAGAGGGTGGTGAATCTTTGGAATTCTCTACCGCAGAGGGCTGTGGCTGTGGAGGCTCAGTCGTTGAGTATATTCAAGACAGAGATCGATGGATTTTTGAATATTAAGGGAATCAAGGGATATGAGGATAGTGCAGGAAAGTGGAGATGAGGTAGAAGATCAGCCATGATCTTATTGAATGGTAGAGCAGGCTCAAAGGGCCAAATGGCCTCCTCCTGCTCCTATTTCTTATGTTCTTATATAAATACAAGTTGTTGTTGATGTTATTGTTGTTGTCCCCTCATTCTAGACCTCTGAACCACTGGTAACAGTCCGTCTTTATCTGTCCCATCCCTTCATAATTTTAGACACTTCTATCAAATCATCCCATAACCTCACCTGTTGTACCAAAATCAACTGCAATTTTCCATCAGCCAATGAAGTACCTTTGAAGTGTTGTCTCTGTTGCAATGTAATAGCCAATTTGCGCACAGCAAGGTCCCACAAAAAATGAGATAAATGACCAGATAATCTGTTTTAGTGGCATTGGTTGAGGGATAGTTGTTGACCAGGACATCTGCATGAATAACAGAGCACAAAATAAGCCTTTAATACAAGGAACTCAGAAGTGACCATAAGCCAACCTACTCTTTCCTCACGCCATGCTTCCCCCGTTTCTCTAAATGTATCTTTCTCCCAGTCTCGTCCTTCTTCAAGGTGCAACCCAAGGGCCAGTATCGCGCGAGGTGGTTGGCTGCTCTTGTACTACAAAGGTGTCATGGGACCGAGGCAGCGCTGGGAGAGAGCTACAGGAAACTTTCGATTTACCGGCACCTAAATAACCGGAAATCTCGGTTAACCAGCAAAATTCAGGAGTAGGTTTTACTTCATATTGTACTTGCGTTCCTCCATCTGTTGCTGTGCAAGGGTGTGGCTGCAGCTGTTGCTAAGCTACAGAGACGCTTGCAACTTGTGGCCATTGTTCTGAACTTGTTGCTAAGCAACAGGGTTTGTTGCTTTATACGGAGCTGTCATCTCTCCGTATCTTTTACTATAGCGTTCGGTTATCCGGAATTTTTGATGAACCGGCACCACGTCGGTCCTGTCCGTGCCGGATAAAAGAAAGTTTGCTGTACTGCATTTCCAGAGTTTGTACCTGGGCAGCCTGGTGTCGCCTCCTACATGCCTCTTGCTTGGCGCTCTGAGGGGGAAGGCCACAGGTCTCCTGAGGTAGAGCAGTCTCATGTAGGTTGCCTCCAGCCACTCTTGGCTTTGTAAAGGTTACATTCCTAACCTCCAAGCCACCCCTAGTGCACTACTCATGTTGTGCTATTGAAATGTTGGGGGGTACAGTAGTGTAGTGGTTATCTTACTGAACTAATAATTCAAAAGCGTGGACTAATAATCCAGTGAATGTGAGTCCAAATCCCACCATGGCAGACTGAGAAATTGAATTCAGTTAAAAAAATCTGTAAATAAGAAACTGGTATCAGTAAAAACCGTGTAAAAGCTCAACTGATTCCCTTTAGGGAATGAAGCCAATGGTCTCTTACACAGTCTGGCTTATATGTGGCTGCAGTCCCACACCAATGTAGTTGACGCATAATAACAACAGAAAATGCTGGAAAAACTCAGCAGGCCAGGCAACATCCGTGGAGAGAGAAATAGAGTCAACGCTTCAGGTCGCAACCCCAAAGGTTTGTTGCTTTATACGGAGCTGTCAGCTCTCCGTATCTTTTACTACAGCGTTCGGTTATCCGGAATTTTTGATGAACCGGCACCACGTCGGTCCCGTCCGTATCGGATAAAACGGGGGAAGCATGGCGTGAGGAAAGAGTAGGTTGGCTTATGGTCACTTCTGAGTTCCTTGTATTAAAGGCTTATTTTGTGCTCTGTTATTCATGCAGATGCCCTGGTCAACAATTATCCCTCAACCAATGCCACTAAAACAGATTATCTGGTCATTTATCTCATTTTCTGTGGGACCTTGCTGTGCGCAAATTGGCTATTACATTACAACAGAGACAACACTTCAAAGGTACTTCATTGGCTGATGGAAAATTGCAGTTGATTTTGGTACAACAGATGAGGTTATGGGATGATTTGATAGAAGTGTCTAAAATTATGAAGGGATGGGACAGATAAAGACAGACTGTTACCAGTGGTTCAGAGGTCTAGAATGAGGGGACAACAACAATAACCCCAAAGGGTTTCGACCTGAAACGTTGACTCTATTTCTCTCTCCACGGATGTTGCCTGGCCTGCTGAGTTTTTCCAGCATTTTCTGTTGTTATTTCGGATTTCCAGCATCTGCAGCATTTAGCTATCGTACTAGTTGACGCATAACTGCCCTCGGAAATGACCTAGCAAACCACTCAGTTGTACCAAACCGCTACAAAGAACAACAAGAATCACATTCCCCGCATGGACGGCAGCGGTTCAAGAAGAAGGCCCACCACTACCACCTTCGCAAGGGCATCTAGGGATGGACAATATACATGGGCACTTGTCAGTGATGTTCACATCCTGAGAATGAATAATGAAATAAGGTTGATGGCGGGGGGTCTGCGCTGGGGTGGAGCAGCAGCCGCAAGTTCCAGCTCAGCAACAGCAGGGCAAATGGCTACATGGAATTTCTAGATTAAAGGGAAGGTCTTTGTTGATTAACATGGCCACTTGAACCTCTTCCACCCGACCGCCTTCCCTCTTGGCTAACTATGAGACTCGCGTTTAAGGGAGGAAATTGGATATTGGAGAGGTGCCTGGGGACTGGAGAAAGGCAGATGTTACTCCTAATTTTAATAAAGTGTAGTAAGAGTGACCCAGGAAACCACAGACCAGTGAGTTTGACGTCCATTGTGGGTAAAGCTACGGAAACCCTGATTAAAGGTAAGATCATGAAGGATCGGGATAGACATAAAATGATTAAAGATAACCAATATGGATTCATGAAGGGGAGGTCTTGGCAATCTAACTTACTGGTTTTCTTTGAGGGTGTGACATAGAAACATAGAAGATAGGAGCAGGAGTAGCCCAAAGGAGCTTGCTGGGTGTAAGGCAGTGGGTGTCACGTACTTGGATTTCAGTAAGGCCTTTGATACCTTTCATCTGGGAAGGCTGGTGTTGAAAATAAAGAAAGCGCGAATCAGTGGAAATATTTTACAATAAGTAATTGGTTGTTAATATCTTCACAAATTATCTGGAGCTCGGAGTCACAAGCACAGCGGTTAAACTTCCAGATGAAACAAAGCTAATGAAGGCGGTAGGCTGCAAAGCTGAACAGGACAATCTACAGGGGTAATTGAATATACTTGGGAATCGGGCAGACAGGTGGCAGATGAAATTCAATGTAGAGAAATGCAAAGTGCTTCGCATGGGAACAAAATAAATAAATAAATAAATAAAATGAAAGAGATCTGGAGCTCCTGATTAACAATAATTTGAAGCTATCGCAACAATGTTCGGTGGCAGTGAGTAAGCCAAATCAGATCCTTTTTTAATCCATTTACGGGATGTGGGCATCGCTGGCAAGGCCGGCATTTATTGCCCTCCCGAGATGCCCTTGAGAAGGTGGTGGTGAGCCACCTTCTTGAACCACTGCAGTCCGTGTGGTGAAGGTACTCCCACAGCGCTGTTAGGGAGGGAGTTCCATCTTGGGGTGTATTGAAAGGTTCAATATTGAGCCGAAATAGTGAGGGAATCCTGCCACTTTATAAATCGTTGGTGTGACCACACTTAGAATATTGGGTACAATTCCGGTCTCCCCAGAACAAAAAGAATATTGCAGCTATTAAAAATATACAGAAGAGAGCATCCAGAATGATTATGGGGATGGAGGGACTGGATTATGAGAAGCGATTATGTAAATTGGGCATGTTCTCACTGGAAAAGAGAAGATTGAGAGGTGATCAGATTGCTGCTTTTAGGGTTCTAAAGGGATTAGATATTGTAAACATAGAAACATAGAAGATAGGAGCAGGAGTAGGCCATTCAGCCCCTCGAGCCTGTTCCGCCATTTAATGAGATCATGGCTGATCATCCAAATTCAGTACCCTGTCCCTGCCTTCTCCCCATATCCCTTGATCCCTTTAGCTTTAAGAAATATATCTAACTCCTTCTTGAATATATTTAATGAATTGGCCTCCACTGCCTTCTGTGGTAGAGAATTCCACAGGTTCACAACTCTCTGGATGAAGGAATTCCTCCTCATCTCAGTCCTAAATGGCTTACCCCTTATCCTTAGACTGTGACCCCTGTTCTGGACTACCCCGCCATCGGAAACATCCTTCCTGCATCTAGTCTGCCTAGTCCTGTTAGAATTTTATAAGTTTCAATGAGATCCCCTCTCATTCTTCTAAACTCTAGGGAATATAAGCCTAGTCAGCACATATCTCTTCATACGTCATTCCTGCCATCCCAGGTATCAGTCTGGTGAATCTT
The DNA here is from genome assembly GCF_052327205.1 of Somniosus microcephalus. Classification (NCBI taxonomy): domain Eukaryota; kingdom Metazoa; phylum Chordata; class Chondrichthyes; order Squaliformes; family Somniosidae; genus Somniosus; species Somniosus microcephalus. Next base: position 54,155,494 of record NC_141009.1, read on the forward strand.
CGCTGCACTCCCTCCATGGCAAGAACATCCTTCCTCAGATAAGGTGACCAAAACTGCGCACAATACTCAGGGTGTGGTCTCACCAAGGCCCTGTACAACTGCAGCAAGACATCCTTGCTCCTGTACTCGAATCCCCTCGCTACGAAGGCCAACATACCATTTGCCTTCTTAACCGCCTGCTGCACTGCATGCTTACCTTCAGCGACTGGTGCCCAAGGGCACCCAGGTCTCGTTGCACTTCCCCTTCTCCCAATCTATTGCCATTCAGATAATAATCTGCCTTCCTGTTTTTGCCACAAAAGTCGATAACCTCGCATTTATCCACATTATACTGCATCTGCCCAATCACCCAACCTGTCCAAATCATACTGGAGCTTTTCTGCATCCTCCTCACAGCACACACGCCCACCCAGCTTTGTGTCGTCTGTAAACTTGGAGATATTACATCTAGTTCCCTCGTCTAGATCATTAATATATATTGTGAATAGCTGGGGTCCTAGCACCGATCCCTGCGGTACCCCACTAGTCACTGCCTGCCATTCAGAAAAAGACCCGTTTATTCCAACTCTTTGCTTCCTGTCTGCCAACCAGTTCTCTATCCAAGCCAGGACCTTACCCCCAATCCCATGTGCTTTAACTTTGCATGCTAATCTCTTATGCGGGACCTTATCGAAAGCCTTCTGAAAGTCCAAATACACCACATCCACTGGTTCTCCCTTATCCATTCTACCAGTTACATCCTCAAAAAATTCCAGTAGATTAGTCAAGCATGATTTACCTTTTGTAAATCCATGTTGACTTTGTCCGATCCTGTCACTGTTTTCCAAGTGCTCTGCTATTACGTCTTTTATAATGGACTCTAGCATTTTCCCCACTACCGATGTCAGGCTTACTCGTCTATAATTCCCCGTTTTCTCTCTACCACCTTTTTTAAATAGTGGGGTTACATTAGCTACCCTCCAATCCATGGGAACTGTGCCTGAGTCTATAGAATTTTGGAAGATGACCAGCAATGCATCTACTATTTCTAGGGCCACTTCCTTAAGTACCCTAGGATGTAGATTATCAGGCCCTGGGGATTTATCGGCCTTCAATCCCATCAATTTCTCTAACATAATTTCCCTACAAACACTGATTTCATTCAGTTCCTCCCTCTCATTAGACCCTATGTTCCCCGACATCTCTGGGAGGTTATTTGTGTCCTCCTTTGTGAAGACAGAACCAAAGTACGTATTTAATTGGTCAGCCATTTCTTTGTTCCCCATTATAAATTCCCCTGATTCTGACTGCAAGGGGCCTACGCTTGACTTCACCAGTCTTTTTCTCTTCACATATCTATAGAAGCTTTTACAATCAGTTTTTATGTACCCTGCAAGCTTACTCTCATACTCTATTTCCCCTCTCTTAATTCATCCCTTTGTCCTCCTTTGCTGAATCCTAAACTGCTCCCAATCCTCAGGTTTGCTGCTTTTTCTGGCCAATTTATATGTCCTCTCCTTGGATCTTATGCTATCCTTAATTTCTATTGTTAGCCACGGTTGAGTCACCTTTTTTGTTTTATTTTTATGCCAAACAGGGATTAACAAAATTCTGTAGTTCATCCATGCGATCTTTAAATGTTTGCCATTGTCTATCCACTGTCAACCCTTTAAGTAACGTTCCCCAATCCATCCTCGCCAACTCGCGCCTCATACCATCGTAGTTTCCTTTATTTAAATTCGGGACCCTAGTCTCTGAGTCAACTACTTCACTCTCCATCTTAATGACGAATTCTACCATATTATGATCGCTCCTCCCCAAGGGGCCTCGCACAACAAGATTGCTAATTAATCCTTTCTCATTACATAATACCAAGTCTAAGATGGCCTGATCTCTAGTTGGCTCCTCGACATATTGGTCCAGGAAACCATCCCGTATACACTCTAGGAATTCATCCTCCACAGTATTGTTACTAATTTGGTTAGCCCAATCTATATGTAGATTAAAGTCACCCATGATAACTGCTGTGCCCTTATTGCATGCGTCTCTAATTTCCCATTTACTGCCATCCCCAACCTCAGCATTACTGTTTAGGGGTCTCTATACAACTCCCACTAACGTTTTCTGCCCCTTGGTATTTCTCAGCTCTACCCATACAGATTCCACATCATCAGAGCTAATATCCTTCCTTACTATTGTGTTAATCTCCTCTTTAACCAGCAATGCTACCCCACCTCCTTTTCCTGTCCTTCCTGAATATTGAATACCCCTGGATGTTGAATTCCCAGCCTTGGTCACCCTGGAGTCATGTCTCCGTAATTCCAATTATATCATATCCGTTTACATCTATTTGCATAGCTAATTCATCCACCTTATTAGGAATGCTCCTCGCATTAAGACACAAAGCCTTCAGGCTTGTTTTTTTTAACACTCTTAGTCCTTTTAGTATTATTACTTACTGTAGCCCTGTTTGATTTACACCCTTGATTTCTCTGCCTTCCACTTTTGCTTTTCTCCTTCCTGTCTTTTGTTGCTATCCTTGCTTCCCTTTCCTCTGTCTCCCTGCACAGGTTCCCAACCCCCTGCCATTTTAATTTAAACCCTCCCCAACAGCAGGAATTTGAATCCCTCCCCCTTGCACCATTCCTCTAGCCACATATTCATCTGAAATATCCTTCTATTTCTACTCTGACTTGCACGTGGCACTGGTAGCAATCCTGAGATTACTACCTTTGAGGTCCTATTTTTTAATTTACCTCCTAACTCCCTATATTCAGCTTTTAGGACCTCATCCCATGTTTTACCTATATCGTTGGTACCTATATGCACCATGACAACTGGCTCTTCACCCTCCCCCTCCAGAATGCCCTGCAACTGCTCCGAGACATCCTTGACCCTTGCACCAGGGAGGCCGCAGAAATGCCTATCTATTCCCCTTACAATAGAATCCCCTATCACTATAGCTCTCCTGCTCTTTTTCCTCCTGTCCTGTGCAGCAGAACCACCCTTGATGCCAGGAAGTTGGCTGCTGCTGCCTTCCCCTGATAAGCCATCTCCCTCAACAATATCCAAAGCGGTATATCTGTTTGAGAGGTGGATGGCCACAGGGGACCCCTGCACTACCTGCCTGCGCCTACTACTCTGCCAGGTGGTCACCCATTCCCTTCCTGCCTGTGCAGCCTTTACCTGCGGTGTGCCCAACTCCCTAAACGTGCTATCCATGACGTCCTCAGCATCGCAAATGCTCCAGTATGTATCCATTCGCAGCTCCAGCGCCGCAATGCGGTCTGCCAGTAGTTGCAGCTGGATACACTTCCTGCACACATGGTCGTCAGGGACACAGGAAGTGTCCCTGATTTCCCATGTAGCGCAGGAGGAGCATGCCATGGAGCCGAGCTCTGCTGGCATGACTTACCCTTTAATTAATCTAAATTAAATTAAATCAAAGCAATACCACTAATTACACTACAATTAAATGATATACTCAAGGACCCTTGGTTACTAGTACTCCCGCTACACAACAGAGACCTTCGAAACTATAACCACTAAAATTAATTTTGGAAAAAAGTGAGAAAAAGAGAAATACTCACCAACCACTCACCTGCTTTCTGGTGATGTCACACTTCAATTACTTTTTACTTCTTTACATTCACCGGTCCGTTATAGCCCTGGCTCACCTTTGAAATCTCCCGAGGTTTGGCGCTCTCCAGCCGCTCCCGCTCACCTTTGAAATCTCATGAGGTTTGGCGCTCTCCAGCCGCTCTCGCTCACCTTTGAAATCTCCCGAGGTTTGGCACTCTCCAGCTGCTCTCGCTCTCCAGCCGCTCCCGCTCATCTTTGAAATCTCCCCAGGTTTGGCCTCGTAAACCACGTCAAGCTGTTTCAGAGGACACGGCCTGCTCTTGAATTCAGCAATAATCTAATCATGAATCATGGGAGTCCGTGGAAGGAGTTAGTATTGATTCATTCAAATACAAATTACATAGATTTGTTTCAGAAAATAACATTTTGGGATACAATATTTGATTAATTTGAGTGATGACGTGCGGTGAGTGTAGCATATTTGGGAGGAACAGGTGACCTTGGACTTATGGTTCCCAAAGCTCTCCATCACTGGGGGTTTTCCTCACCTCATGTCTGGGACTGGTGTAGAGTAATTGATTACAGTGGGGATGGGGGGGATGGGGAGAGGAGGTGATGGGGAGTGAGAGTGATGGGGAATGGGGGTGATGGGGAGAGGGGGTGATGGGGAGAGGGGGTGATGGGGAATGGGGGTGATGGGGAGTGTGGGTGATGGGGAGTGGGGGTGATGGGGAGTGGTGCTGATGGGGAGAGGGGGTGATGGGGAGTGGGGATGATGGGGAGTGGGGGTGATGGGGAGAGGGGGTGATGGGGAGAGGGGGTGATGGGGAGAGGGGGTGATGGGGGAGTGGGGGTGATGGGGAGAGGGGGTGATGGGGAGAGGGGGTGATGGGGGAGTGGGGGTGATGGGGGAGTGGGGGTGATGGGGGAGTGGGGGTGATGGGGAGAGGGGGTGATGGGGAGAGGGGGTGATGGGGGAGTGGGGGTGATGGGGAGAGGGGGTGATGGGGAGAGGGGGTGATGGGGGAGTGGGGGTGATGGGGGAGTGGGGGTGATGGGAAGAGAGGATGATAGGGGAGTGGGGGTGATGGGGAGTGGGGGTGATGGGGAGAGGGGTGATGGGGAGAGGGGGTGATGGGGGAGTGGGGGTGATGGGGAGAGGGGGTGATGGGGGAGTGGGGGTGATGGGGGAGTGGGGGTGATGGGGAGAGGGGGTGATGGGGGAGTGGGGGTGATGGGGGAGAGGGGTGATGGGGGAGTGGGGGTGATGGGGAGAGGTGGTGATGGGGGAGAGGGGGTGATGGGGGAGTGGGGGTGATGGGGGAGTGGGGTGATGGGGAGAGGGGGTGATGGGGGAGTGGGGGTGATGGGGAGAGGTGGTGATGGGGAGTGGGGATGATGGGGAGAGGGGTTGATGGGGAAGATGGGGTGATGGGGAGAGGGCTTGATGTTGGAGTCGGGGTGATGGGGTGTGCGGTGTTGCTATTTTAGCCTGATTACATTGGGTCTGACGGTTTGATATTTACTCCCTATTGAAGCCTATGGTGGGCAGCCCTTGTGTTCTCCATTGCATCACACCATAGTGGTAGGGTCATTTTTAGCCATGCATACACATAACATTGCAAGTTTCAGTTAATTGGATGTGCAGGACTACTTATAGTCAAGGGATAATTACTAGTCCTAGCCCTTTTCGGGCTACCCCAGATCAGGCATATTCCCCAGACGTTCACCTTCAACTAAAGATAGAGATAGCCGAATTCTATAAGATGCTTAATTGGGTCTAAAGGTCCAGGCTATCTCTCTCTAAAGGAAAGTAACGACTGAAGATGTTACTGTCCTCCAGATAGCACTTTTAATAAATTTAACTAGACTGTAACCTTCCAGATATTATGGGCGTCTGGAAAACCCCCCCAGAATTCTGCAACTCCTCACAAAAGAGTATACAGAGATTGAGTTCACAAGTTTGATACAGAAATACTAATTGAGACAAACGCTAAAAATATATAAATTTATTAAAGAACCGACATTCAGTTAACAGCTTGTGAGTCAATCATGACTTTAACAGTTCAAAATACAAATAGCTTACATTTCTTATTCTCAGAGATCCTTATTCTCAAATCTTAACTTTGTACATTTTTACATTTCTTATTATTTCTTAATCCAGAATATCCACCAAAATCAAATAAGAGTACCTCTTGATCCCCGAGACTCAAAGAATTAAAAACTTACAGACTGCCTCTGAAGTTGAGAAACGCTTGCCCTTTCCAGCGACTTCTGACTTTCCATCTGAAAAGCTCTATTTTTATACCTTTTTTTAGTGGTTTATCCTTTGAAGTTTTCTGCTGATGTAAGCTAATTATCTCTAGTCATTCTTTCTGTTGACTTCTTTTCTATTCTTACTGTCAATTTAGCTGTTAGCTTGCAGACTTCTGTCTGTTGTTTAGGTGTTTCAAAACTTATCATAAAATGGCTACAACAGAGTTATCTCTTTGATGTCATTTTTATCGAAGGCCTTCCATTCAATTCTTAATATTGGCTTAATTGGTTATTATCAGATGTCGTGACTCCTATGTGTTCCAAGTTCAACACAAACACAATGTAATTGCTTGGTGTGTCTATTGAAGTCATATTTTCAAAGTGTTCTGTAGGTATCTTTTACAACATGTAAATCAAAAACACTTCAACTAGGGTGTTTGTTTTCCGAGCCATCATAATTGGTTATATTACTGACTTATGTTTCCTGTCTTTCATTTGGTGTTACTTTTATCAAAGGCACATGGTTTTTTAATATTCTGTGTTCCTGTTTGAAGTGTTGGTTTTTAACACTTTACTTGGGCATTGCTATTGTGTTTCCCCCAGACTGCAGACATCTCGGAAGCAAGCCTTTGCTTCTTCAATAGGGTCTTTGTCTCAGTATTAACAATCAATTCCCATTTCAAAAGCTTGTGTGGTGTTTACAGCTTGTGTTAACACTTCATTTTATCTCAGAAGCCTGTGTTGACACAGCTTGTGTTGCCGAGGCTTTCCAGACTTTTAAACCCAGTATGTCATGTATTAATAATATCAGAAAACTCTTCATAGGATGGTGTATCTCTTGGAATATAACTATTTTGTTTACAATAGAAGCTGCTTTTTGCTATTAAAATGAATTATGAGTATCGTGAGAGAACTTGAATTGTAACAGGTCATATCTGATGATGGAAACAGTATAAAGTTTGTAATTGCTTTGCTATTATAATTGATATCAGCTGATCCTGAACAATGCCAAATCTAAGCCAATATTGCACAATTGTGTTTACTGGTATTACATTGCATGTCTGTGTGCACTTATCTGTGTGTGTGTGGTGTCTGTATGTCTTTACATTTTGTGTCTCAGCCGTGGCTCAGTTGGTAGCACTCTCTAGGTGGGAGGGGCTAGCAGTGAGCAGGTGTTACTCATTGCCTGATTGCTGCAGGGAGTTGGAGTGAGTTTGTAAAACGTTGGTGGTGGGTTTTTTTCAGGTTTTAGGAGCTTTTTGGTCCATAAACAAAAGCCAGATGGCTGCTGAAGCATCCGGAGTGCTGGACCCCTCAGAGGACAGTGTTCCCAAGATGAATTTAATTAGGGGAGAAACTGTGGTTGGAAGGGAAAGAAAAAGGCCCAAAGATTTGGGCCAGGACTCCAGAAGGTTTGGAAAAGAAAACACGGTGGTGGTTCAGTGCGAGGATAAGGAGATACGAGCTTGGGATATTATCCAAGTGGTACATGAGGACTGTAGCGAGGGAAGCTGCTTTGCCTGCCGACCAAAGCCGAATGTTGGGTTTGAGGTGACGGTCAGTGGCCAAGAGGAGGTGGAAAGACTTTTACTCAGTTTGAAAGTTGGCAATAAGTTCTTGGAGGTATCTCTGCTATATTTGGAAGAGATGGTGGTCTCATTCTTAAACTTGCCAGTTTATATTGAGGACGATGTGCTAATCAAAAAGTTGTTGGAGTCGTGGGACATAAAAATTTGCTCAGCAATAAAGAGGAGATACTATCCAGGAACACGGGTAGCAGATGGAACCCGTTACATAAAGGTGCGGTTCCCAGAGGGGATGAAGTCATTGCCGTACAGCATGAAATTCGAGACAATGGAAGGAGTGCAGTACTTCTGAGTACTGCATGATAACCAAGTAAAGGTTTGTTATTATTGTCTTGGACACAACCATCCTGTAAGAAACTGTCCAGACTTGTACTGTTATAATTGCGGCGAATCTGGACACATCGCTCGGTGCTGCAAGGTGGAGAGCTGTGGGGTGTGTCACAAAGGCCCCAACCGCTGTGCGTGTGAGGCAGAAGGAAGCTCTATGAGTGATGAGGAGATGGGAGAAGGAGCAGGAGGTGTGAGTGGAACAGCCGGAGGAGCGGAGCAGTTGGAGGACACAGCTGGTAAATTGAAGGAGAAAAGAACACAGGAAGAGGCAGAAAATTGCGGAGCAGAGAACAGGACGGAGATGGTGGAAAACACACCAAGTACAGTGGAAAAGAACAAAGACAGCAGAGGGCAGCAAGGGTCAAGTGCAGACTCGAGCCTTAATACGGTTCAGCTCTCCCTAAAGAATCTGGTGTCCACGGGGGGAAAGGAGGTGGGAGCTGGGTGCATGGTAAATGTAAGTACTCCAAAGAAAGACGGGGAGTCGGACATCTCGGTGAGCAGGAGGGGGCAAGACAAGGAGAGAGTGCAAGAGGCAGGAGCCTTAAAGGGGCAGCAGGACAGGAGCGGCGAGACAAAGATGCCAGAAGGGAGCAATATAGGTGTGCCATTGTCCCAGAGAGAGAAGGATCAGGGAGCAAGGGTCAGAGGAGGAGATGAGGTCAAAGGGAGCGGCACTGTGGGAGAAACAACGATAGCAGGAAGACTATGGGAGATGATGTATCTGACGGGGAGCAGGATTATGTATCTGATGGGGAGCAGGCACAGAGGGCTACAGAAGAGCTTGAGAGTGAGGAATTAGAGGGGGACAGAGACATGGATGTAGGGGGTGGGGTGGCATCATGTGGAAAGGGAAAGGTTAGTGAGGGGCAGAAGGAGGGAGAAAGGGCAGCTCCTTGGCCCCAACTTAATGCAAGGAAGAGGCTGAAACAGCAGGGAAAGTTTAAACAGGAGGTGAAAAAGAGTCGGAGGCTGCAGGAAAAAGCAACAACTGGCCAAAAAGTTGGGAAGGAGCATGAGAGGAGGGAAGGGCCAGAGATTAAATGATGGGGAGATTATCAGGCATACTTCCTGTTGTGTATGTAACCTGTTCCACCTTAAGAGAGCTTAAGCCTGTTCCACCTTAAGAGATGTACTACTTTCTCAGGCTGCTGTAGACGTAATACCGGGGGTGAACACACCGGTATATAAGCACTGTGCAGTAATCTTGTATTCAGTGTAGTCCCTACCTCCAACCAGTAAAGACCTGTTTTATTGTTGCTGATTAAGTCTGAGTATTAATTACTTGAACAACTCACAGACTTAACACTGGCGACGAGTCAGGTTCTTACCCTGCGGCAGTTATTCCACGGCGGTTGAAGAGAGGTTTCAAACCTCACCACTCACCACCCCACTGGAAGCGACAGGCATTAGGACCCTGAAGCCTCCATCAGCTTGTGAACCGGAGTAGAAGACAGGACTGGGGAAGAGAGAGGTATAGGGCGATAGCGATCGGCAGATAAGGGCCGGGCCGCTTTCAAGTGCGAGGCGCAGCCGGGCCATCGATCGCATCCGCTGATAAGGGCCGCACTCGGGGGCTGAAGGGAGACGGCGTCGGGGGACGGGTGAAGACCGCCAAGCGCGGGAAAACCGCCATTTTGTGGGCGGAGGACGACGGCAAGAGCGGGAAGCCGCCATCTTTGATAACAAGTAAAGAAAAGAAAATCTGAGAAATTGCAAATCTACAATGCCTAAACACGGGAATATTAGCACCTTTGATAGTGACCTCGAAGATTGGGCCATATATGTTGAAAGAGTAAAAAATTATTGTAAGGCCAATAAAATTCGTGACCAAGATAAAGCTCTAACATTATTAAATTTAATGGGTGCGAAGACATACGGGCAATTGAAACACCTGTTATCACCAGATGAACCGGCGGATAAGACGTTCGATGAGATTGTTACTGTCCTGAAAGATCATCTAAACCCTACGCCGCTGATGCTAGCGGAACGATTTAAATTTTACGACAGAAGGCAGCTACAGCATGAAAGCAATGCTGAATATTTGCTGGAATTGCGTAAATTAGCGAAATATTGCCAGTTTGGAACGGGACTGACAGAGGCACTTCGAGACAAATTTGTGTGTGGTTTATTTAAACAGGATACACAAAAGCGACTGCTCGAGGAGAATGAGCTGACGCTTGAGAAGGCGGTCACTATGGCAGCAGCACACGAAGCCGCAGCGAGAGGCACGGCAGTAATGCAGCTACGGTCACCGGAGCTCAGTGCACACAAATTGGGTGTGAGTTCTGGCAAATGTTATCGTTGTGGAAAGACAACGCATGATCAGAACCAGTGTTGGTTTAAAAACCAAGAATGTAGAACTTGTGGTAGGCTTGGACATATAGCTAGAGTATGCAGGTCAGCGAAGAAGACCAGCAACAAGAAGTCACCGCAAGGAAAATACGCAAAGGTACACAAGGTGACCGAACAGGAGTCCGATTCAGACGCTAGCAGTAATGAACTGGCTAGCTTAAGAGTACTCAATGCTGGTAAGGGTGCAGACCTCCAGACAATTTGGGTCACTCTTCAGATAGAAGGAGTCCAAGTAAAACTGGAATTGGACACTGGATCGGCATTGACGGTCATAAATAAGAAAGATTACGGAAAGTTATTCCAACATATTCCCCTACAGGATACGGGGATTATATTGGAAACATACACGGGGCAAAGAGTGTACCCCATCGGGAAAATAGAGGTTGCAGTGGTCCACAAGGGCGAAGACAGTCAAATAATGGACTTATATGTGATATCTGAAGGAGGTTCTCCACTACTAGGACGGGAGTGGATTAGGAAAATGAATATGGACTGGCATTTCCTACAAACAATAACGAGTGAGAACTCGGTGAAGATAGTCGGCCCAGACTCTGGAACGGATGATGGTAAGCCCAACTCAGGTGCAAAAGACAAAGTTTCAGCACAGAATTCCACTGAGCAACAACAACATAGTTTAACTGTGGATTCTGAGTCTCGCAAGTCTACTGATGTGCCCATTTCTGAGGGACACCGGGCTCGAACTCAACTCCATTTCAAACTACAACAGCAATTAGAACAAATGCTTCGCCGTTTTGAGCAAGAGTTGAATGCAACGAAAGAGTTCTTTGATATAGAGTTGGAGAATCTGGAAAGACAACAGAAGCAGCTGATGGAGAAAATGGAGCAGGAGCACACAAAACGTCTGATGTCAGAGGAGTTAACGGTCAGCCAACTCCTGCATATGCTGAAGGACAGGACTCTGAAATGGGAAAAACTTGAACACGAACTTCAATATTCAAACGAAAGGGGTTCGGAGCTCTCAAAGGTTATTGGAAGAGCTGAGGTGGCAACACAGACTGAGATGACTGCAACAGAGCAGCCCTTGGATGCCAAAAGTACGCTGACTCACGTCAACGTAGAACAACAGACCGCTGAAACAGCTGCTCCGGTAGAGGGATTGAATAGTCCGATCAATCAATCTCCAAAAGAAGTTGAAGTAGTAAAATCTCAAATGAGGTCATTAGTAAACGACTTGCTGAAAGCCCAGAAAAAGCTGGATGAAGAGGTACGCATGAAGAAGTCTCTTCAGGAAAGATGTCTGGACTTGGAATAAAAGCTGGGTATGGAGGAAATAGAAGACCCTCTCGCTGGCCTAGATCAGGATGACACCGAATATTACTATGTCCTGTCCTGCCCAACTTGTAACTTCGACTCCCACCATACAGAAATCATGGAGGAGCACCGAAAGTCTACGGAACATCGGGAGAAGGTGGCTCTACTACGGAAACAGGAGGAAGAGAAGGAGGAACTGCGCATGCAGCTGGCAGCTGTGGCAGCTGACAATGGAGCCCAGAGAGTCTCCAAGAAGCAGAAAAGGAAAAGTAAAAACAGAAGATGACCCATCTGAACCATTATCACCTCTACCAGATCACACACGTGGTCCCTCCGAACGGAGCCAAATCAGTTCGGAAGTTCAAGCTGTTAAATCCATGAAAGGACTATTGAATGAGTAACGTGAACCGACTACACCACAGAGATTGAATCTGTGAACTGTTTTCCGCAGAGACTGAATCTGTGATATGTTACATTAAACATGAAGTTATATATGTATATATGTTATTACGTTATGTTAAATGGGGGGATGACTATAAAGCTAAGAAGGGAGGAGTGTTGTGTATGTAACCTGTTCCACCTTAAGAGAGCTTAAGCCTGTTCCACCTTAAGAGATGTACTACTTTCTCAGGCTGCTGTAGACGTAATACCGGGGGTGAACACACCGGTATATAAGCACTGTGCAGTAATCTTGTATTCAGTGTAGTCCCTACCTCCAACCAGTAAAGACCTGTTTTATTGTTGCTGATTAAGTCTGAGTATTAATTACTTGAACAACTCACAGACTTAACACTTCCCTTCTTCGGAGCCATGATTACATTGGTCTCGATTAATGTGAACGGACTGAGGGGTGAGAAGAAATTGCAGCAGTTGTTGCAGGGTTTTAAAGGCAAGAAACCTTTTGGGATGAGGATATCCTAGAAAGAGTTCAGAAGGTTTGGAAGGGAGAGGTGTTTGCAAGTTGTGCAAACAATAACCATAGAGGAGTGGCTGTTTTGGTGAGTCCGTCCATAAAAGAGAACGTTGCCTTGGTGGAGAAGGACACCGAGGGGAGATTTTTATGGCTAAGGGTAAAAATGGAGGAATTTAATTGTGATCTCTTTAATATCTATGCACCGAACGACCATTGCAAGTGTCGCAAGTTTTTTGGGGGTTATTCACTGAAGTGGCAGAGGTGGAAAATCCTTGTATAGTGGGGGATTTTAATGTATTTTTATCTCGGATGGACATTTCAGCCCAGATGATCTTTAAGGATGATAACTCCAGAGGGATGATTGTAAAAATGATGGCAAATTTAAATTTGAGAGACTTATGGAGGGACCGGAACCCCATAAAAAGGGAGTTCTCCAGAACAGGTTGGGTGGATGATGTTTTAAAACAGAGCCGAATAGATTTTGTATTAATGCGGGAAGGGTTAAATTCTGAGGTGATGGAGATTTATTATAAAAAAGTACTTTTTAGTGACCACTCGGCTTTGGTTCTTAGAGTTAGGAACAGCAGAGTTAAGATCGGTTCAGGGGTGTGGATTTTAAACAATCAATACCTGAAAGAAATTGCTTATAAAGAAGGGATTTTAAATATAATAAAGAATGCTCGGAACGAACCTTTGTTCTTGAAAGAAAGAAGAGTTTGGTGGGACAATTTCAAATATGAGGTAAAAAAATTTTCGGTACGTTATGGGAAAAAGAGAGCGGCAGCTAACTGGCGTCGAGAAGAGAATATAAACAAAAGGTTTACGGATGTCTGTAAAGCAGTTGATGGAGGGGATAAGGGAGCTGAGACTAAGTTCCGGGTGCTAAAGGAAGAGTGGGAATTATTGTAAGCTGAAAAATGCAAGGGGGCAGTTCTCCTTGCAAAGGCTAGAGATACATTGGAGGGCGAAAGATGCACTAGATATTTTCGAGAGCAAGAGAAGCTGCAACAGAGATTATCATTAATTGGAGAGTTGAAGGTTGGGGAGAAGATCATTCATGAAAGTGGGGTGATTTTAGAGGTGGCTAGCAGCTTTTATCAAGAGTTATATACAAAAGAAGACATTTCCAAATTGGCGATGGAGAAGGTTACTGCTTTTATTGAAGAGGGTTTAAAGGAGGATGAGAGAAGCTTGTGTGACAAAGAAGTAGGATTAGCAGAAATAAAAGTAGCAATAAGTAGAATGAAGGGGGCAGGGGGGAAGCCCAGGGCCGATGGACTAAGTGCAGAATTTTATGAAGAATTTTTTGAGATTTTAAGTCCATTGCTCTTAGAAGTTTTTAAGGAAATTAAAATTGAGGGAAGCCTGGCCCCATCTATGAGGAGAGATGTCATAAGCTTAGCTTATAAAAACAAAGGGGATAGAAGGGATCTGAAGAATTGGAGGCCCATCACATTATTAAATGTGGATTATAAGACCTTGGCGAGGGTTATGGCAAATCATATGAAGGAGGTGTGGCCGCAGATAGTTTGGCCCTCTCAGTCCTATGGAGTCATAGGCCGGGACATGGCAGACTCTGTGGTCTCAATCTGAGATGCGATAGAGCTCATGGAAGAGAGTGGGAGGGAGGCTTATGTATTAAAGATAGATCAAGAGAAAGGCTTTGATAGGGTCTGTCATGAATTTTTATTGAAGGTTTTGGAAGCATTTGGTTTCGGGGAAAATTTCATTGAGTGGATAAGGATTTTTTATTCAAACATATTTAGCTGTGTTAAATGTAATGGTTTTTTATCCAAGTATTTTCCGATACAGAGATCAGTGAGACAGGGTTGTTCCCTGTCCCCATTGTTGTACACATTGGTAGCAGAACCATTAGGTTACATGATGCGAAAGAAACAAGGTGTAGTTGGGATTGTGGTACCCAGTTCCGGGCTGGTGTCGGTGATACACCAATATGCAGATGAAACAACCTTAACATTGAGAAATGGGGAGTCAGTGAGGAAAGCTATGGAGGTAGTGGAGGAATATTGTAGAGCTTCAGGAGCCAGAGTGAATTATAGTAAGTCCCAATGCCTGGTTGCAGGAAGGGGTAGGGGGGAATGGTTGGGGGAAAGTCCCTTTAAGGTGGTGGAAGTTTTGGAAGTTCTGGGGGTGCATATGGGGTGCAAGAAAGACAGGGATGAAGTGGATCGATTAAATTGGGAACCGAAGGTTATGAAAATTAAAAAGATTTTGGGAGATGGGAATGAAGGTGGTTGAAAGTGCAAGGAAGAGCGACAGTGGTGTCTGCTCTCCTGCTATCTAAGCTATGGTACTTATTGACGGTGGAGGATATTCCTGAGTGGGCGGAAAAGTCCATCTGAGAGGCTTGTGTGAGGTTTTTATGGGAAGGGAAACCAGCCTTGGTGACTTACAATACCATCATCGGACGGAGAAATCAGGGAGGACTCAATTTCCCAGATATTTATTTGAAGAAAAAATCCTTTAGAATCAAATGGGTGAAGAGATTTCTTCAGAAGTCAAATACAAGTTTTTGGAAGAGTTGTTTTGAGCATTTTTTTAAACGAAGTGGGATAGGAGGGCAGGGGATATTGTATACGGAATACAATAATATGTTTTTGAAATTGATTAAACTTCTCCCTAGGTTTTATAAGGGGGTTGTAGAGACTTGGGCCCAATTTTTAAAAAGTGTGCAGTTTATGCCCAAGGCGGCTGAGGAATTTTTAGAACAGCCTTTATTTTTGAACAGGTGGGTCAACATCGAAGGAGAGGTTTTATTTAATCAAGCTTTTATAAAAGCTGGTATTATATGTGTGAAAGATGTATTATACGAGGTAATTCCAGGTTGGTTGCCGGAAGCGATAGTGAGGGACATGGTGTGGGAGGAGGATCAGGAGGTAGAGGAAAATGCAATAGGAATCATGCATGAGAAGATTGTGAGGGCAATGCCACAGGATTGGATGGAAGAAATAAATGCGGAAATCTCCAAAGGAAGTAAAATGCGTCCTGCTTTTCCAAGCTTTCTGCTGGAGAAAGGGGGAGAGTTGGTCCAATTTGACAACTGTAATACTCGAGATTTCTATGAGGCATTTAGAGAATGGAGATTCAAGACACCTGCTGGTCAGGAGTTTTGGCAGAGCATATACCCACAGCTGGACTTCAACAGGATTTGGAAGGGAGTGTGGGCGAATTTTAAATGTCCAGAGTGGATTGAACTGGATTTCAAATTGGCTCATAACCAGATTTTTACCATGACGGTCTTGTGCAAGATTGGGCGAGTGGAGGGGGCAACTTGCCCAGTGTTTGGGACATGGGATGAGACTCTGTCCCATTTACTGGTGTTATGTCCACAGTTAAATGATTTTAAGTACTATGTTCAACAGTTGTGTGAAGGTTTTTTGCTGGTTGGGGACGGAAGAGCGAGAATGGGAATCCCGTGGGATTCAATTTTGAGATGGGGATTGCAGGAGAGTCTGCCCGAGTCTAGCGGAGCGGCAGTTCATTTAATGTTCAGTTTGGCTAGATTCGTGATTGTGCAAAGAAGGAATGCTCTGTTTTTTAAGGGGAGGAGAATCAATCTGAAAGATTATTTTAAGTATTAGCTAAAAAATCATTATAAGGCTCTGTGGATGTTTTATTCAGAAAGGAATTTAAAGATAGTATTTTATAATCAATTTTTAAAGTACAATCGATTAATATATGTTACAGGAGACAAATTAAACTTCAGGTTTTGATGTTAAAATGTGGTGCCAGAATGGCTGTGCAGAGCAGCGGAATTGATTTGTATGATACAATGAAATGGTCATGATGTTGTAAATGTTCTTAATGTTCAATAAAGTATATTTAAAAAGAAGTGGGTAGCACTCTCAGCTCTGAGTCAGAAGGTTGTGGTTTCAAGTCCCACTCCAGGGACTCGAGCAGAAAATCTAGGCTCTCACTTCAGTGCGGTGCTGAGGGAGCGCTGTACTGTCCGAGGTGCTGTCTTTTGGATGAGACGTTAAACCCAGACTCCGTCTGCTCTCTCAGGTGGATATAAAAGATCCCATGGCACTATTTCAAAGAAGAGCAGGGGAGTTCTCCCCAGTGTCCTGGCCAATGTTTGTCCCTCAACCAACATCACTAAAAACAGTTTATCTGGTCAGTATCACGTGGCTGTTTGTGGGAGCTTGCTGTGCGCAAATTGGCTGCGTTTCCTACATTGCAAAAGTGGTTACATTTCAAAAGTACTTAATTGGGGGTAAAGTGCTTTGGGACACGCTGAGGTCGTGAAAGGTGCTATATAAATGTAAGTTCACGTCTTTGCAAATCTATTCGTGTCTTTGCTTGTCTTTACGGGTGTTTGTGCTTCATTGCACGTGCATCTGTTCACTCACTAGTTAGAACTTCTGAGCAATGTATCCAGCCTATCGAATCAGGAAGGATCGAACCAATCAGACTGGATGCAACCGCTTAATTGGCCTGTCAATCACTTCTTGTCAGAACTGTCGTACACTTGCTCGCTGGCCCTACTGATGCTGTTTAATTATTTATTTAAAGCGAACAATACTCCTGCTGAAATGCGCTCAGCAGCAGCACTCCATCACTGTCACCTGGAATACAGAGCGTGGGAAGCTGCTGCCCTTTACATTCACTGTGGCTTCGAGAGTGCTGGGCTCACGCAGCAAGAGGGCACACAAAGGCTCTCAGCACCAGTCTTGGCTCAGTGCTAGCACTCTTGCCTCTGAGTCAGAAGGTTCCGTTCCTCCGCTTCTGGCCCTTTGCCCCAACATGGGCGGCCGTGCCTAGGCTCCATGGACCAGAATTCTCCGCCTAAGCCCCTCTGCCTCTTTACCACCCTCTCCTCCTTTGACCCTCCTTCAGCCTTGAGTCACCCCTCTTAGTATCTCCTTTTTGAACGATAAGAGAGTCAAAGGTTATGGGGAGCGGGCAGGGAAGTGGAGTTGAGGCCAAGATCAGATCAGCCATGATCTTATTGAATGGCGGAGCAGGCTTGTGGGGCCAAATGACCTCCTCCTGCTCCTACGTCTTATGTTCTTATCTTCTTTGGCTCGCCGTCCATTTACGCATCTGTGAAGTGCCTTGGGACATGTTTCTACATTAAACACGTTCTATAAAATGCAAATTGTTGTTGTTGCTGCTGATTGGGATTCAAGCCCCAGCCCAGGACTTGAGCAGGTGTTCCTCAACCAACACCACCAAAAGAGAAACGGATTAACTGCTCATTCATCTTGTTGCTGTTTGTGGAACCGTGCTGTGCACAACTTGGCTGCTGTGTTTGCCCACAAAGCACCAATGGCTGCATTTCTTCAAACATCATCATCATCATCATCAACAACAAAAATAACATGCATTTACGTAGCACCGTTAACGTACAAAAATATCCCAAGGTGCTTCAAAGGAGTGTAATCAGATAAAAATAGACCCCGAAGAGATATCAGGTGGGGTGACCAAACGTTTGGTCAAAGAGGAGGGTCAAAAGTAAATAATTGACTGTAAAGTGCTTTGGAGCATCCTGGGAGAGTGGAGGCAGATAATTGCACGTGTGAACGGCCTTCGAAGTGTGGCAGCCACAGCTAAAGAGACTGTAAATGCAGGCCTCCTGCGGTCCCGATTCCAGGCCCCTGCTGCTGAAGAAGACGAGAGTCGGCCCTCCAGCTGTAATGATATCAGCAAATAGAGATGGTATTTGCCTGTTTGATTATGATGCCTTAACGGCATGTTTGCATGTATTGATTGCTTGTGCCTGACCAGCAGAGGGCATGTGACCGAGACAAGCAAGGCAGTTTAGTTTAGTTTCAGTTTCGTTCTAGATGCATCACTAGCATGGTGGCTCCTGAAATGCTGTATAAAGAGTTGAACAGACTTTAGATTAAAAGACATTCTCTTTCATAAATGTCTCGTCATTGAACCCACAAAGCAAGTTCAAGACTGTGCACGTTCAACAGTCCATTTGGCAGATACAGATTCCTAAGGTTACCATTTGGCATTGCCTCAGCTCCTGAAGTGTATCACAAAACAACTCATATGATCTATGAGCACCTGGAGGGAGTTGATACATCAATGGATGACATCATAGTATGGGGAACCACGAGAACTGAGCATGACAAGAGACTGAAAAAAGTGCTGGAAGCAACAAGGAAAACAAACCTGAAGCTGAATAGAGAGAAATGCCAGCTCGGGGTGACAGAACTGACATTCGTGGGAGATATCCTTAACAGTGAGGGCATCAGACCAGATCCCAGAAAGGTGTCCGCCATTGAGAATATGCCAAAGCCACAATGCAAAAAGGACGTGCAGAGGTTTAATGGAATGATCAACTACATGGGGAAATTCATATCCAACCTCTCAGAAAAGATGGCGCCACTGAGAAGACTAACTGAAAAGAACATAGAATGGGAATGGAATCATGAGCATGAGAAGTCATGGAGCGATCTAAAGAAACTGCTCACAGAGGAACCAGTTCTGAGGTTTTATGACCCAGCGAGACCCATCAAGATATCATCAGATGCATCACAGAGTGGGCTCGGTGCCATTCTTCTGCAACAATATGACTACTGGCAACCTATTGCATATGCATCGCGCTCAATGACAGACGCGGAGACGCGATATGCTCAAATAGAAAAGGAGCTGCTCAGCATCACATACGCCTGTGAAAGATTTTACCAGTTTGTGGCAGGACAAGCAATCAGTGTAGAGACTGACCATAAGCCCTTGATTGCATTGTTCCAAAAGCCACTAAATAGCTGTCCGCTTAGAATACAAAGAATGATGATCAGGCTGCAACGCTATACACTGAATGTTGCATACACACCGGGTAAGCTGATGTATACAGCAGACACGTTGTCCAGAGCTGTTGACCCAAGTGAGCCCGCAAACACCACAATGGATGAAAAAGTGAATGCCTACGTGGACATGATCACAAGTGCACTGCCCATAGCAGATGCAAAAATGGAGCTCATAAAGAATGAGACAAACAAAGATGAAACAATGAGATGACTGAGGAAAAGCATCTTGGATGGATGGCCCAACATGAAGCAAGACTGCTCACCTGACATGGCAGAGTACTGGAACTGCAGGGCAGAACTATCAGTGGTCGAAGACATCATCTACAAAGGAAGTAAAATAGTTATCCCAAAGAGTCTGAGAAAAGAGATGTTAAAAAAGATCCATGGAGGACATCTGGGAATCGAAAAGTGTAAGAAAAGAGCACGAGAGGTGATGTACTGGCCACGAATCAACCAAGATGTGACAAATGAGGTGTCAAACTGCACAATATGCCTGAAATATCGAGCAAGCAATCCGGTAGAACCACTAAAGCCACACCCAGCGCCAGACAGACCTTACCAGAAGGTAAGCGCTGACCTATTCGTATGTCAAGGGAAAGACTATCTTGTAGTCACAGACTATTACTCCCTGTATCCAGAGGTTTGTAGACTGTACACAACCACTGCAGATGCTGTGATAACATGTATGAAAGCCATATTCTCCAGACATGGCGTGGCAAGCGAGGTCTTCACAGACAACGGACCCCAGTTTTACAATGCAACTTTCCGACACTTTGCCAAAGAGTGGGACTTTGTCCACACAACGTCAAGTCCTCACTATCCACAGTCCAATGGACTAGTGGAAAAATCGGTCCAGACAGTGAAAAGACTGATGTACAAGGCAAAAGACAGTGGAACTGACTTCTACCAAAGCATGCTTGTATACCGCACAACGCCGCTCGAGTGTGGTAAGTCACCAGCCCAACTCCTGATGGGACGTCGGCTAAGGTCAAACCTACCCATCCCGGAGAACCTCCTGAAAACAAAAGAGGGGGAGAAAGTGAGGAAGTTCAAAGAACAACAGAAAGAAAAGCAAAAGTACTACTATGACAGAGGAACACAAAACCTACCTGAACTCCACACTGGTGACCAAGTAAGGTTGAAAGACAAAACAAACACATGGACTCAGAAGGGAACTGTCCTGAGTGAAGTTCAACCAAGATCATACACCATTCAGACAGATGAGGGTGCTGTTCTGAGAAGAAATCGTCGAGATCTTCTCATGGGACCAGCCACAGCAGGTCAAGAGACTGATACTGTTGAACAACCTGATCACACAGCTGAGAACCAATCATCTGAGGCAACAACTCAGATTCAAGGACAATCGATCAGAAAATCCTCAAGACACATGAAGCCTCCTGAGAGACTCATTGAGCAAATTTAAGGACTATTGTTATAGAAGGAAGTAATGTTATCTTATTCTTTCTTCAAGTTCTAGTGTATTGACATATTTCATGTGAACACACAAAGCAAGGTTAAAAAATCTTGATCATGATAATGATAATGTAAGTTCATTAAGTGTTACAGTTAAAATGCAGATTAATACAAAGAAAACATGTTGTTAGTTAAAAGTAAAATACTTTTGTTTTAAGAAAAGGAGGTGTAATGATATCAGCAAATAGAGATGGTATTTGCCTGTTTGATTATGATGCCTTAACAGCATGTTTGCATGTATTGATTGCTTGTGCCTGACCAGTAGAGGGCATGTGACCGAGACAAGCAAGGCAGTTTAGTTTAGTTTCAGTTTCGTTCTAGATGCATCACTAGCATGGTGGCTCCTGAAATGCTGTATAAAGAGTTGAACAGACTTTCGATTAAAAGACATTCTCTTTCATAAATGTCTCGTCATTGAACCCACAAAGAAATCAAT
This sequence comes from Somniosus microcephalus, assembly GCF_052327205.1. Taxonomy (NCBI): domain Eukaryota; kingdom Metazoa; phylum Chordata; class Chondrichthyes; order Squaliformes; family Somniosidae; genus Somniosus; species Somniosus microcephalus. The sequence goes on from NC_141009.1 coordinate 54,176,461, forward strand.
ACACCAGCCAGCAGGTCTCAGTTTCGCATTGCCTCCACCACGTGATCTCCTCAATGCCTGGCTCTTCTACCCATGTACCCGCTTCTTCTCTCTTAGGCAGTCCCTCGGAACCGCGGATGACTTGCTTCCACACTAAAAATTAGTTCTCAGGTGACTGATGAGTCCAATGCGGGACCTACAGTCTCTGTCACAGGTGGGGCAGACGGTGGTTGAAGGGGCGGGTGGGTGGGGTGCTTGGGTTGACGTGCGCTCCTTCCGCTGTTTGCGCTTGGCTTCCGCTTGCTCCCGACGAAGAGACTCGAGGTGTTCGGCGCCTTCCCGGATGCTTCTCCTCCACTTTGTGCGGTCTTGGGCCAGGGATTCCCAGGTGTCGGTGGGGATGTTGCACTTTTTCAAGAAGGCTTTGAGGGTGTCCTTGAAGCGTTTCCTCTGCCCACCTGCTTGCCGTGTCGGAGCTCCGAGTAGAGTGCTTGTTTTGGCACCTCAAAGCACTACAACAATATGATTCAACAGAGAGCGGCAAGGAGAAAATCTATTATATTTGCTCCAATTGTCTCCCTTTACCTTGCTGCTCCTGCACTTGTGCCCGATACGATTCCATACTGGCTTGCTGTTCACTGGTGCATTGTCCAGTCGTCAAAGAGCCTGGACAGCAAGGGGGGAGGGATTCCGCTGATCTTTTGGTGGGAGGTCAAGAGAAGAATCGCGGAAATTACAGGCGCAAGAATCAACAGGCTATTTGACAGTGGCTGAGTGGCGCTGATCAGACCACTCACCTTCTCTGCACAAAAAACATTGCTTTATGGAAAAAAAAGTTCAAACAGGCCATCTCTCTATCTGTATTGAAAAGAAAAATAATTGCACCAATTATGGAGCTCCGCACAATAATTCCCTGCAGCTTTCTGTGCAGTGCCATAGGCTTGCTTCCCATTACTTGATGGCAATGATTGACTAAAAAGAATCCAGGCCCGTCTCAAAGTGATGCTGCTCCTTATTTGATTCAATTTCTGTACTTTCGCATGGTACTGAGTCATAATTTTAATTGGAAGCTGAATATAATTGGCAGCAAATTGGAATGAAATTTATTAGGTTGTCAATCGAGCTTTAAACTTCAGTCCCATTCAACTCTCGAACCACATTGGGTGGTGGTGGCGGTGGGGGGGGGGAAGAGGGAATCCTGACCTTCCAAAAGCGGGCGTGGCGTTGTTGGAGCGGACAGGCTGGTGGCTGGGAGGCCCGGTCTATTTTCGGGTTTGAGCGTAACCGTTGAGCTGCGGGCAACAAACGGGTGTTCCGCTGCAGCTCGCCTGGTTGCCGCAGGATGGAAAATCGGATGGCTTGTATTCTGAGCCAGCTGGCGTGTCAGCCGCAGGCGGGTGGGGCGGGCGGAACTGACCCGGAGAAAGAGAACGGAGGCCGCAGTCTTTTAGCGGAGCCAAGAAGAACGGTCCTGCTTCTCCTGGTCCCACAAAAAGTCCAACCACACCCCCACCCTACATCCAAAAAATAATTTCTGGGCCTTCTGTGGAGTGGCTGGTTAGGCCTACGCACTGCTTTGTACAGATTGTGGCGGGGGGGGGTTGGGCGGGCGGGCATGTGCGGTGCCCACGCTCTGCTCATTGGTACCTGTAAACTGCAATCAGGGTCCGACAACAGGCATGGGACCCCCGATTCAAATATATAAGTAGCCTCTCGTCCAAAACAGGCAGGCTGATTGCCAATTTACAGGCCCACCATTAAATCACATTAGGTGGGCCTTGGGCACCCATGGGGTGGCTGAAGTGCCCTGCACCCCCCCCCTCGATTTTCAAATGCCAGCTGCCCGTTTTTCAGGTGAGAAGTGGGTGACCAGCGGTCAAAAATCGCCCCTGGCATTGCTGTACCTGACTGGAGTAGTTGGATATGTCCACTAGGCCTAGAGCTGAGGGGAAAGCAACATGGCCTGCTCCAGGTGGCGGGACACCAGAGACCACTTAACCCTGACTCACTGCGCTCAGATTCCTTCCGCCCCCTGCCCTCGTCCACCCATTGCGAGGCAGGCAATCCTCTGTTCAGCACCTCCCGGCCTGATGTAGCTCAGACTGGGAACCGAACAGAAAAGTGGAGCCAAACTTCCAACCGCACCTCACCTCCTTTAAAGGAATCGGACGGTGAGAATCTCCCCTTAAAAGTGATCTGATAAAGAGAATCTCTCCTTAAAAGTGATCTGATAAAGAAAAAAGAAAGACTTGCATTTCTATAGCGCCTTTCACGACCACCGGACATCCCAAAGTGCTTTACAGCCAATTCTTTTGAAGTGTAGTCACTGTTGTAATGTAGGAAACGTGGCAGCCAATTTGCGCACAGAAAGCTCCCACAAACAGCAATGTGATAAATGACCAGATCATCTGTTTTTTTTTATGATGATTGAGGGATAAATAAGAATCTCTCCTTAAAAGGGATCTGACAGTGAGAATCTCTCCTTAAATAGGGATCTGACAGTGAGAATCTCTCCTTAAATAGGGATCTGATAGTGAGAATCTCTCCTTAAAAGGATATCTGAGTAAGAATCCCTCCTTAAAGGAGATTCGATGGTGAGGCTTCAAGCCACAAATTACTTGGGTGTGAGGCCAGTGAAGCAAGGTAATGTGTTCAGGTAGACTGCGGAATTTCAGTTACATCAAAGGGATGCCTCCCTATCTCTACCTATCAGATATTCCTGTGGGGGCAGTTGCATAACGTACCTTCGACTAATGGGTGGATGTATTCCAGCGCCATGCAAACAAGGGAAGTATGTCATGTGATGTGCCTTCTGCCATTCGTGCTTTAGCAATGCCGGGCAAGTGATTGCTTTCAATCCGTGCAGTCCCGTCAGCACAATACATGGGGCAGGTGCATACCATGAGTAGGGAAATGCACCTGATCCCCAGGACTTGGGACAGGGTCAGCGGCGTAGCCACAGGGCAAGGCATTGGTTCTGCCCCCTACCCCCAGTAAAAACCTTGCAGAATTTCTGGGCCCCTTCCCTTTAAAAGATGTCCTGATGGTGAGACCACCTCTTAAAGGGGCCAGATTGTTGACAGATAGGTGTGAGGTTATTAGCCCGGGAACTACCGACGTGCCAAGAACAGCACCATCCCGTCTGGCTGGCTCAGGTGGCCTGCTTTACGAGCAGCGCAGTTCACGCCTGTCTTACTTGCTGATTTGCCCTATGAGTTGCCCAGCCTGTGCTGCCGGATAATGGGCCAATGCAGTGATTCAAAACTGTGCTTCAGTCCAAGATGTCCCCCTCATGAAGCAAGTGCTTACGTCTGTGTAACGGCATTAAAACCTGCGCCAATATATTGCATCTCCACTGTTTTTGTTACTAAATTATAAAGACAGTGCAGAGAACATTGGGTTCAGCTGCCTTTGTCATAATGACAGCAGAAAGCACAGCCTGAGCCTGTAGATGATGTGTCGCCTGCCCGCTGGGGAGCTGTGGGACTGCGTGAAGGAAGGTCAACTCAACCAGATTCAACCAGTCCAGGTGCTCTGCACTAATCCCAGATACCCTGACGGTGCGAAGCTGCCAAGATCCACCTCGTTTAAAAAACTTAACGTCTTTGGAAGACATGCTACACTTAGAGTAATGGTGTCTCTGCAATTCAATAAATCGAGGAAAATGACTGATTTTTAAAATGAAACATTTGGAGCGGGCAGGAAGGAAACTACAGTCAGTGGGGGAAAAATTCAGTTGTTTGCGCCTCCCGTTAGCACCTTAAGAGGGCGCCAATTGGGGCGCAAAGCAACTAGCGCCCGGGCGCGGCGATGTTTGTGCCGCTCGTGAAATTAACTAGACATTTTGTGGCGGCGCTAAACACTACCGCCACGGTCGCCTGCGCTAGCAGATCGTGACGTCAGTCGAGTGCGCAACGCCCTGTTAGCGCCCCGGACCGGATATTGAGTGGCGCCCCCTGCCTTACCGCCTGCCGCTAGCAACGACAGGTTGAGGGGAGCGTTATGCTGTCAGAAAGGGACTGGGGGAGCGCTATTTAAAGGCGACCGCTTCCTGCCTTTTTTTGTTGGTGACATTTTTGCACCATGCATTCTGAGAGAGAGAGAGACTTCTGGAGAGATTCAACGCTGTGTGAAGGAGTTTTGGGTACTGAGCAGCACTTTGCAGGTTTATTTTGATTTGCCCTTCCTTGCTTCGCCAGCACTCTGAGGTAGCGCCTCGCTCCTCGGCCTTTGCACCTTAAGACAGGTGTGAAGCGCCTGACTTAGCGCTCCAATCACCTCCAGGGGCGATAAAAGCCAAGTTTGCTGTCAGAGGCGATAATTAGCGCCAGGCGCTAAACTTTGCGCACGGCCGATAATGACGCCCCAAACGGGGCGATACCGAATTTTTCCCCCAATGACTTTGACTTCCTGTAAAAACTAAAGGAGAGAGTTCCTCTGGTCACCGCGTGGAGCAGCGTTTGCGTTCACGGATAAATGTTGGCCAGGACATCGGGGAAAACTCCCCTGCTCTTCGTCGAGTAGTGCCATGGGATCTTTTATTTCCACCGGGAGAGCAGACGGGGCCTCGGTTTAACGTTTCATCCGAAAGGCGGCAGCTCCGTTAATGCAGCCCTCCCTCAGTACTGGAGTGTCAGCCTGGATTATGTACTCAAGTCTCTGGAGTGGGGCTTGAACCCACGACCTACTGACTCAGTGTCGAGAGTGCTACTACTGAACCATCGCGGAGGAAATCTTCATAAACACATTTTCAATGTTTTGATGTTCCTACTCGCAGCCATCTGAGGAAATCATCCCCAGTGTTTAATTTTGAAGACAGTGCAGTGCATGGCACAGTTTTATATATTTTTACCAGATATCTCTTCCCTCTGTCTCTTTAGCGCCCTGCACCATGTGCCATTCTCCGCCGAGGGCAGGTCCTTCAAATGTCTACACCTCCATCACCTCTACCCTCGCCAAGCTCTACGGACTTCCTGTATCCCAAAGAATCGCCTTTAAGGTTCTCACCCTCACCTTCAGACCCCTCACTTTCCCTACCTCTGTGATCTCCTCCAGCCCCATGCCCCTGAGTACAGTCTCCAGTCCTCCTGCACAGGGCTACTCCTTTTCCCCACTTCCTCCTCTCCACCATCAGTGACCTTGTCCCCTCCCTCTGCAACTCCCCCTCTCAGCATCTCCACCTTGCCACTTGGCTTCAAAAACTTCCTTAAGCCCCTCCTCTTTGACTGTACCCGCTGCTGACACTATTCCTTTTCCTCCCCCCAGCTCGGGTAAACCCCATGTAAACCAGCACCTCCTAAACCTACTGACATGAATCTTGCCATTCATGTAGAAATGACTTATGAAATAATACTGGGCGGCCTGCTGGTGGCGCTGTCCAGGGAGAGTATAAATACTCGGGCATGGGCCCAGCTTGCTCAGGACATTTTGTAAACAGGAATTAGTGAAGGACAACTAGACCTCCATGTTGTGAAACAGTTGATTAAAGCCTTGTTTAATACTCTGACCAAGTGCCTAGTAGTTTTCTTACGTCACCTACGATCTCCACCACTTAGAAGGACAAGGGCCGCAGGTGCATGGGAACACCACCAAGTTCCCCTCCAAGTCACACAGCTCCTGATCACGCTCCAGTGACCCCTGGTGGGAAGCGCACATGAGTTGCGGACCTTTGATGAGGATGGGAATAGGCTTCACTGTGACATCCTCACACCCCCCACCCCAGCCCCCCACCCCACAGCTCAATCACTGTCCAAGCTCATGTGTGAATAATGGGTATTTGGGCAAAGTAATGCAGGCCATTTCATGTCTGCGCAACTGTACCCCAGCAATGGTCAGAGTCTTCAGGGACAAGGTGGAGGAGTCTAAACTAAGTGATGGATCTTGTATACTTTTACTGTCATCAGGCAGCAAGGGAACTTAATCAGTATTAACATCACAACATATTTTTGACAAGTTCAACCCTGCAATTAATGATTATTGTCCATTCATTACTGCACCAATTAATGTCATTTGCAACACCAATTTAGAAATGAGTAGGGTCGTGCCGCACTTACATTTGTTATGCATCGTTTTCTGATACCTTAGCCCTTCCTGGGCGAGTTATCTCATTCAATCCAATCAGGCTCCAGGACCTGGCAAACCCACGAGGGACCAATCGTGCGTTCACGAAGCAGTTCAAACATTTGTGAGAGCGAAAGAGCCTCATCTCCTGATGGCGTGACTAGGCTGGTGCAGGCTTGTACTCATCGCTTTTATAAATAGCCGGAACTGGGCAAAAAAGCGGTCTTAACAGGTCTTCAGAAAGGATACGCCCAGTGGAAGCGGTCAGGTAATCAGCCAGGATGGCAGTAGGGAGACTCGAGTTGACCTTAGCTCCTCTGCAGCTGACAAGTTGGAATTGTATTCATTGCTGTTGTTAGCAATTTTATTTATTAATAATTGAACCCCATACAAAATACACAGCTGGCAAGCCAGTACAGTAACAATATGTTTTACTGCCGAATAATGCAGGCCAAGCAGTGACTCAGTGAGTTAATGGTAGTCACCAGTGTTTTAATCACTTAAGCATGTCCTTCATATTCATTGTTATTCACAGTTGAGGCCCTCTCAGTGTGATTGTTGCCATTAACTGGTTCTTTCAGTGGGCAATCTCCACTGGGTATAAATGTGGCTAACTTTTAACAGGCCAGTAAGTTACAGAAAACCTCCTTCCCTTACTAATAATATTTTTAGGGTGTGAAATTCGGTAACGCTGCAGAACGGGCACGGGCACTGTGATGCGAGATACGCCCGCACCCGTTCAAATAGTGCAGGCAGCACGGCAATCTCGTGCATGCCTGCTGATTACTATGAGTGTAGCGGACAGCCGAGTGCAGAAGGTGCGGCTGACAGGCTGCGTGGTCGGCAGGGGGCCGAAGTTCGCGTCGCCGGAGCAAGGCTAGGCTTTAATTAAACCCAGCCTGCTCCACTTCAAGGCAGTCTGCAGCTCTTAAAGCTGAGCCTTCTGCTGATCAAAAAAAATTAAAATTCCTTCAGCGCTCGGCAAGAAGAGGGAGAGGAGAGCGAAGAAGAACAAGAAGAAACGCCGTCACTTGATTTCACACTCCCAATCACCAGCTCCTCAAGGTCATCCTGCAAGGCCATCTACAGTGTCCTCCACTGAAAGTCAGCAGCCTTCCACCAGCCATGCTGCAGCCACTGGGGTAGCACTGTGTGACATCACTAGGATAGGCAAAGGCTCACACAGAACACTCACTAAGGGAATGCACACAGGTGATTAGTTGATTTTTTGATGTAATATTGGATGCATCTATGGATAAAATTGGATTGGAAAATTTGCTTTGTGGTGGCTTTTATTTCAGCATCATGGCCAAGAGGACGCTGTGATGGTGAATAACAGAGGGAAGGTAAGGTGTGAGGGGTAAGGTTGAAAGGGGAATTGGGGTTGTGTTCACTGGTACCGCAGGCTGATGATTCGATTCCGGATATCCCGGCCAGAAAGGGGCTGTCTGGGTTGCATCCTTCCTTCTGCTTCCTCCTCTTCTGCAAGCCCCCAAGGTGGACTGCGACTAGAGCCACCATGACTGGGAGCAAATGGTGGTCTCAGAGGCCGTCCTTTAAGAGCCAAAGCCTTGCAAATGTCCAGCAGCACTCCCTGCACTCTCTGCACACTTTAACAACTTTTTAAATGTATTGCGCCAAGCCACCACTCTAATAAAATGTAAAGAAACCAATCTAAAAGCAAAAGTCTAAACTTAGCTGCAAGTTGTGTGTGTCCCTTCAGAAGCGTCTCTGTTGTACTGCGAGGGCGTTATTAAGAGTGGCGACCTCCAAAATCACAGATCGTGCGTCAATTCAGGCGTTGTACGCTGATTGATGTCACGATCTGGATTATTTAAATATGGGCGGCGAGCACAGGCAATGGCAGCGCTGCCGACCTGCCCAAAATGGCGGCCGCCATGTTCTGCGCCATTTTATCTTCCAGACCTGCGTTCATGGCTGGCACTAAAGGTTCCACTTTTGCGGCCTTAGTTTCAAGTCTAAATGAAATGACTATATTCCATTTTTTGTTTTTTGCACAGTTTTGGACACTTTCACTGCATACATTTTGCCCCGTCTGCCTTTTCAGGTGGACGTAAAATATCCCACTGCACTCTATCAAAGAAGAACAGGAGCGTTCTCCTGATATCCTGGCTAATACTTATCCCTCAGCCAACATCACCAAACGAGAGTGGCTGTTTGTCTATCTCATTACTGTTTCTCGGATCTTGCTGTGCACAGATTGGCTGGTGTGTTTGCCCACATTGCAACAGTGACTGCACTTCAAAAAGTAATTCATTGGCTGTGAAGTGTTTTGGGACATTCTGAGGATGTGAAAGGCACTATATCAATGCAAGTTCTTTCTTTAAAGGATTGCCGGGAATGAGTTACAGGCTGGAATCTAATTGAGGGGATCGGATGGTTTATATATAGAATCAGGGATACTCGGGAGTGAGTTACTGGCTGGAATCTAATCGAGGGGATCGGATGGTTTATATATAGAATCAGGGATACTCGGGAGTGAGTTACTGGCTGGAATCTAATCGAGGGGATCGGATGGTTTATATATAGAATCAGGGATACTCGGGAGTGAGTTACTGTCTGGAATCTAATCGAGGGGTTCAGATTCTGTATTTGCAGACATAGGATGAAATAGATGACCCTCCTTAGTCCAGATTTGAAATATGTTTCCATGTCTCCCACACTATTTCTGTCTCTCACTGCCTAGTTCTCTGTCTCTATCTGTCTCTCTCCCTCTCACCAACAGTCAGTGCAGAGAGGAAGGACTAGCAGTGCTTCCCTATCATTGGATATCCTGTAATCTGTGGGACCAACTGGCCTAAAATGATTCTGGGTGAGAAATTCCCCAATAGGTTAGGATTAGGGTATGGATGTTCCTATTTATAAATCTATAAGTTATTCCATAAGATAATAGGGTTCAAAGGCATTTATTGGCTTTCATAGGAATTAAGCTTACAATGATAACTATTACTACTAATAATAATTACACATGTACTTGAGACACTTACAGTATTCACCACGTCACAGGTTTCGAGCTCAGGGGGCTCGGCTGGATAAGCCTTGTCGAATTCTGAAGTCTCTATTCTAACATCCTCTTTTTATACCTTTCTTTCATTCTGGTGCGTGAGGAACCGCATGTTTCAAAGCATTGCCTCGTCCAATTAGCTGGAACTCAGTTTTAACAAGAATAACTCCCCAAGCCTGATTATCAATGGCAGGTTGTGGTGGTTGAAGGTCAATCTTCTCAGCCCCAGGACACTGCTGCAGGGGTTCCTCAGGGCAGTGTCCTAGGCCCAACTATCTTCAGCTGCTTCATCAATGACCTTCCCTCCATCATAAGGTCAAAAATAGGGACGTTCGCTGATGACTGCACAGTGTTCAGTGCCATTCGCAACTCCTCAGATAATGAAGCAGTCCATGCCCGCATGCAACAAGACCTGGACGACATTCAGGCTTGGGCTGATAAGTGGCAGGTAACATTCGTGCCACACAAGTGCCAGGCAATGACTATCTCCAACAAACGAGAGTCTAACATAGGAAAGAAATAAGAAAAGAAATAGGCGCAAATGTTAAATGCAAATGTTAACTGGATTAAGTAGTAATATCCATGAGCTGAGGCTGAATAAGTTCATATGAAATTCCCTACGTTACAGCAGTGACTGACTACACTTCAAAGTGTGAAGTGCATTTGGGGCGTCTTGAGCTAGTGAAAGGTGCTATATAAAGGCAAGTCCTACTATCTTTCTTTAACGGAGGAACTGACTGGTTTACTTTAAATTGGCCCATGCCTCTTGTTAAAATGAGGGCAGAGGATTGTCATGTGACGAGTTTAACTTTAACATCACCCAGCCCTTGGGAGAGTTGGTTCGAATTTCTGGTGGGAAACAACTTTTCAAAGTTTGTAGCTGTGAGACTTAACAGACCCAATCACCTGAAGCTTGGAAAGACTTGCCTGCCTCCGGCTCTTAGAGAAAAATAATCATAGTGTCATAAATCGCAACTTCTACAAGAAGTAACTCAGGAAGTACTACTGAACGGCCAGCTGAGGGCGCCGCCCGAGGAGTATAAATACTAGGGCGTGGGCCCAGCTGGCTGTTCAGTAGTACTTCCTGAGTTACTTCTTGTAGAAGTTGCGATTTATGACACATAGGAACGTTAGAAAACCTAAAGGGACAAGAAGGAATAGATTAGGAAAACCTGCTGCTGAAATAAAGAACTCTGCAAGGTATTAGATAATATGCCACACGACAGAAATAAAAATGGTGCGGCGAAGGTTGTTTATTCAACCATTATCACAACTGTTTGTAAGCTGAGAATAACAATAAAATGTCCGCACTATGAAAGATATCCCGGTTTGAGGAAACCAGCTACTCACAGAGGCTGAACCTTTCCTGACCTGCTGCCATCAGCTGATTGGCAGATAAGCAACGCACCCTAAATATCTCAGAACCACGCCGGAGTTACATAGTAGCATCCAAGGCTGTGGTGGGACAACCGGAGCCCACCGGGCCGTGACTCTGCAGACGAGCCTATCGCTGGCCACCCCCCCACCCCCAGAGTCAGTCCCCAGGGTCACCCACAAGCCAAGACACCCTGCCAGACTCACTCACTATCACACTTTAACATGTACAATTTGGGAGCCGTGCTCTTAGACTGTAACAGGCGGGCTTTTTTTCATAGGCCATTGTCGGGAGCGGTGAGAGCGGAGGTTCAGTGAGTATTTAAACTCACTTTTGCGGGCTTTTTTTCACAGGCTTACCAATCTCGCAGACTGGCGGCGGCGTTCCCGAGTCACGTCACAATTCAAAACGTGACGCGGGCAGGAGGAAGCAGCTGATTGGGTGAGTACTTATACTACTCTATAGATTGACAGTTAAGGTTCATAGGCCTAGAAATTCAGTGGCCTGCGCCACCAGTTTGCGCCCAAAGAGGGCTTTTGCGCCACTGTGCAAACCTACCGCGATATTTAGCGGGGCGCTAATGGCGGCGCTAGCCAGTAACGCTGCGCCGCCACCGATGATGTCATCGGTGTGCGCAGCACCCCGCTATCGCCCCGCTGGCCATATTTGGTTGCTGCCACCTCCCCCGCGCCGGCCGCAAACAGCGACCGGTACACGGGGCCTACCTGTGCCGGTAGTGGGGCGAGTTAAGGTGGAGGTGCGGCCGGCCGCTTTTTCGGCGGCCGCCTGCCCGCACCTCCTTCCCCGGCCTCCTACACCCCCGCCCTGCGGCATTGCCGGCTGTTTCCAGAGAGCCCGGCACTTCTCCTTGGTGCTGGGCTCATTTGCCGGCACTCGCGAGCGGGGATCGCGCTGTTGCAGGCACCTCCCCCTTAAGAATGAGAGGAAGGCCTGCAGTACCGCAGGCTGCCGTGCCGCAGCGGGTGGCGCTGCGGCACTTTACACGCCGATATTCAGTTTCAGCGCCCCAAACGGGGCGCCGAAACCCTTGTTTAGCAGCCGGCTTCCACTTGGGGCACTGAAACTGAATTTCCCGCTGGCGCAAGTGGCTCCGCGCGCAGCGGTAATTCCGGCGCCCAGGCGAGCTGGGTGCCCCAAACTGAATTTCTAGGCCCCAGTTTATAAAGTTTAGAAGGTCTTAATTTTGTGGTTATAGTTTCTAAGGTCTCTGTTGTGTAGCGGGGAGTACTAGGAAACAAGGGCCCTTGAGTATATCATTTAATTGTAGTATAATTGTGGCATTGATTTAATTTTAATTAATTAAAGGGTAAGTCATGGCAGCACAGCTCGGCCCCGTGGCATGCTCCTCCTGTACTACGTGGGAAATCAGGGACACTTCCTGTGTCCCTGACGACCATGTGTGCGGGAAGTGTATCCAGCTGCAGCTACTGGCAGGCTGCATTGCGGCGCTGGAGCTGCGAATGGATGCATACTGGAGCATTTGCGATGCTGAGGACGTCGTGGATATCACATTTAATCAGTTGGTCACACCGCAGGCAAAGGCTGCACAGGCAGGAAGGGAATGAGTGACCGCCAGGCAGAGTAGTAGGCGCAGGCAGGTAGTGCAGGGGTCCCCTGTGGCCATCCCCCTCTCAAACAGATATACCGCTTTGGATATTGTTGGGGAGGATGGCTTATCGGGGAAAGGCAGCAGCAACCAACTTCCTGGCTCCATGGGTGATTCTGCTGCACAGGACAGGAGGAAAAAGAGCGGGAGAGCTATAGTGATAGGGGATTCAATTGTAAGGGGAATAGATAGGCGTTTCTGCGGCCGCAAATGAGACTCCAGGATGGTATGTTGCCTCCCTGGTGCAAGGGTCAAGGATGTCTCGGAGCGGCTGCAGGGCATTCTGGAGGGGGAGGGTGAACAGCCAGTTGTCATGGTGCATATAGGTACCAACGATATAGGTAAAAAATGGGATGAGGTCCTAGAAGCTGAATATAGGGAGTTAGGAGGTAAATTAAAAAATAGGATCTCAAAGGTAGTAATCTCAGGATTGCTACCAGAGCCACGTGCTAGTCAGAGTAGAAATAGAAGGATATTTCAGATGAATATGTGGCTAGAAGGATGGTACAAAGGGGAGGGATTCAAATTCCTGGGATATTGGAACTAGTTCTGGGGGAGGTGGGACCAGTACAAACTGGACGATTTGCACCTGGGCAGGACCGAGACCGATGTCCTAGGGGGAGTGTTTGCTAGTGCTGGTGGGAGGGGTTTAAACTAAAATGGCAGGGGGTTGGGAACCTGTGCAGGGAGACAGAGGAAAGGGAAGCAAGGATAGAAGCAAAAGACAGGAAGGAAAAAAGCAAAAGTGGAAGTCAGAGAAATCAAGGGTGTAAATCAAACATGGCCGCAGTAAACAAAAATTCTAAAAGGTCTAAGAGTGTTAAAAAAACAAGCCTGAAGGCTTTGTGTCTTAATGCGAGGAGCATTCATAATAAGGTGAATGAATTAGCTGCGCAAATAGATGTAAATGGATATGATATAATTGGGATTACAGAGACATGGCTCCAGGGTGACCAAGGCTGGGAATTCAACATCCAGGGGTATTCAATATTCAGGAAGGACAGGCAAAAAGGAAAAGGTGGTGGGGTAGCATTGCTGGTTAAAGAGGAGATTAACACAATAGTAAGGAAGGATATTAGCTCTGATGATGTGGAATCTGCATGGGTAGAGCTGAGAAATACCAAGGGGCAGAATACATTAGTGGGAGTTGCATATAGACCCCCAAACAGTAATGCTGAGGTTGGGGATGGCATTAAACAGGAAATTAGAGACTCGTGCAATAAGGGCACAGCAGTTATCATGGGTGACTTTAATCTACATATAGATTGGTCTAACCAAATTAGTAACAATACTGTGGAAGAAGAATTCCTAGAGTGTATACGGGATGGTTTCCTGGACCAATATGTCGAGGAACCAGCTAGAGATCAGGCCATCTTAGACTGGGTATTATGTAATGAGAAAGGATTAATTAGCAATCTTGTTGTGCGAGGCCCCTTGGGGAGGAGCGATCATAATATGATAGAATTCTTCATTAAGATGGAGAGTGAAATAGTTGATTCAGAGACGTGGGTACTGAATTTAAAAAAGGAAACTACGATGGTATGAGGTGCGAATTGGCTAGGATGGATTTGGGAATGTTACTTAAAGGGTTGACGGTGAATAGGCAATGGTAAACATTTAACGATCGCATGGATGAACTACAGAATTTGTTCATCCCTGTTTGGCATAAAAATAAAACAAAAAAGGTGACTCAACATTGGCTAACAAGGGAAATTAGGGATAGCATAAGATCCAAGGAGAGGACATATAAATTGGCCATAAAAAGCAGCAAACCTGAGGATTGAGAGCAGTTTAGGATTAAGCAAAGAAGGACAAAGGGATTAATTAAGAGGGGGAAAATAGAGTATGAGAGTAAGCTTGCAGGGAACATAAAAACTGACTGTAAAAGCTTCTATAGATATGTGAAGAGAAAAAGATTGGTAAAGTCAAGCGTAGGACCCTTGCAGTCAGAATCAGGGGAATTTATAATGGGGAACAAAGACATGGCAGACCAATTAAATACATACTTTGGTTCTGTCTTCACAAAGGAGGACACAAATAAACTCACAGAGATGTCAGGGAACATAGGCCTAGAAATTCAGTATCGCCACGTTTGGGGCGCTACAGCCGGGCGTTTGCTAAATTTAGCACCCGGCGCAAGTTAGCACCACCTTCGCCGAAATTGAGTTGCATTGCCCCAAGAGGTTGCTGCTGCGCTAAAGCAGGTGATGCACGCCTATCATAAGGCACTAACACCGAGGGCGGGCACAGCGCAGGTGCAGCGAGTTGCTGATTGAAGGCAGACACGCTGGCGCCGGTCAGCTCTTAAAGGGGGAGGGTGGACTTGTTTGGCTGCCACGCCCTGCACACTGCAGCCCTGAAGCAAGGCCTGACCATTGCTGGATCATCATTTCTACGCCCAGGACCATGCAGAAGGCTAGGGAGCGAGCGGAGTGCTTCAGCGAGGGTGCCCTGAGGCTACTGGTTGGCGCAGTAGAGCGCAGGCGACCTGTCCTCTTCCCCGACAGTGGGTGGAGGCCGCTTCCCAGCAAATACCGAAAAGCCTGGAGGGAGGTGGCAAACAGGTGACCACCAACAGCATGGTTGCCAGGACTCCACTTCAATGCAGGAAAAAGTTCAACGACCTCACTTGGGTTGTCAGGGTGAGTACCCTTTCCACTATCCTGTTCATCCCTGCATGTGCACCTCAGTTTCTGGCCAAAGGGATTGAAAGCCCCAATGCCCAGCCCTCATCCAAGAGCTATGGGACTCTCATGAAAACCACTTGCACATTCAGCACTTTACACACTGTCAGGGCTATTCCACCATGGGAGGCAGTGCAGGCAAGATGAGGGCTTGACACTGTCAGGGCTATTCCACCATGGGAGGCAGTGCAGGCAAGATGAGGGCTTGACACTGTCAGGGCTATTCCACCATGGGAGGCAGTGCAGGCAAGATCAGGGCTTGACACTGTCAGGGCTATTCCACCATGGGAGGCAGTGCAGGCAAGATCAGGGCTTGACACTGTACTTAGAGGCTGTCCTTTCTCTTGCAGGGCAAGCTGGCCCACAATCACAGGCAGCAGCGATGGACCGGTGGAGGCCGTCCTGACCTCAAAGATCTCAGCGACCTGGAGCAGCATGTGGAGCGCATTATGGCAGGCCGGCTGATTGGCCCCGTTGCCAGTGGAGATGCCGACCCTGTTCTGGACAGCAATGGTAAGGTCATCACCTTTTTGACCTCTCTCTTTCCACTTGTGCCTCACACCAGCATCCTTTGCCACTATTGAACCAGTGCAGTGCATAGCAGCACTCATGCCTCCCTCGCTGCCGCCCTGTCCTCACTGTAAAGCACCCCTATATATAGAAACATAGAAGAAACATAGAAAAATAGGAGCAGCAGTAGGCCATTCGGCCCTTTGAGCCTGCTTCGCCATTCAATATGATCATAGCTGATCCTCTATCTCAATACCATATTCCCGTTCTCTCCCCATACCCTTTTCTTATGTTCATTAATAAATAGACATTCTTATTATGAACACAGCTAGCTTTTGGTAGACACTTTTATTGAGCACATGTGGACTAGGTACAGTATCTGTAGAGGCTTCCATCTTGACTGCTGCCTTGTGGGTAGCCTAGTGCCTCATGGGTAATGTAGTCTTAATATACATACAGCTGGGTAGTGTAGTCTTATACATACAGCTATATACAGCTCTACACAGCTCTACGGCTCCACCTAGTGTCCACTATAGAATGACATGTTATTGATCATTACACCTTTGATGCCTTTTGTGTCTAGAAATCTATCTATAGGCATCCCTTGTATATAGGCCATTCAACAACAACAACAACAATTTGTATTTAGATAGTGCATTTAACGTAGTAAAACGTCCCAAGTCGAGCACAGGAGTATTTTAAGGCAAAAAATTTGACACCAATCCACATAATGATAAATTAGGGCAGGTGACCAAAAGCATGGTCAAAGAGGTAGGTTTTAAAGAGCGTCTTAAAGGAGGAAAGAGAGGTAGAGAGGCGGAGAGGTTTAGGGAGGGAATTCCGGAGCTTAGGGCCTAGGCAACAGAAGGCACGGCCACCAATGGTTGAGTGATTATAATCAGGGATCCTCAAGAGGGTAGAATTAGAGGAACGCAGATATTTCGGGGGGGGTTTGGAGCTGAAGGAGATTACAGGGCTAGGGAGGGGCGAGGCCATGGAGGGATTTGAAAACAAGGATGAGAATTTTGAAATTGAGGCGCTGCTTAACCGGGAGCCAATGTAGGTCAGCGAGCACAGGGGTGATGGGCGAACAGGACTTGGTGCGAGTTAGGACACGGGCAGCCGAGTTTTGGATGACCTCAAGTTTACTTAGGGTGGAATGTGGGAGGCCAGCCAGGAGTGCGTTGGAATAGTCAAATCTAGAGGTAACAAAGGCATGGATGAGGATTTTAGCAGCGGATGAGCTGAGGCAGGGGCAGAGTCAGGCGATGTTACGGAGGTGGAAATAGGCGGTCTTAGTTATGCCGCGGATATGTGGTCGGAAGCTCATTTCAGGGTCAAATATGACACCAAGGTTGTGAACAGTGTGGTTCAGCCTCAGACAGATGTTAGGGAGAGGGATGGAGTCAATGACTCGGGAACGGAGTTCGTGGCGGGGACCGAAAACAATGGCTTCGGTTTTCCCCAATATTTAATTGGAGAAAATTTTTGCTCATCCAGAACTGTATGTCGGACAAGCAGTCTGACAATTTAAACACCGTGGAGGGGTCGAGAGAAGTGGTGGTGAGGTAGAGCTGGGTGTCATCGGTGTACATGTGGAAACTGACGCTGTGTTTTTGGATGATGTCGCCAAGGGGCAACATGTAGATGAGAAGTAGGAGGGGCCAAGGATAGATCCTTGGGGGACACCAGAGCTAACGATGCGGGAGTGAGAAGAGAAGCCGTTGCAGGTGATTCTCTGGTTACGATTAAATAGATAAGAATGGAACCAGGCGAGTGCAGTCCCACCCAGCTGGACGACGGTGGAGAGGCGTTGGAGAAGGATGGAGTGGTCAACCGTGTCAAAGGCTGCAGACAAGTCAAGAAGGACGAGGAGCGATAGTTTGCCTTTGTCACAGTCTCAAAGGATGTCATTTGTGACTTTGATGAGAGCCGTCTTGGTACTATGGCAAGGGTGGAAACCTGATTGGAGGGATTCAAACATGGAATTGCGGGAAAAGATGGGCACGGATTTGGGAGGCAACAACACGTTCAAGGACTTTGGAGAGGAAAGGGAGGTTGGAGATGGGGTGGTCGTTTGTAAGGACGGAGGGATCAAGGTTTGGTTTTTTGAGGAGAGGGGTGATGACGGCAGATTTGAGGGAGAGGAGGACAGTACCTGAGGAGAGAGAACCGTTAACAATATCAGCTAATATGGGAGCCAGAAAAGGAAATTGGGTGGTCAGCAGTTTGGTGGGAATAGGGTCGAGGGAGCAGGAGGTGGGTCTCATGGACAAGATGAGCGCAGAGAGGTCATGAATATAGACCTCCCCTATATATAGGCATCCCTTGTATATAGGCCATTCCTGTATATAGGCCATTCCTGTATATAGACCAGCCCTATATATAGGTATCCCTTGTATATAGGCCATTCCTGTATATAGACCAGCCCTATATATAGGTATCCCTTGTATATAGGCCATTCCTGTATATAGGCCATTCCTGTATATAGGCCAGCCCTATATATAGGCATCCCTTGTATATAGGTGTTTCCTGTATATAGGCCATTCCTGTATATAGACCAGCCCTATATATAGGTATCCCTTGTATATAGGCCATTCCCGTATATAGGCCATTCCTGTACAGGAAACTCTTTGGTATCCGGCACCGACGGGACCGGGATGGTGCCGGTTGATAAAAAAATTCCGGATAACGGAGAGGTATATCTACCGAGGCTATTTTTAACAAACAAAAATAAAAAAATCAAGAAATGTGCAGTATACAGGTTATTAATCCCTTATCCGAAACCCTTGGGGCCAGATGTGTTTCGGAATTCAGAATTTTTCGGATTTCAGAACGGTAGGGGTATCTGCAGCTCTTTTTGACATTTTCACAGTGAAATTAAACTCAAAATCACAAAATAACAAAAAATATCAGCGAGCCGCAGACGCACGTGTGACTGGTAGCAGCGCTGAGACACAACTGACGCCTCTCACCTGCGTGGGTCAAGCATCGGCCGTGTCGGGTCATGTCGTGCACACGAGTGACGCTCCACGAAAAACTTTCGGTTTCCAAAGCTTTTTGAATTTCGGAATTGCGGATAAGGGATTGTGGACCTGTAATTGGGTACTCACCTACAGAATGGGAGTGGGCCTTTGGCGTAGCGGTAGCATCCCCGCCGCTGGGCCAGAAGGCGTAGGGTTTCGAACCCCCGCTCCAGACAGTTCCGGCAAGTGGAGTCGGAGCTCTGGCTCTAAATTCTGGGTTGACATCCAGCGGGATACTTGCGTCCGTGGGTGTGGGTGGCCCCCCCCCTCGTATGGGTTGTGGGAGCCTGTAAAACCTTCCCGCCATAGGACTAACCACCCTAATGGCTGGTACGAAGATGGTTACGGTCACGGAAGGAGCGTTAATCGCGGCCAGAAATCCTTCCACCACTTCATACAGTTCCCCAAAGGGAACAGTGTGAAGACACGTACGATGACCTACAGAATGTTGTGTTAAATGGATGGTGGAAGATGCTTGATTAAGTACAGTAATGCCAGTTGAGGGTAATCCATAACTCTTTAATTACTTAACAGTAAAACAAAACTTATAAACGACTGTACACTGTAGTTTTCGGAGTGAGAATTGTGCCGGTTATTAGAGAGTTTCTTGTATATAGACCAGCCCTATATATAGGCATCCCATGTATATAGGCCATTCCTGTATATAGCCCATCCCTATATATAGGCATCCCGTGTATATAGGCCATTCCTGTATATAGGCCATTCCTCCATATGGGCTGCTCTTGTATATAAACTGCCCCTTCATATAGACTGCCTCTGGATATAGGCTGCAGCCCAAAATTGAATGCTACCAAAAAAACAGCTGAGAATGTAGAGATCATGGGATGTCTTGTGCCACATCCAGTGCGCTAAATACAGTATTACAAGAGTTTTAGTTCAACCCCTGGGTTGTAGTGCTTGTAAAGGCAGTCTGATAGTGATCGATCGCTGATGGGAGTGGTTTGTCAATGAGTAAAGCTTAAATGAATAAACTTGGTTTACAACCTGATCGCTGTCCACTGACCCCAGCTGGGAAACATACGTGTGGGGTGAGGACAGATTGAGCTTGGCTGTATGTGATGTCTCATCGCAGCCGAATAATCTGCTGACACTTACAGTCAGGGAGCACCTATGGAAACAGACCATCAATGGGAGAGGGGAGGGGGGAAACAAATCCATTTGAAGGAAGGAACCTAGAAAAAATGGTCTTGCTATTGCATCACATTGCCTGTGTAAGAGGATGTTAGTGTATAATAGAGAATTGGATGCAGCACCGGAGATGCTGCAGTGCGTCGCACCACAATGTGTAGAGGTTACACTTCAGTTTTTGACACTAGTGTGTGTCCCCCTGTGGTGTGTCACGCTGTGGCGTGTCCCCCTGTGGTGTGTCACACTGCAATGTGTCCCCCTGTGGTGTGTCACGCTGTAATGTGTCCCCCTGTGGTGTGTCACGCTGTGGCGGGTCCCCCCGTGGTGTGTCACGCTGCGGCAGGTCCCCCTGTGGCGTGTCACGCTGTGGCGTGTCCCCCCGTGGTGTGTCCCCCTGTGATGTGTCACGCTGTGGTGTGTCCCCCTGTGGTGTGTCACGCTGTGGCGTGTCCCCCCGTGGTGTGTCCCCCTGTGATGTGTCACGCTGTGGTGTGTCCCCCTGTGGTGTGTCACGCTGTGATGTGTTCCCCGTGGTGTGTCACGCTGTGGTGTGTCCCCCTGTGGTGTGTCACGCTCTGATGTGTTCCCCGTGGTGTGTCACGCTGTGATGTGTCCCTCTGTGGTGTGCCACGCTGTGTTGTGTCCCCCTGTGGTGTGTTCCCGTGGTGTGTCACGCTGTGATGTGTCCCCCCGTGGCGTGTCACGCTGTGAAGTGTCCCCCTGTGGTGTGTCACGCTGTGATGTGTCCCCCTGTGGCGTGTCATGCTGTGAAGTGTCCCCCCTGTGGTGTGTCACGCTGTGATGTGTTCCCCATGGTGTGTCACGCTGTGATGTGTCCCCCTGTGGTGTGTCATGCTGTGGTGTCCCCCCCCCCCCGTGGTGTGTCACGCTGTGATGTGTCCCCCCGTGGCGTGTCATGCTGTGAAGTGTCCCCCTGTGGTGTGTCACGCTGTGATGTGTTCCCCGTGGTGTGTCACACTGTGATGTGTCCCCCTGTGATGTGTCCCCCTGTGATGTGTCCCCCTGTGGTGTGTCCCCCTGTGGTGTGTCACGCTGTGGTGTGTCCCCCTGTGGTGTGTCACGCTGTGCTGTGTCCCCCTGTGGTGTGTCACACTGTGTTGTGTCCCCTTGTGGTGTGTCCCCCTGTAGTGTGTCACACTGTGTTGTGTCCCCTTGTGGTGTGTCACGCTGTGGTGTGTCCCCCTGTGGTGTGTCACGCTGTGATGTGTCCCCTTGTGGTGTGTCACACTGTGATGTGTCCCCCCGTGACGTGTCATGCTGTGAAGTGTCCCCCTGTGGTGTGTCACGCTGTGATGTGTTCCCCGTGGTGTGTCACGCTGTGTTGTGTCCCCTTGTGGTGTGTCCCCCTGTAGTGTGTCACGCTGTGTTGTGTCCCCTTGTGGTGTGTCACGCTGTGGTGTGTCCCCCTGTGGTGTGTCACGCTGTGATGTGTCCCCTTGTGGTGTGTCACACTGTGGTGTGTCACACTGTGGTGTGTCACACTGTGATGTGTCTCTGTGGTGTGTCACGCTGTGATGTGTCACGCTGTGATGTGTCACGCTGTGGTGTGTCACACTGTGATGTGTCCCCTTGTGGTGTGTCACACTGTGGTGTGTCACACTTTGATGTGTCTCTGTGGTGTGTCACGCTGTGATGTGTCACACTTTGATGTGTCTCTGTGGTGTGTCACGCTGTGATGTGTCACGCTGTGATGTGTCACACTTTGATGTGTCTCTGTGATGTGTCACACTTTGATGTGTCTCTGTGGTGTGTCACACTGTGGTGTGTCACACTTTGATGTGTCTCTGTGGTGTGTCACACTGTGATGTGTCACACTGCACTTAGTCCCATTCCATTGCCCTTACCCCATAGCCATTTAAATCTTTCTGTTTCAAATATTTATTCACTTCCCTGGCCATTTGATTTGGGCGTCATCTTTGCTGCGCTTTTAAACACGACGATTCCTCCCTTAGCCTCAGCTCCCAGCATCCCTTGGTAATCAGTGCAGCAAGTGGTGTTTTAAATTGAACGAGGTAGTTTTGATTCGATATGGAGGCAGCTGAGGTGATTACTGTGTGAACAGGAGCTGTGTCCTCTGGACCTCTTTCATTGGAGGTCACCAGACTGACCTCCCAGTTAACCACCATCCGCCAGCAAAACTTTGTTGTTATGGCAAGGGTCTTCAATAGTGGATAACGAGCTGCCTTTAAAATCACTTTGCTTCAAATTGGACCAATTTAAAACCAATTTGTTCTGCCTCCCAATCAGCTGCCATTTACTTTTTCTTGATTTCCCAGAGTACCCATTTGGATTGGCGGCTTCTTCTACAATGTAATGCAGTCACAGTTGCCAGGTTCCTCCAGTGGAACTAACGCCCCTCTCTTGCGATATGAGACTGATTGGCAACAGTGTCACTGACAATGTATGATGCCAGCTGTCGCTTTGCTTCAGCAAATACAATTTCTTTTTCTCCTCCTCTTGTCCAATTTTTTCTCCTCCCTTCCCCCCCGCCCCCCCACGCGACCCCCGCCTCCTACCCCCACAAAGGCTGGGTATAGATTGATGGGTGACGGTAGTCCTTATTCACACATGAACTTTGCCAGTGTCATAGGTTATCCTCACCTCCCCACTCCCCCCCCCCCCCACTATCCAGAGGTGGTACTTCTAGTAGGGTCTGCTGGATAGGGATCAGGCGGGGGAGCCCTGGTCGACTTTTTACGCTGAATATATTGCGTCGACTGTAAGTGTAAGGCCAGAGATTGTTGTTGGTACTATCGAGGGATTACCTGAGTGTTACATTTTGATTTGTCAGCATTACAAAGACATCTGCTTAACACAGGATGTCACTGGTTTCAATGTGTCACTAACACCACCACTGCCAAGCACCAGCACAGCTACACGTATCCAGGAGATAGAATCATAGAATCTTACAGCACAGAAGGAGGTCATTCAGCCCATCGTGCCCATCCTGCCCGTAACCCCGCAAAGCTTTCCTTTTCAAGATGTGAGCAGTGAGGTTGAGGAGGGAGCACAGGGTTCGTCACAATACATCGGTGAGGAGGATCAAGTAATGCTGGCTGCTGAAGGCTCGGCATCTGCTAGACAGAGGTCCAGCTCGATTCATGTTCTCTGTCGCAGTGCCAAGGGATCGCAGACTGAGTAGGACCATCTACAGTGAGGACAGGGGCCCTTTGACTGTGAAGCTGTATCCCGGTGAGGGCAGGTGGGAGGTGCCAGCATCCAGTAAGCATTCTCCATTTACTGCGACCCCGTCATCATTGAATCCTCACAGAGACGGAGTTTCCAAGCTTGCTGGGATCCTTGGCCATTGACCGCGGGGGGTCGAGAAATTATGGATGCAACGTCCGTAACGGCACTGTGGGAGAACCTTCACCACATGGACTGCAGCGGTTCAAGAAGTCCTACCACCTCCTCGAGGGCAGATAGGGATGAGCACTAAAGGCCGCCTTGGCAATGACGCCCACATCCCAAGAACAAATTTAAAAAATGATTTTACATCCAGCACAAATCAGAAGGGTTTAAAAATCTCTCGTGATTCGTGAGACTCCCAAATGAAACTCGAGTGTTGGCAACATTGGGTAATCAAGCACCAGAATGGTCACCCTATGTCCACTGTTCCCCCCCAGAGGACTGTCCGCCAGACAGTACTGCCCACCCACTTCCCACAGCGCGGACATTGTTGTATCCCCTGCACTATTTGCCTATCCCAGTCTATGCCTACCTTATAGTGGTTGACACTGAAGAAGAAAGCTGTAGACTGCAGGAAGATATCAATAAATTGGTCAGGTGGGCAGAACAGTGGCAAATGGAATTCAATCCAGAGAAGTGTGAGGTAATGCATTTGGGGAGGGCTAACAAGGAAAGGGAATACACATTAAATGGTAGGACACTGGGTAGTGTAGAGGAACAAAGGGACCTTGGAGTGCATGTCCACAGATCCCTGAAGGTAGCAGGCCAGGTAGATAAGGTGGTTAAGAAGGCATACGGAATGCTTACCTTTATTAGCCGTGGCATAGAATACAAGAGCAGGGGGGTTATGCTTCAACTGTATGAAACACTAGTTAGGCCTCAGCTAGAGTACTGCGTGCAGTTCTGGTCACCACATTACAGGAAAGATGTGATTGCACTAGAGAGGGTGCAGAGGAGATTTACAAGGATGTTGCCGGGAGTAGAGAATCTTAGCTATGAGGAAAGACTGGATAGGCTGGGTCTGTTTTCCTTGGAACAGAGGAGGCTGAGGGGAGACCTTACTGAGGTGTATAAAATTATGAGGGGCATAGATAAAGTGGGTAGAAAGGACCTATTTCCCTTAGCAGAGGGGTCAAAAACCAGGGGGCACAGATTTCAAGTAATTGGTGGAAGGTTTAGAGGGGATTTGAGGGGAAATGTCTTCACCCAGAGGGTTGTGGGAGTCTGGAACTCACTGCCTGAAAGGGTGGTAGAGGCAGGAACCCTAACCACATTTAAAAAGTACTTGGATGTGCACTTGGGATGGTGTAACCTGCAGGGCTACGGACCAAGAGCTGGGAAGTGGGATTAGGCTGGATAGCTCTTTGTTGGCCAGCGCAGACACGATGGGCCGAAATGGCCTCCTTCCGTGCTGTAACTTTCTATGGTTCTATGGTTCTATGATAACCATCAATTCAGGCAGATATTTATCCAGCTCCTTTGCAAATGGAATTAATTATCTCTGCATTGACAGCTTTCACAGGTTTTTGCAAGGAGCCCAGTGTTGTTCTTTTGGTGTGATCAATAAACAAAAACTATAACTTAACAAAAATACATCAAATGAAACTTAACAAATTAAATAAAAATTTGGTTGCTGGGGGTGCTGATGCACTCCAGTCCCTGCGGTGCCCACCGGTTGCGGAAGGCCTCGAGCATGCCAGCGGACACCCCATGCTCCCTCTCCAGGAGCCCAGTGTTACTGTGGGCTTCAGCTCCAATGATTGAACCTATCAGAATTGCGTTTTTTTTACACAACGAAAGGTTAGGATTTGAAATGCACTGCCTGATAGGGCGGTGGAAACAGATTCAATAGTAACTTTCAAAAGGGGAATTGAATAAATACTTGAAGGAGAAAAAATTGCAGGGATATGGGGAAAGAGCGAGGGGAGTGGGACTAACGGGATTGCTCTTTGAAAGAGCCGGCGTAGACTCGATGGGCCGAATGGCCTCCTTCTGTGCTATGATTCTGTGGGGGCGATCTTCACTGAATTCTTTAGGTGCTAAAGAGCCTCCATGGTGGCAAGTTGGGGGTCTTAAGCTGCAACGCCTGTTTAGCCTGCGTTTAGCGCAATACGCCATCTTGGTAAAGGAGTTAAAGCCTGCACTAGGAACGGCCGCCCGGGGGCTCGCTAATGTAGGGGGGCATCCTTTACCTGGTTTACGGTAATTTACCTGGTCAGGCAGCCTTTTGTCACTGCACTGTGACCAATTCCAATCAGCGGTTTCGAATCGCTAAACCCCTCCTTCCAGTTCTGACTGGAGGAACTTATAATTAATGATATATTAAAAACGGACAAACGGTCTGGATGCAAGAAAGTCAAATTTTATTAACTAAAGAAACTACACCACACAATCAAAGTAATCACGGTAAAATTGCTTAAATAGGGGAGGAAAAACAGACACAACAAGGGAAATCGACTAAAATACACAATTCTAATGAAAATCCCACTTTACTCCCACCCCTATGCCTATCCTAAGTTGCCTTGTGGAAGGCCAGAAAAATATATGCTCACCACTGCAATGCTAGCTCCATGCCCTGCGAACTTAGATCTTCACTGCCCCGAAGTAAAGAAACACCCCAGTGTTTTAAAAGTAAACTGCTGGTGTTTTACTGCTTCAGACAGACTCCCATGCTGTAGAGGCACACGGAGGCAAGGCCAGGGAGAGAGAGATGCTTCTGAGAAGCTATCTCTTATACCCCAATTTTGGGGCCGAAATGTTCCCGCCCAGATCCGGAGGTTTCTGGGCTAAAATAAAAGGGATCCAACTGTCCCCATTGTCCAGTAATGGGTGATTCAAACCCATTCATTTTAAACTGTTCCTTTCCTCAGTCCAAGTGTCTCTTTTCAAATGTCTGTGCTGAGCTTTGAATGTAAAGCTGCAGTTTAAATGTGTCTTCATTCATTCTGATGGGTTTTGAATGGAGTTGTATTACTATGTAAACAGCTTGGGAGGAGTGTAAACAGAAACCCATTGTTCTGTGGTCACCCAAAACCGCAGTCTGAAGTGGATAATCCCTTGTGTACACAAAGTAGCAGTTCCTGTAAACAAACATCAATTGTCTCTGCAGGGAGGGGACTTCCCGAACTGCCTTTGATTGGCAGATTCAAACGGGCTACTCTCCAGTGTAAACAAGGGTTCCATGAGGTCTGTTCAGCCATTTTGCGATTCTGGGTATGTTTTAAAACATTGTCCAACCCAGAGACAATTTAAATCACACAAGTCTTCGTCCACGATGTGGATTAATATTTCCCGATCTTCGGGGGCTGAGGGGATTTTGCGACCCCTACACTAAACAGCTGATTGCCACTTAAAATGCCTTCTAGCACTCATTAAAGATGCTGCACGGCATCTTGGTGGCTAGGGCTTGTCCTAACCCCCTCTTCTATTAAGGGGAACTGATAGGGTAGATAGACAGAAACGATTTCTGCTGGTTGGGAAGTCTAGGACTAGGGAGTATAATTTAAAAATTAGAGCCAGGCCTTTCAGGAGTGAAATTAGGAAACACTTCTACATGCAAAGGGTGATAGAAGTTTGGAACTCTCTTCCTCAAACAGCAATTGATGCTAGAACAATTGTTAATTTTAAATCTGAGATGGATAGATTTTTGTTAACCAAAGGTATTACGGGATACAGCGCAAAGGTGGGTATATGAGATCAGCCATGATCTCATTGAATGGCGGAACAGGCTCGAGGGGCTGAATGGCCTCCTCCTGTTCCTATGTTCGGGTGACTGTCTGTGTGGAGTTTGCACATTCTTCCCGTGTTTGCATGGGTTTCCTCCGGGTGCTCCGGTTTCCTCCCACAGTCCAAAGATGTGCGGGTTAGGTTGATTGGCCATGATAAAAATTGGCCCTTAGTGTTAGGGGGGATTAAATACATGGGGTTACGGGGTTATGGGGATAGGGCTTGGGTGGGATGGCTGTCGGTGTAGGGGACCGGGTGCTAGGGTTTGGATGATCAGCCATGATCTCGTTGAATGGCGGAGCAGGCTCGAAGGGCCGAATGGCCTACTCCTGCTCCTAGTTTCTATGTTTCTATGTTTCTATGTAGTATTGATGTCGATTTCAAGCGCTAATTAAAGGGATACTCACCATTTCATGTTCACTTGCTGCTGGAGCTGTGAAGAGGATCTCTGAAACACATCGGGAGACTTTCTGGGACACTTTGTCAAGACTTCACCAACACTCGGGCAACATTTATTCTGGAAATTTTCTGAGGACTTGACCTACAAAGAGTGAGTGCTGTGCTAATCCACCTTATTGGACACCTTATAGGATTCACCAGGAGAAAGGGAATGCTTGGGCATTGGTATCTTGCTAGGGGTCCCTCTTCGTCTGGAGTGGGAGGAAGACATGAGGCCAGGCAGAGCAGCACCAGCTGCTGCAGGAGAGCGGGGAAGGAGGGGAGGTGGCGTCCTTCCCCCCTGCGGGTACAGGACATCCCTCCTCCTCTGGACCTCCTCCACCAGGACCCCCCAGTACCGTGTCCGAGAACTTGTGTGCCCTCTCCCTCGGTCCATGAGCCATCCTGAAACCTGCCGATTTGTGTCAACCAGCCCACTCCACACCCACAGTGGAAGTGGGTGCGAGGAGCCCACATATACTGCTCCACAAAAATTGCATCTAATCAGCACATGAGTGCTCAACTCCCAGGTGTCTGGTTTAGCACCTCCAGGCAAGTTCAAATTATGGTAATCAACAAATAGGACCAAAATTGTGCGCTAAAACCAGACTTTGAAACAGGCGTGTCTTATTAGCTCAGCACCCATTTAATGCCTGTTTTCACTTTTTAGCCAAAATAACCCCCTATGATTCTAGTGGCAAATATGACACTGAAAAATTAACAAGACCCAGTTGTCAGTGCGGCCTAGGCACCACCTAGGGTTGCCAACCCTCCAGGATTGCCCTGGAGTTTCCAGGAATTGAAGATTAATCTCCTGGGCATCGCTGTGAGCAAACCCCAGGAGAAAAATCACCATCCGCGTTTCTTCCATTTTCTTTCAACACTTTTGTTTATTATTTGTAGAAATATTGGAAGTGGGGGATAAAGCCTGTTTGGCTGTGCAGGGTCGTTGGCTGTGAGATGCCATGCGATGAAGCCTCCAGGAAAAGGTCCAACTCGTGTTGGCGATACAAGCACCACTTGAGTTTAGGCTGTGCGGCCTCCTCCATTGGGCCTTGCAAAATAGAGGCACCACAGCCGGTGGAGATGGGGACAGAATAGATCGTTTTATTTGTGTTGCGGAACAATGCGATTTTGTTTGTAAAATAAGAACATAAGAAATAGGAGCAGGAATAGGCCACTTGACCCCATCGAGCCTGCTCCGCCATTCAATAAGATCATGGCTGATCTTGGGCTCAAAGCCACTTCCCTACCTGCTCCCCATAACCCTTCACTCCCTTATCTTGCAAAAATCTGTCTATCTCCACCTTAAATGTATTTGATGACCCAGCCTCCACGGCTCTCTGGGGCAGAGAATTCCACTGATTTACGACCCTCTGAGAGAAGAAATTCCTCCTCATCTCAGTTCTAAATGGGCGACCCTTTATTCTGAAAATGCACCACAATAACAGGTTTCCGTGACTTGAATGGAACGGAATTTAGGCTGAGGCCTCCAGGTGAAATGAGAGCAAAAATTCAGGGGAGTTTATTAGGTGATGGCAGTGGGTATCAGGGAAGGGGGATGGGAAGTTGCTGTCTATCACAAGGTAATTTTTTTTTTAAGTTTATGTTTTATATTTGTGTTTTGGTGGAGTGGAGGTTTGACTTGGAGGCTTCTTAGGCGTGAAGCTGTGGTCTCCCAGGCGTTTAATGCCCCAAGGCCTCATTAGAAGTCTTGTGATGAAATTGAAGTGTTGGATTGGATGTAATCCCAGGACAGGGTGACATCACATCACTCTCAGGCCCGGAGCTCTCTCTGGTTAACTGGCAACACATGAGCCATGATTGCGCGGTGCACAGGTTCAGCAGAAACCCGGAATGTTTTGCTTGCTTCCCGCAATGTACTTCACTCCGTTCCTGGCAGTTGCTAGGAGACACATTCACAGCCACTCCCTGCTGTCCAATACCTCGTTGGGCGGCTATTCCTTGCATGTCAGCCACGAGGACAGCGAGTGCTTGCGAGCTTTTTAACCAGGGAGGAGCACCACAGCCTCATTCTGCCCTCAACTGGCCTCCACACTTGTGCACTGTCCAGTGAGGTCACTGAGATTGTGATCAGGAACAAGAACCTTGGATGATTCTTCCCTTCTCTAGGCTGGCCGGGGCTCACTGAGGTCAACTGTAGTATCTCCATCACCAACTCCTGGCCAATGTTTATCCCTCAACCAACATCACTAAAACAGATGATCTGGTCATTATCATGTTGCTGTTTGTGGGATCGTGCTGTGCACAAATTGGCTGCTGAGTTTCCTACATTACAGCAGTGACAACACTTCAAACAAAGTGCTTCATTGGCTGCAAAGCGCTTTGGACATCCTGAGATCATGAAAGGCGCTATAGAAATGTGTTCTTTCT
The DNA here is from genome assembly GCF_052327205.1 of Somniosus microcephalus. Taxonomy (NCBI): domain Eukaryota; kingdom Metazoa; phylum Chordata; class Chondrichthyes; order Squaliformes; family Somniosidae; genus Somniosus; species Somniosus microcephalus. The sequence continues at coordinate 54,205,664 of NC_141009.1, forward strand.
TTTCCAATGCACTCCTGACTGGCCTGCCACATTCTACCCTACGTAAACTTGAGGTCATCCAAAACTCGGCTGCCCGTATCCTAACTCGCAGCAAGTCCCGTTCACCCATCACCCCAATGCTCGCTGGCCTCCATTGGCTCCTAGTTAAGTAAAGCCTCGATTTCAAAATTCTCATCCTTGTTTTCAAATGGCCTCACCCCTCCCTATCTCTGTAATCTCCTTCAGCCCTGAGGTATCTGAACTCCTCCAATTCTGCCCTCTTGGAGCATCCCTGATTTTAATCGCTCAACCATTGGTGGCCGTGCCTTCAGCTGCCTAGGCCCTAAGCTCGGGAATTCCCTCCCTAAACCTCTCCGCCTCTCTACCTCTCCTCCTTTAAGACGCTCCTTAAAACCTACCTCTTTGACCAAGCTTTTGGTCATCTGCCCAAATTTCTTCTTATGTGGCTCGGTGTCAAATTTTTGTCTTATAACACTCCTGTGAAGCGCCTTGGGATGTTTTACTATGTTAAATACGCTATATAAATACAAGTTGTTGTTGTTGTTGTTCTTTTCATTCAACTCAACACAAACCCGGGATTAAAGCTGGGTACTTACATAGGATTACATAGGATATACGGCACAGAAACAGGCCATTCGGCCTAACCAGTCCATGCCGGCATTTATGCTCCACTCGAGCCTCCTCTCGTCTTTCTTCATCTAACTCTATCAGCATAACCCTCTATTCCCTTCTCCCTCATATGCTTATCTAGCTTCCCTTTAAATCATCTATACTATTCACTTCAACCACTCCCTGTGGTAGCGAGTTCCACATTCTCACCACTCTTTGGGTAAAGAAGTTTCTTCTGAATTCCCTATTGGATTTCTTGATGACTATCTTATATTGATGGCCTCTAGTTATGCTCTTCCCCACAAGTGGAAACATTCTCTCTGTACCCACTCTATCAAAACCTTTCAGAATTTTAAAGACCTCTATTAGGTCGCCCCTCAGCCTTCTTTTTTCAAGAGAAAAGAGACCCAGCCTGTTCCTGATAGGTATAACCTTGCATTTCTGGTATCATCCTTGCAAATCTTCTCTACACCCTCTCCAGTGCCTCTATATCCTTTTTATAATATGGCGACCAGAATTGTACACAATACTCTAAGTGTGGTCTAACCAAGGTTCGATACAGGTTTAGCATAACTTCCCTACTTTTCAATTCTATCCCTCTAGAAATAAACCCTAGTGCTTGGTTTGCTTTTTTTATGGCCTTGCTAACCGGTGTTGCAACTTTTAGTGATTTGTGTATTTGTACTCCGAGATCCCTTTGTTCCTCTACCCCACCTAGACTCGCACCCTCCAAGTGATAAGTGACCTCCCTATTCTTCCTACCAAAATGTAATACCTCACATTTACCTGTGTTGAACTTCATTTGCAAATTATATGCCCATTGTGCAAGTTTATTAATGTCCTCCTGTAACTTGTTGCAGTCCTCCTCAGTATTGACTATTTCTCCCCCACAATTTCGTGTTATCCGCAAATTTAGAAATTGTGGTTTTGATTCCAAAGTCTAAATCGTTAATATAAATTGTGAACAGCAGTGGTCCCAGCACTGATCCTGTGGAACACCACCTTCTGCCACAGTGAATAGCTACTCTTTACCCCTACACTCTGCTATCTGTCTTGATGCCAGCTAGCTATCCATTCTGCTACTTGCCCCCTGACTCCGCATTCTCTGACCTTGTTCATCAGTCTATTATGGGGTACCTTATCGAAGGCCTTTTGAAAATCTAGATAAATTACATCTACTGCATTACCCTTGTCTACTCTCTCTGTTACCTCTTCAAAAAATTCAATAAGGTTGGTCAAGCAAGACTTTCCCTTTTGAATTCCATGCTGACTATTCATTATTATATTTTTGGTTTCTAGATGTTCTTCTATTCTCTCCTTTAGTAGGGATGCCATTATTTTCCTACCACTGATGTTAAACTGACTGGTGTATAATTCCCTGGACATGTTCTATCCCCTTTCTTGAATATAGGTATAACGTTAGCTATCTGCCAGTCCTCTGGCACGACACCTTTTTCTAACAAATTATTAAATATGTGTAGTAATGCCACTGCTATCTCTTCCCTAGATTCTTTTAAAATGCTTGGATGCAATCCATCCGGACTGGGGGTTTTATCCTGTTTGAGTTTGATAAGTGCATTTAAAATAAAAATAGGGGATATATTAAATAAACTAATCTCATTATTAATCTCATTATCCAATGTCATGTCCACCTGTTCTATCTCCCTGGTAAATACTGAAGCAAAATAATTATTTAATATTTCTGCCATCTCTCTATCATTACCTGTGTTTCCCATTGCTGTTCTACATCATTGTTTGCCAATATTGTTGCCCATTTTATTTTCCCAAGTTCTATTCTCAGCCCCTCAAAATCAGTGTTTCTCCAACCTATTAACCTGGTTTTCATCATACTTATGTCCTTCTCAATTATCATCTTAAAGCGTATTATATTATGGTCACTATTGCCTAGATGTTCCCCTACTTTTACTTCCTGCTCTACATGCCTCAGTACCACTCTATGCCATGCATGTGCTGACTAAACGGGGGGGAAGGGGGAGCGGGGGATAAATTGGCTCTCCATATTTATGGGACAGCCCACCTAAAATCATCCAAGCTGTGCAAGATTCAAGTACTTGTGCAAGACATTCCAAACAATCTTATTAAGGTTGCTCGAATTTAAATGACCAGCTTGATAGCATCATGGTCTTCAATAGATGTTTGGTATAAAGGAGATAGGTCAAACAGGGCTGGAGCCAATGGTGCTAAACAAACTATTTTGAGGGAGAGGTGATTATGCTTTTAGCCTCTTTACTGAGCTAGGTTTCTAGGTCAAGTCAGAAGTGAGTAATGTGTTTTCTTCAGTGAGACTGGTCTGGTATTATTTATACTGTGTCTGTGATCTATCTGGTGTGAGACTGCTCATCTGCAGCAAAACTGTCTTCCCAGCAGCCTATCTCCGATTTGTTAATTTTAAATTGGAGATTGATAGCTTTCTGTTAATCAAATGTAATAAGGGATGTATTAAGGGCCAAAGGCAGGTATATAGAGTTAGGTTGCAGATCAGCCATGATCTTATTGAATGGCGGAGCAGGCTAGAGGGGCTGAATGGCCTACTCCTGTTCCTATGTTACTATCTGATAAAGGCCCTAGCCCTGTCACCCGCTAATAGTGTCTCAGATAGTTCAGCACTCGGAGGGTCACGATCAGATCTTGGCCTCCTGCCAGAGTCAAGTGTTTGCTGCAGTATCAGTAGTCAGTGAGAGAGAGGAGACAGAAGAGAGAGGAGAGAGAGAGTGAGAGAAGGAGATGGAGTGGAGAGATAGAGAGGGGAGAGATATAGATAAGGAGAGAGATAGATAAGGAGAGAGAAAAGAGAGGCAGAGAGGAGAGAGTGAGCCAAGAGAGAGAGAGAGAGAGAGAGAAGGGGAGTGGGAGAGAGAGAGAAAGAGGCAAGAGAGAGAGAGAGAGAGGAGGGAGAGAAAGAGGAGAGAAATTAGAGAGGAGAGGAGAGAAGGGGAGTGGGAGAGAGAAAGAGAGAGAGGAGAGAAATTAGAGAGGAGAGGAGAGAGAACGGGAGTGGGAGAGAGAAAGAGAGAGGGGAGGGAGAGAGAGGAGAGAAATTAGAAGGGAGAGGAGAGAAGGGGAGTGGGAGAGAGAAAGAGAGAGAGGAGAGAAATTAGAAGGGAGAGGAGAGAAGGGGAGTGGGAGAGAGAGAGATATAAGGAGAGAGAAGAGAGGCAGAGAGGAGAGAGTGAGCCAAGAGAGAGAGAGAGAAGGGGAGTGGGAGAGAGAGAGAGGTGTAAGGGGTTTTCTCTACGAGGTCGCAGAGGTTTCTCTCGCCAGAGGCCTCTCTCTCTCTTTTGCTCAGTAAAACCTTGAGTGGTTCGACCCACTCACCCCTTAGGTTCTAGACACTGGACTTAGGTGCAGGAACTACAATGCAGAGAATACTCTTATAGACCAAGTTTAATTAAACGAAATGAAATTTTATTGCATAAGGAAAAACAAACCAAATGCAAGCAAATAAGAGGGTACATGGGAGGGAAAAACAAATCATAACAATACAGCACTAGCTAAAATAGATACAGGCATATTATACTTTACAACAGTCATCCTGAAATGGGGAAACACACGGAACATCGAGGAACAACAACTCATGTTAATTATACCCAAAATGCCCATCCCCTTAAACCTATCGAGATCCGATTATGAAGGGCCAGAAACATGCTCACCAATCCAGTTGGAAAAATATAGAGTTTTGAAACAAGTCTACATTTTGATCCCCTCAGGCGTCCTGTTTCCGCGTGGTCAGTGGGGCCACAGCGAGCTGCGCCACACTTCTCTCTCTCTCTCTCGGTAAAGGTCACGGGCAGGCTGGACACTGGCAGGCCTGGACGTCGGCGGGGACGGAGACCATCTGTTTGACCATGGTTGGAGAGGTCTCTAGCTGGTTACCATTTTCATATGGGTTTCTTCTGTAGGGTTGCTGCCCTTTTGTCTCGTCAGCGGCCCGGGGTTTGTCGACGATCTCCCGATGGTTACCCCGGGGCGGGACGCAGACTCGAATCACCTTCTTGATGGCTGCCTCATTTTCTTCTTCTTCAATCCTTCCGAGCTGGTGATCTGTGAAGGAGGATGATGAGCCTCCTGATAGCTATCGATGGCTACCCTGGGACTCCAAATATACTTCTCAAGAGAAGCCTTTATCTCCCACCAAATCAAGGTTAGTCTTTGTTTAACTTTTGGCGGGCTTGTATCACAACGGGGTAGTTATTATATTTAAGCTGCTTTCGGGATGGCCGGTGATGGCCATCTCTGGTCTGGAATGACCCTGCATTGTTGTGAATGTCTTCTTAATGTCTTTAATGGGTCTTTGATGCTCCCCTTATGAATAAGAAACTGTTTCCCTTTGTCTGGGTAAACATTTAGATGGCCTTTATCTACAGGCCAATCTGACTGGATCTGCATCCAATCTTTATGTATGTGTTAATGTCTGGTTTCGTTTTCTCAGAAACGGCTTCCAGAACTTACTGTGGGCTGAATCCACAAAGGCTGTCTGGGGACTGCAGGAACCATTTTAAAATGTCCCAATAAGTCGGTCACGGGGTCTGGCGGCCATTTTATATGCCCCCTTTTTCTGGGCTTCTTTTAAAACAGTCTTTTAAAACAGGGCCTCTTCTGCCAAAGGACCCTTATAGTACAATATTAATTTTGCGGATCTTACAGAGGAAAGAGAGAGAAAGGAGGGAGAGAAAGAGGAGAGAAATTAGAGAGGAGAGGAGAGAGAGAAGGGGAGTGGGAGAAAGAGAGAGAGGAGAGAAATTAGAGAGGAGAGGAGAGAGAGAACGGGAGTGGGAGAGAAAGAGAGAGAGAGGGGAGGGAGAGAGAGAAGAGAGAAATTAGAAGGGAGAGGAGAGAGAGAAGGGGAGTGGGAGAGAGAGAGATATAAGGAGAGAGAAGAGAGGCAGAGAGGAGAGAGTAAGCCAAGAGAGAGGAGAGAGAGAAGGGGAGTGGGAGAGAGAGAGGAAAGAGAGAGAGAGGAGGAAGAGAGAGGAGAGGAATTAGAGAGGAGAGAGCATGAGCATGATCATGATAGAGGGGCCAGGCAAGAAATGGAGTAATTGAGACAGAGACAGAGGCTATGGCTCGCCTCCAAAATACCACCTTAAATTGAGTGGCATTGCAGCAGAGAATTGACGGAAAATTCAGGAGGTGAGGCCTTCTGCCGCATCAGCAACCTGAGCGGGATTTCCTTCCCCCACTCCCAATGGGGTTGCTGCTGCCTTCTCCAACCCCTCCCCTGCATTAGGCAAAGGGCCTGGGTCGCCAGTGGCATCCACCCTACTTACTGCTGATTCTCAGGGCCACCCCAGGAAGCAATGGTAACGGTCTTGAGGAGCTCCTATGGAAGAAGGCCTTGTAGCGGCCCTTTCTCCCTCCATTCCAGCCCCAATGACTTACCTGTGTAGGCCTCGGTCTCTGCGCAAGATGGCAGCACCTGCTGTCTTCAGGATGCTCATGGCTCCTTTAACTCTGCTCCCACCTCTTGTGGTGCTGCACTGCACCACGGCTGCCAGTTCCCTCAGAGCCCATGGTGGGCCCACTCTTGGCCCATGGTGGGCCCCTCTAGGCCCATGGTTGGCTCCCTTTTGGCAGTGGGAATCTCGCTGGGAGCCTGCCATGCATTGATAATAACCTTTGACCCAGGGAAATGGGTCAGGCTTAGCAGAATGAGAGGGGTGTTCGGAAGTCTGGCCCTGCCAGAACCCTACCCTGCAGATGATAATCTTGGCCACAGTTCATATGAGACACTCTCACGGGAGGGAAAGAAACCATTTTCTGTTTATAGGTTATGGGTACGCAGGTGGCTGCATGTGCTCGATCAATGGCTCCCTGGACCTGAGGATATCTTTCCTCTCTATAAAACTGTAAAACTGTCTCGCCCGCTCCTCACTGATGGATCATATCCATTGGAAAGCAAATAAACTGGGCAGTTCTCTGAGATAGGGCATCTGTGACCTGCTTAATACAGTGGTGAGCTGCTGATTGACGCCAAAATGCTATTTTAACTACAACTCGGGTGGGAGGCCTGCCCAGTGTCAAACCCACCAGAGAGACCTGGCAGGAGGCAGCAGAGTTACCAGGAGAGGCCATGGCACGATTTATATTTTATTCTTCGGGATGATTCAGAAATGTTCTCCAATTAAATATTGGGAAGACCGAAGCCATTGTTTTCGGTCCCCGCCACAAACTCCGTTCCCTAGCCACTGACTCCATCCCTCTCCCTAACATCTGTCTGAGGCTGAACCACACTGTTCGCAACCTTGGTGTCATATTTGACCCTGAAATGAGCTTCCGACCACATATCCACAGCATAACAAAGACCGCCTACTTCCACCTCCGTAACATCGCCCGTCTCCGCCCTTGCCTCAGCTCATCCGCTGCTGAAACCCTCATCCATACTTTTGTTACCTCTAGACTTGACTATTCCAACGCACTCCTGGCTGGCCTCCCAATTCCACCCTACGTAAACTTGAGGTCATCCAAAACTCGGCTGCCCATGTCCTAATTCGCACCAAGTCCCATTCGCCCATCACCCCTGTGCTCGCTGACCTACATTGGCTCCCGGTTAAGCAACGCCTCCATTTTAAAATTCTCATCCTTGTTTTCAAATCCCTCCAGGGCCTCGCCCCTCCCTATCTCTGTAATCTCCTTCAGCCCCACAACCCCACCGAGATATTTGCGCTCCTCTAATTCTGCCCTCTTGAGCATCCCTGATTATAATCGCTCAACCATTGGTGGCCGTGCCTTCTGTTGCCTAGGCCCTAAGCTCTGGAATTCACTGCCTAAACATCTCCGCCTCGCTACCTCTCTTTCTTCCTTTATGACGCTCCTTAAAACCTACCTCTTTGACCAAGCTTTTGGTCACCTGTCCTAATTTCTCCTATGTGGCTCGGTGTCAAATTTTATGTCTTTTAATACACCTGTGAAGCACCTTGGGACATTTTACTACGTTAAAGGTGCTATATAAATGCAAGTTGTTGTTGTTGTGATTCCTTGGAGTGCTCCTCCAGACCCTAGAAGAAATCCTTGGGCCTGCCCTGCCCTGCCCTCCCTCCCCACACCGGCTTCTGTTTAGGAACCCGATTTCAGTGCTTACCTTATGCCGGGGACCGCTCCCAATGGAATAGACAATCGGCCATTGTGTAAAGCGGGCTGCCGATTCACTGGTAGCCTGTGTCACACTACTGGTGTAGACCAGTGTAGGTTTGTGAGAGTGTATTGGTGGGTGTGAGAGGGTGCATGAGTGTGAGTGTTAAGGTACCGTGTGAGTGTACCGACACACTGACCCTCTGTGTGAGTGTGCTGGCACAGTGTAAGTTTGTGAGAGTGTATGAGGGTGAGTGTGCAGGTACTGTGTTTGTACAGACACACTGGTGGGAATTTTAACCCCCAAAAATGGGTGGGTTGGGGTCGGGTGGAAGGTTAAAGAGTTAAAAAAAACTGAATTCCGACCCCAACCTGCCCACTTCCAGTTTTAATGGAGGCAGGACAGGGGGCGGGCAGCCAACCCGCTCCCAGGAGGCGGGTCTCCCATTTAAATATTATAATGAAGCTGGCGTGCCTCATGTTAATCCACCATTACAAATTCAACTCTGGCTGGTTGGGTTTCCTGGGCCTCGGGGAACCCGCCAGCTTTAAGGAGGTGAGGACCGCTGGTTCTAGGAGGTAAAGGCCTTTCCACTTACCTCCTGGATCCAGCGTCCCTGCCTCACCCAACCCCCCCTGTTCCGAGGTCTCCGATCTCTCTCTGACTTTCCTCCGCAGGCCTACCCTCCCGCAGGCCTACCCTCCCGCAGGCCTACCCTCCCGCAGGCCTACCCTCCCGCAGGCCTACCCTCCCGCAGCCAGTCAGCCTCTCCATTTGGCTAGCCATGCGTGGGAAACAGAGCTTTCAAATGCTAATCAGGCCCTGCCGTTAAATCTGGCAGAGCCTGCGGGAAACCCGTTCTCCCGGGTTTCTCAACCGCTTTCTAACCACCACCCCCCACCCCCCTCCAACCCTCCCGACCCGCCTCCAGATTAAAATTCTGGCCACTGTCCCTCTGTGTGAGTGTATGAGTGTGTATGAGTGGGTGCGAGAGGGTGCGAGAATGTCACAAACTGTGTATATTAGTGTGTGGATGTGACTAAGTGTGTGTGTGTTATTTTTTTTGAGTGGAGAATCTTTTCCAGTGTCGTGCCCTCTAGTTCTAGCACCCCACGCACTCAGCACTTTAAAGAACTGTATGTCTGTTCTCAGTCCACTTCTCTCTAATGAAAGCAAATTGAATTCCGTTGGCTTATAAATTCTACAATTTTTCTTTTATCTGAACCCTTTTCTCAACTCTCTCCAATTCATCAACGTTGCTTTGAAGGTGGGATCCCCCGAGTGGGAATCTCAAATGTGACCCCTTGCTAATTAAAAGGGCCTGTTTTGCTTTGTAATCAAATGCTTTTGAGACAAACGAAGGACATGATTGGGATTAGGCGTCTTTAGGGGTCGATACTCTATTGATTGCTGTAGGCAGCGGGGGACTGGGAGATGATGCTGATGGTTCGCATACTGCCCTTTCCACTTCTCGAGCTGAGGTTTCAATCCAGCCCTGACTGAAAGGAATTTTTTACTTTCTCTATCTGAAACACACAGGAATCATGGAGTGTTGCAGCAAAGCAACGGGGCCCCATCGGTCCAATTTCTGACGTCACACTGCCGGAGGGAGCCTTGCCTGCTGAGAGACTATATCGGAAGTTCAGGCAGAGGTGGACTTTGACGTGGGCCCTCAGTTGGGGGGGTTCTCCCCCGCCAGCAGAGTGACTTACAAAATTACCCCATCCGGTCTGTGCCAGACGAGGTGGTTTCTCTGCACGTCAACCACCTAGCCTAACCCTGACCTCCTGTTCGCTTCCCACAGCCTTTCAATATTCCTCTTTTTCAGGCAACCTTTTCAACTATTTATGCACTTTGGTTTCTGGCAGAGAGTTGCACATTCTAGCCCTTCTGAACTTTTTCCTAACCTCCCCTTTAATTTTTTTTGCAATGATCTTTATTTGCCTTTGATGTGCCTTCAATAACCACAAAACTAGAAGTTATAGACTTAAACAAGTTGGCTTTTAATCACTAAGATCAGAGCTAACATCTCAACACGCCGACTGGTTCACAGGAATGAGTCATACAGATCCTGGGATCTTTATGTAAGAGAAGTCAGGGGCGGAGCCAAGAGCCAAGACCTGGAACCTCCCAGGTTAGTCGGGAAAGAGGAAGTGAAACTATACACAGTGGGGGAGGGTAATATACATGAGTGCAAAACGAATACAGGACCAAGACAAACAGCCTTCATATTATGTAGGAAATGCTCCCAGCAGGAAAAGGGCCTTTGGTCCAACATTCTCTCCCCTTTAACTTGCACTCCAACTTTCCTGCATTCTCACAACAGTGGAAGCTTTCCTTTGGCCGCTGTGCAATGAGATTGTGAACACATCCTTCTAAACAGATTTACCATTTTTGTTACACAGAACTCACAGTGAGACACAACTATTTAGCTTAAGTGCCAGCTCGGCTCAGCGGGTAGCACTCTCACCTCCAAATTAGAAGGTTGCGGAGTCAAGTCCCACGCCAGGGCGTCGCCCCGTAGTCTGCACTGACACTGCAGTACAGTGCGGAGTGAAAGCTGCGTCGTCAGCCGTGGCTCAGTGGGCAGCACTCCAGCCTCTGAGTCAGAAGATTTTGGGTTCAAGTCCCACTCCATAGACTTGAGCACAAAAATCTAGGCTGAGGGAGTGCTGCACTGTCAGAGATGCCGTCCTTCAAATGAGACATTAAACCAAGGCCCTGACTGCCCCCTCAGGTGCATGTAAAAGATCCCATGGCACTATTTCAAATAGTAGCAAGGGAGTTCTCCCTGGTGTCCCAGCCAATACTTGTACCTCAACAAAGATCACTAAAACAGATTATCTGGTCGTTATCACATCGCTGCTTGGGAGACCTTGTTGTGCGCAATTAGCTGCCGCATTTCCTACTTTACAACAGTGACTACACTTCAAAAGTACTTTGTTGGCTGTGTGGTGCTTTGGGATGTCCTGAGATTGTGAAAGGCGCTATCGAAATGGAAATTCTTTCTCTCATGTCTTTTGGATGAGATATTAAACTAGGTAAATGTAGAGGCATAGAGTACAAAGGCAAGAAAGTTATGATGAACCTGCATAAAACACTGGTTCGGCCTCAACTGGAGTATTGTGTCCAATTCTGGGCACCGCACTTTAGGAAGGATTTGAAGGCCTTGGAGAGGGTGCAGAAAAGATTTATGAGAATGATTCCAGGGATGAGGGACTTCAGTTACCTGGAGAAGCTGGGGTTGTTCTCCTTGGAGCAGAGAAGGTTGAGAGGAGATTTGATAGAGGTGTTCAAAATCATGAGGGGTCTAGACAGAGTAGATAGAGAACCTGTTCCTATTGGCAGAAGGATCGAGAACCAGAGGACACAGATTCAAGGTGATTGGCAAAAGAACCAAAGGCGACATGAGGAAAACTTTTTTATGCAGCGAGGATCTGGAATGCACTGCCTGAAAGGGTGGTGGAGGCAGACTTAATCGTAGCTTTCAAAAGGGAACTGGATAAGTACCTGAAGGAAAAAAATGTGCAGGGTGGGAGTGGGACTAGCTGAAGTGCTCTTGCAGCGAGCCAACACGGGCTCGACGGGCCGAATGGCCTTCTGTGCTGTAACCATTCTATGATTCTAGATAATTTCATGGCACTATTTGAAGACGAGGGAGTTCTCCCAGTTCTCTGGCCAAACTTCCATCCTCAACCAACACCACCATAACAGATTAACATTTGCTGGTTGTGGGACCTTGCCGAGTGCAAATTAGCTGCTGTGTTTGCCTGCACTCTTCCTCTTAGGCCTGCGTGAGAGTCCTACCCATGACGATGAGTATAATTAGATTCAAAGAAAGTGCACGTTTTTATATGGGACTTTACGATGTCTTCTGGACTTCTCAAAGCACTTCACAAGCAATAGATTGCTTCTGGAGTGCTGTTGTCATGTAGGCAAAGGGAGGAAGTCTAGCGTCTGACTCACTGAACTGCTCAAAGCATCATCATTTCACCGCTGTCTGAGACAAGCAATTAAAAAACCAGGTGTGTGTTTTTTTTTCTCAAAACAGTTTATTAAATAACATCTTGAAACTGTAAAACGATAAAGATTATTCAAATCGGTACCGAATGTTAAATACAGAAAGTGTGGAGCTTTATAGCTCGAGAAGGAAACCGCTGTCTTTACATTTGTATATTAATCAGAGAGTGCCGGGTAAAACACACGGGGTTGAAGGAGATGGCGTCCCTGGGCCTGGCCAGGCTGCATTGTAACTCATTGCTGCACAACACGCTCACACTATGCAAAAGGACCTTTTGGTTTGGCTGCATTTTTATTTCTTAAGGCCAATCTTTTAAAAACGGCACACAATGTATTGTTTTTGGAAGACTAGGCTACATGAGGTGGCAGTTCAGTCAGGGGAGGGGCTGATCTCTCGCCAGGTTGCACTGGTTTTTTTTTCTGGAGTCATCCGAACGTTCCTGACACTTGGTGAGAAGCTGAGGTGAGGTGCAGGTATTCGGACACCTGTCTGGCATCAGATTTAATGTCTGCCTCATAAAGTGCTGGGTGTTTTCATGATAAGACATTGACTCGAGAAGCAACATTGCCTGCACCAACCCACAACTGGAGAAAAATAAACTGGGCCAACGCAGGGGGTGAAAGGAGGATAAGAGTGCAGGGAAAGGGGTGGGGGGGCGAGAGTGCGGGGGAGGGGAGCGAGAGTGCAGGGAAAGGGGAGGGGGGGGCGAGAGTGCAGGGAAAGGGGAAGGGGGGCGAGAGAGCGGGGCGAGAGTGCAGGGGAAGGGGGAGCGAGGGAGCAAAAGTACAAAGTGCGGGGGAGGGGGGACGAGAGGGTGCGGGGGAGGGGGGACGGGAGGGTGCGGGGGAGGGGGACGGGAGGGTGCGGGGGAGGGGGGGGAGGGGGTGCGGGGGAGGGGCAATGGAACAAAGTAGCGGGGGTGGGGAAGAGTTGCAAAGTAATGTCAATTGATTTTTTGAAGCTGCGAAAAGATTGGAAGCAGGTTAGTTGATAAAATGAGGATGTTTTCGGGCAGCACAGAGCAGGCTGACACCAGGAACCAACCTGTCGCAATCAGTATTGAGGGCAAGAAAGGGAAGAATGGGAATGTTCGGCTGAAACTGGAATCATCAGGATATAAAATTACAACCAACTCTGTTCTGAGCGGTTTTAAAACGCGATTAAATTAATAAGATGTTGAAAAGGGGAAGTATTTACTACAATTACAAATTGAACCCAGCTAGGCTGTAGAATTTGGCCAGGGCCTTGGAGCCAGCTCGAAGTGGCGGTCTGATTTGGATGGAGTTGGGTTTTTGCCGGCTGTTTGTCCCCCCATGAGTCAGAATGTCCCACCCTCCCAAGCCTGTGGGCCTTTCACCGGGACACAGAGCTGAAAAACCCAGCACAACCCAAGGCTAGGATTTGAACGAGGGTTTAACCAACCAATAGCCACCCAGTTGGGACCTATGTACCGCCACGTTACACCCACTCCTCCTCCTGGTTAACCGGGTTGGGCTCTTTCCCCTCGTTCCCTTTGCAATTGCAGTACAAATGAAAAGAAGTGGTGGGACTGGTGTGAGTGCAGCCTGTGCAGGGGGAGCGCGGGAGCCATCTCTCAGAACGCCAGCACTGCACTGTGACTTTATTGCTCCAAGTGTTCAACACAGTTATTTCACGGAGATAAAATAGAAAATCTGTGCTTTAAAGAAACTATATAAAGGCAAATTGAAACAAGCTCAGACATGACACATGGCAAAAGACCAAACAAAGGCAGGCCTGGTCAAACAGCCCTAACCAGCACCACGCCAAACATCAACCTATCGTAACCAGCACCACGCCAAACATCAACCTATCGTAACCAGCACCACGCCAAACATCAACCTATCATAACCAGCACCATGCCAATCAATCACTCCTAACCATCACTGAGCGAAATACCAAATTCCTAACAAGCACTATTCCAAATATCAAAAACTATTCTTAGTCGGTATGACAGCAAATATCAAACCATCCTTGGCCAGCACAGTGCCAAACATCAAACTCTCCTAACTAGCATCATGCCAAATATCAAACACTTAACCAGGACCATGCCAAGTAACAAAATCTTCTAACCAGCACTGTGCTGCACATCAAACTCTCCTGGGTAGCAGTGCGCCAAATATCAAAGTCCAAATATTTTGACCGAAACAACCAGACATAATGGCTCAATGGAATTTAAATAGAGAGAAAACCCCGGGGGGGAGGGGGTGGGTGGGCATGTTCTTGGGTCACCGGGTACATGTCCTGGACTCTAACAACACCCAGTCAAAGGCTCTGCCCGCACACAGCTGGGGTGGTGTCTGTGCAGCGAGCAGTGATTAAGGTGGGCTGATGTTCTGCTTTGGTCTACGAAGCTGCTTTTTCTTACAACTGAGTTTCAACCAGTTGACTGCTGAAATCAAAGCCACCTCAAGGCTGGTTACTGACTGACCTTTTAAAATGCTTCCTGCCCAAATGTTCTTTGAAGCTTCAATTTCAGCACTGTGCCACAGCAGTCTATGATAACCATGATGGCACACTCTCCGAACCAGCACTGTGCCACAGCAGTCTATGATAACCATGATGGCAAATTCTTCGAACCAGCACTGCCACATCAGTCTATGATAACCATGATGGCACACTCTCTGAACCAGCACTGTGCCACATCAGTCTATGATAACCATGATGGCACACTCTCCGAACCAGCACTGTGCCACAGCAGTCTATGATAACCATGATGGCACACTCTCCGAACCAGCACTGTGCCACAGCAGTCTATGATAACCATGATGGCACACTCTCCGAACCAGCACTGTGCCACAGCAGTCTATGATAACCATGATGGCAAATTCTTCGAACCAGCACTGTGCCACATCAGTCTATGATAACCATGATGGCACACTCTCCGAACCAGCACTGTGCCACATCAGTCTATGATAACCATGATGGCATACTCTTTGAACCAGCACTGTGCCACAGCAGTTTATGATAGGCTGAAGGTGCACATAGTGAAACTGAATCAGTTTACACGCTGCTGCGATCACACACCTTCCTGTGCCTGGAGATTCAATTCAATGGGTCTGATCCCAGATGCCCGATAAGGACGATTTATTCTTAACCCACTATTCCAAGCACAGGGTGCGATTGCGAGGAACCGCAGGGAGTCTGCGAGAGGTGTCCTTCCGCCACGATCGTGCTGTGGTGTTTAGAGTGCCGGTGCCTGGACGTTACTCTCTTAACGCCTGGTTCATCTCGCGCTCTAACTCAGACCTGGCATTCTCGCCACCTCTGCCATCTCTTTAGACAAAGTCATGGTATCTGGGCAGCAAATTGCACTGCACGCAGCGAGTGTAGAAATGAATGGGATTTACCGCAGGAGGTCACACTGTGGCACCTATGGGTCAGTCCCGAAAATAGTCAGGGATTAGGGGAAAGGGGGGTTCAGGGGAAAGGGAATGGGGGGGGGGGGGGGTGGGTGTTAACACAAGGAAGATTTTTTTTTTTTTTTTTGCAGTGTATTGAACTTGTTGGTAACATCAACTGTAGTTTAAATCATAACTTGGCCTCCGGCACAAGACGTGCCGTCTTAAAGCAGGTAAATTCAGCCCAGTCGAGGCCTTTCTACCTGAAGCAGCTGGGGAAGAACGCACCCTCGCGGTCACACGTGGTCAGGAACAGTAGACTTTAAATGTATGGAGATTTAAACACCTGCTAATCAATAACCTAAACTCAATTATCACCATCTCACACTAATCTCATGTGATAAATACTTTATATACTGTACACTAGGACTGCAACCTGGCAAAACAATCCTTCATTTACTTACCTATATCAATGAGTACCCATCACTGGTGTCAGCCTCAGCCATCCTGTGTGATGTGTGAGGTTAGCAATTTATCCAGCAGACCGATGGGCACTAGCGTGGCACTAAAGTTGGAACACAGTAGTGAGTCAGCTGTGCCAACCCCCCTCTGACAGTGCCAGGGGATGAGGAGGAGGGGGAGAAGTTAATGGGGCAGGGTGACCATTTAGGCACAATTAAAGGGACAAGATCACTATCCAGATATGAAGCTTAAAAGGGATTTTAAGGGGGCAGGGTCGGTGTGTCCATTTGATCGCACGAACTGAATGACCCTGCGAACCAGCTCTAAGCTCGCCCGTTCTCGTGTTTTTTTTGTTACGGGGGGGGTGGTTAGATGTTCGTATTGTTTTACCACATGTCTGACAATGACTTATACCCGCCGATGCCCTCCAGTATTAGACCGCAGTCTCCAGATACAAGCCTCTGCCACCTGTGCAAAGACAATGCAGGTGTGCTGGCGCTAACTGGGGCTTAACTTCTTCCACTCAATCCGAGAGAGCCACAGCTCCGAGAGTAAATCAACGGTGCACGGGAATGAAGGGCCTCGGAGTCCGAGGACTATTAATATTCCAAACAAACCCCGATGCTGAGACCAGGATAATGCCAACGGCCAAGGAACGTATCCCAGGATGAGGCGCCGCCTTCAGGAATGGAGAATGTTAAGTGGCATTAGCTGTCAGTCGTGGCTCAGTTGCTGGCACTCTTGCCTCCGAGTCAGAAGGTTGCAGGTTCAAGTCCCACTCCAGAGACCTGATCACATAATCTAGGCTGATATTCCAGTACAGTACTGAGGGAGGGCTGCACCGTTGGAGGTGCCGTCTTTCGGATAAGACGTTAAACTGAGGCCCCATCTGACCTCTCAGGTGGGCATAAAGGATCCCATGGCACTATTTCGAAAAAGAACTGAGGAGTTTTCCCCCCGTGTCCTGGCCAACATTTATCCCTCAACCAACACCTAAAACAGATTATCTGGTCATTTATCTCATTGCTGTTTGTGGGCGCAAATTGGCTGTTGTGTTTCCTATATTACAACAGTGACTACACTTCAAAAAGTACTTCATTGGGGCATCCGGAGGTCATGAAGGCACTGTTTAAATGCAGATTTTTTTTTGTTATTTAGGGGCCCTCTCTTCAATGACTGAGGCTGATGTATTGGCCTCAGGTACTTCACAATGAAATCCCAGCTTTATAACATCAATCTCACATAAGCTTGTTTAGTTAGGGTGAGCTAAAGGCCAGCAGTTTAATTATTTTTTATATCAGTTGATCAAATCATTGTGAAGTTGCAGTCTGGTGCTCGCACATGGAGCAGAGTCCCTGGCAGGTCACTAGATCAAGACTTGTTCCATTTTCTCTACAGTAGTTAACGTTTATATTGCCTATTAATGACTATCAATTAACACTGTTAACACGTTACAGGTGACCTGAGTATTACACAATATAGATGCAACAAACAGGACTGACCAAGGGCTTGCAGCCGAGGCAAGTGACACAAGAGGCGATCTGTCTGCTTGCAGTCAATCCCCTTTGCTTTCTCTTGTAATGTCAAATGCAAAGACAGACAGAGTACGTGACCAGGATAAGACGTTACATGCTCACTTTTCACACGTCATAGCATAAACAATCTAACGCTACTGAAACCCAACCTATCTAGATAGCTTCTACAGGGACTGTTGCCAATGTCACCAGGGCTTCAAATAAAGTGTAACGGTGGGTGTGTCAACAACTTGGGATTTATACAGGGCCCATCATGTAGAAGTGTTTTACAAAGTATTGGGGGGACAGGGGGGGGGGGGGGGGAAGAGAGAGAAAGCACCCGAGTAGGAGATGGGAATGGTTAAGAAGGGGGTTTGGCGGCGGGTAGAGGAGGTTGAAGGAGGGGTGGGGGTGGGTAGAGGAGGGTGAAGGCGGGGTGGGGGTGGAGGAGGTTGAAGGAGGGGTGGGGGGGGTAGAGGAGGTTGAAGGAGGGGTGGGGGGTTGAAGGAGGGGTGGGGGGTTGGGTAGAGGAGGGGTGGGGGGGATTGGGGGGGGTAGAGGAGGTTGAAGGAGGGGTGGGGGGGGTGTTGGGGGTGGGTAGAGGAGGTTGGAGGAGGGGTGATGAGCCTTTTTCATTTGAACAATGAAATGCACCGAGCAGTAGAATTATAGAGTTTTGTTCTTCCAAAATTGGGTCGTGTCTCGAGAGAGCACCTTGAGCTCTATTCACTGGTGACGGCAGTGGTTGAAACAATAACAGGCGACCAATTAAGAGCATCTCACAGACGTGTGATATTTCGCTGAGGTGTACAGTCGCCAATACACGTAAATAATCCGAAAGACAACACTATACCGGCCCACTGACAACACCAGTCAGCAGTAACGCTTGTGCTGTACATGATAACCTTGGAATCAGTTGAGGAGCCGTCATGTGTGTGGGAGAGGATGGTTCGCTAAGTTCCCTGCCAACTGATGCCAGTGGGCATTGGTATTCAGCGAGCAGCACCAGCAGGCAGTAAGACTGATCTTCTTGCCAGCTGTCACCCTAAAGCACAGTCAGCACCAAAGCGGGGAAATTGTTTTTTTTTGGTATTTTAGCCCGGTGAACCACCGCTCATTGAGCACGCACTGGCATCCGGGAAAAAGACCGCAGCTTCATTACGGAGAACGCTCTCCCCCACCACCGGTGACTCACGGCCGCTGGGGGGCTGAGACATGCAGGATCTTCACTTTTGATCCTTCTGCCAGGCTCAGACATTTTCTTGGCTGCGATTTTTTTTTTTTGTCATGAATTTAAGTGCAAAGGGTGTAGAGAGACCAGCATGGACTGCTGTCTCCAGTCTACTGGCCCTGGGTTACAAAGGCCCTTAAAAATAAATTCAGTTTCCCCCTTCATTAACCCTCCAGTCAATGTTTGGCCCCTCAAAGACCAGTCATATTTATCAAACGTACGAAGATCTTCGCTCAATGTAACCCACAGAAATTCTTAATGCTTACGTTATATATCAGGCTGTGAGATATCAAGGGCAACTCAAGGTGGGCGTTATATAAGCAACACATGGTCACTCAGCACAATAGCTCTCAAGCCAGTACTTCAATATGAATGACTCTTCATAAGGAGAATTTAATGGGTTTCCAATCTTGCCAATCTAGTTTAATCAAGAAAAAAGAATTCTGCCCCAAGAGTTAGTTAAACAGCCAAACATTAAACCACAATTGTACTCTCAGGCTTTGCCTGTGAGGGCTCACATCTACTCTTGGTGTATGCGCCTGTATTTTAAATGATATAATCAGTCTAATATTAGAGATATAAAGTACATGATCTCCCACTGATCCACTACACAGCAAATCCCCATAATCTTGCCAGGCTCACGTCACCAATTTGATCAAACAGTGATGATGTTGTGAAGTCTGCCAAAACAACTGCCTCCCCTCCTCCAAACACAGGCTATAATTATTCCAAATAACACTACTGTATCTATTACAATTCATACTGGGTGGGTGGGAGTGACCACGAGGGATCGATCGCCTTCCTGGGCTCAGATGCGCTCTTGTGGCTTATAGCTTCATCTGAACCAATTACTGTAGTAAGATCATCCACTCACCTAGTACCCTGCGCTCAACCTACACCAAAGTTGGCCTAATGTTGGAGATCAAGGTAAATAAGTAAAAATTCAAGTTTTCAAAAACCAGTCCAACTCAATCTCGAAGGGTTTGTTGCAGTCTTTAGCAACTTTCAGGCCGTTGTCTTAGCATCAGGTTTAAGAGCGGCACCAAGTTCAAGGATGGACCCATTAAGATATTGCCATAGCAACTGCACTGGCCTCAGTGTTGAGCGGCAGTAGAGTGTGGGTTCTTTTTGTGTCCTACCGTTCAATACAGGCAGTAAAGGAATGAGAGAACTCAGGATCACCATCTTAAATCAGTCACACGGTTTATATTTCTCCTTTCTCTCAGGTAGGGTTGCCACCTTTGTCAAGGCTGAAATTGGGTGGGGGCAAGATTGAGCATGGCAGGGGGCGGGCGGGGGGGGGGGGGCCAAGGCTCGAGTTCTGAGGTCTGCTTCAATGATGATGACAATCACCAATAACTCATGAGACATGGAAATAGGTGGGGAAAAAATGTACTTATTTTAAAACCCGAACTACTGCTGGACTTCCGATAACTGGACTGTCCCTAAACTGGAGCCGGCAACCCAATTTTCAGAGAGCGCTGCAAGGGGTGGCAGAGGGGACATTTAAGGGAATGCACAAGTTAAATCTGCAATTTTAATTTAAAATAAATTGCAAGAGTAGGACTGCGGCCAGAGGTTGAAAGTTGTAAAAGGTAAATTTAAAAAGGTTGAATTTCCTGGGGTGGGGGTGGGGGCGTCTCCTGATTGTCTGGCGTAATTCTGGTGGAAGTTCCGCGCTAAACCCTGGAGAAATGACGCAAGCAGCGTTTACGCCATTTCTCCAGGGTTTCGGCAGGTCTTCTACTGAAGTCAATCCCCAAGACAGAATATCAAGAAATTCTTCATGACAGGGAGTGATCAACACTTGGAATGGACCTGCCGCACAGAGCAGAAGAAGAGAAAACCCTGGAATCAATCAAAGAACCAACCAGATACTGAAGTGGGGCATGGCCGGGTGTTCCTGGAGGGATTAATTAAGATGGGCTGAATGGCCTTCCTCATCCATAATTAACTTGTGACTCCTGTGTTAATACATTGTTCCCACTGCATTCTGTTACATGTAGGAAACATGTTTCACTGATTACTGGCGCCTGGCGAGGCTGAGCTCTGTTAACATATAAACACTTGACGCGTATATCTGAAATGACTTCTTTTAATGGGGTGTTAGTCCCTTTAAAATAGTGGGAAAAAAAATCATCTGATACAATCCCGTTAAGTGTTTGCCCGATAATATGGCACCGTTTAATTTAAGGGTTTATGTGGAGAAAATTGCGATTAAAAAATCCATTTGGTGCTCATAAACCTGCAAGTAGAACTCTTTGGGCCTCGGAAGGTTAAAGTCGTTGGGTGTCTCCCCTCCCGCCACCCGTGAAGCCAACAGTCTGGCTACTGAAATGAGCCTAGTTGTTGGCGCATTTTACTGTGACAGAGAATGAAACCTTACTGCTTAAAACGATCTGACATCCTGTCACAAGAATTGAAGGAGTTACCTGAAAGGCAGCTGACTGAAGATGAGTTTGAGCGTTTCCCCTTTAGTTGGCACAGACTACCATTGCGACACATGCTAGAATATTCTTTACTGAAAGGCCTTGGACTACAGTAATATCTTAAGTAAAGGGGCAGCTTCTAACCTAGACAACCTAGCCTAAATCGCAACAATAAAAGATCTCCATGGCGATGCCAAGCAACCATTTTAAGAATGCTATTTGCCATGATGATGTAATGGAGTGAAGTATAAATAACCTTTGAATGCAATCGATGCCAGTGTGTCTATCAATAAAAGTCAATAGCTCACATTCAGACCATCGCTGGTGCAACAGATCTATCCTGGAGTTGAGAAGAATCCAGATTTGGACAACAAAGACCATCACGGTATCTCCAATCAGATGAAAACAATGCTGCTGGTGTTCATAACCAATCTAATGAAGCTTATATCACAATAGATTGCACCCAGCTCCTCTTATCGTCAATACTCTTGTTCATCATTTTACCCAATAAGCTCATTTTTTGGTTCCTTGTGATTATTATGTCCTACTGTCTGTCACCTTTGCTTAAAACATGATAAAGCCCGCGTAGCTGTTACTACTACTCTGTCACGCCTATTAGACACAAGGATGTTCGAACTGTAATCAACAAAGTAAAGACTATGAGGTTACTTCATCACAGAAAAGGTACCCCTTGATGCTGCTGCTTGGAGAATCAACCTTTGAACTTTGTGAACCACTGAATTGGTTCCTTTCATGCTTGTCGTCAGTGCTCGGTTGTCAAGCTGCAAGCAACGTTACTGGGAATCCACTGCGTCATATTCTCAAATAGATGAAATATCCTAACTACTGAGACACTCTTACCAAATAACTCTTATAATTACCACTATTTGATTAAAAATCCAATGTACCTATATTTAATAAAACCTTTAGCTATTTTTTTTTTTTATAAACGAAACCTGTCTCTACGCCAAGGTCCTCAAGAACATCTCGCAGACGCTCCAGGCCGCACACATGTTTCAAGCCGCGCCCATGGATAATTTCAAATTTTCCATCGTTAGAACCTTCAAAAAATCTGGTTTGGCACGCTCTGGTTTTGCCAGGGTTCCAACAGCTGACCTATTCGGTCCCGTCCTTTGCATAAGGACTTTGGGATGAAAAAAATAACCCGAGCTCTCCTGTCTTGACCTGGATTGGCCTCATTCTGCAGAAAGAAAAATTCAGATTCCTGCTCCATCTACTCAGAGACAAAGGCCCTAACCTCTCTTCTCCATTCTTTACCACGACTTCCGTTAAGTCTTTCTTCATCCGAATAAGATACAACAGAGATGTCTTCTGCCTCTTCTCCGTCCCTTCGGAGACCCTCTGTCATCTGTTTGCCTCCGGTATTGAGGAGACATCTTTCTCGATAAGAGCGGTTACAAGTGATTATTCCAATTCCGAGTCTTCCGCTGTCTCACAAGATGTCATCATAGTCCAGCAGCTTTGAGTGCTGCCTGGATTTCCAGAGTCTATAGAGACGAAAGTCAAAGTACGTCTCTATCATCCGCTTCCCTGTAATTCAACATGACAACCATCAGTAAAAGGGTTCATCAAAGATAATGGTCATAAAATCATGAGAGCCAAATTATTACTGATCTTGTCATTCCATATTACTTGGTAATCAGGAAGTCAGCACCTTGTGAAATTTCCACTCAAGGCCCAATCATTTTGTAACCTTTAGTGACTGTTCTTCTAAAGACGGTTTCTAACTATAAAAGACGATACCCAGAATTGAGCCCATATCACATGTTGAGTAGAAGACATACATAATTACAATGCAAGTTAGAAAAGTGTGTATTTTTCCCCAGTTTTCTTCCCTTCTTTCCTGCAAGTGCTACCTCATACTGGGGTATGGTTCCATGGCAATATCTGCTGTACCTCACCCAAGTACCCGTTCTTTGTGTGTGGGCCTCGATAGTCAGCACTGGCAGGCTAATTCACTGTGCGGGCCGTCACAGCCAAGTCCAATCCCGTCTTCACAGGACTTCCACCCACAGAAACATCCAGCAGGGCTCACTAGCACCAGGAGCCCGAGCTGATCTTCACTCTCTGTCTAGTTGAGGGATGCGGTGCCCACTCTGGTAGAGGTTACGCAGCACAGACTATGGGATTTTCTGGGTCTGTGTGGTGCAGTAGACACCAGAGGGTGGTGGGGGGTCTGGAACTCACTGCTTGAAAGGGTTGTAGAGGAAGAAACCCTAATGACATTTAAAAAGTACTTGGATATACACTTGAAGTGCCGTAACCTGCAAGGCTACGGACCAAGAGCTGGAGAGTGGGATTAGGCTGGAGAGCTTTTCTTCAGCCGGCACAGACACAATGGGCCGAATGGCCTCCTTCTGTGCCGTAAACTTCTATGATTAACCTCTTGAGCCACTGAGGATAGATATTAACCACACCCCATCTTTACAACTGCCATTCCCCAAGCATAAAGGCAGTCTGTTTGAGCCAGGCCAGTCAGGAGTGAAATCAGGAAGCACTACTTCACACAGAGTGTAGTAGAAATCTGGAACTCCTAATCCCCAAAAAGCTGTTTAGGCTAGGTCATTTGAAGTTTCGAGACTGAGATTGACATATTTCTGTCAGGTAAGTGAAGCAAAGGATATAGAGCAAAGGCGGGTAAGATAGTTAAAATGGAGTTGAGATACAGATCAGCCGTGATCTAATTGAATGGCGGAACAGGCTCGAGGGGCCGAATGGCCTCCTCCCGTTCCTGTGTTCTACCAGTGGAGATGCCAGACTAACCAGATACTCTCGTCACACTATCCTACACGCTCTTCCTCCTCCCTGCGTTCTCGCTGCACTGAAATCAAGACTTCTTGAACAGTGTCCTACCCGCTCTCATTCTACCCCAGGGCCTTACTGTCCTCCTGCACTCCGTAGGTTTGTTTGGCATCACTGTGGTAGGGATTTTGCATTTCCATCCTTGGCCCTTCGATCAGGTTTCTTAATTTTTTTTTAATTTTTTATTTTTTTTTAAATGCGAGCATATGCAACATTTTTCAGAGGGGTTGGAACAAGCCATTAACCTTCAAAAGAGAACAAACTTGCTACTCAAGGACATCTCTGACCTCACCAATGGTATCAGGCATGTGTCGCAAATCCCCAATTCTCCCAGCATTTGCTATGATGAACATTGGAAAGTTGACTACCCTCTTGATACAGCAGAAAAACCTTGACATACCTTGCGCTGAAAGCTCCAATGGAGACTCAAAGGACATTCGATGAGGGATCATCAGGTTTTTCAGGCTCCGAAAAAGCTGAAAGCAACAAGCAATGCCTTAAGTATGTGAAGGAAGTTCCTGTGAACATGGAGTGTTTGAGTCCAATGATACAGTTGCTGAGAATCTGGGACAGGCCAGCCCATAAATTGCCTTTCGA
Source organism: Somniosus microcephalus (assembly GCF_052327205.1). Taxonomy (NCBI): domain Eukaryota; kingdom Metazoa; phylum Chordata; class Chondrichthyes; order Squaliformes; family Somniosidae; genus Somniosus; species Somniosus microcephalus. The sequence continues at coordinate 54,229,799 of NC_141009.1, forward strand.
AGCCCATGGTCCCTATGGGTCTACGTTAACCCAGTTATAATAATTAATGCATCTAGGCCTGTGGAACAGTTGCCCTCATAGACAGACAGCCCACCCCCCAACTAGCTCATAGAGTTCACATCCGAATGGAAGTCCATTGCCCTGAATTGTCACACAATCCTAAATGTTACAATGAGAGCTAGTGTGTCCTCACTGGGGCCTATCAGTGCCTCGCTTAAGGAGATATCTGTATGCTGACAGATTCTCTGTCCTCTCTTCAGTATTTTATACTTTGAAGCTATTGATCAGATGCAATCAGTAGCAGAAATTTTATTTAGTAGTTTCATGAATGAGGACGATGGCTACGGTGGGGGGGACAGAAGGAGAAACAGACAGACAGAGAAACAGACAGACCGCATTCTCAGAGAGAGAGAGCGCGAGAGGAGAGAAAGCATTCTCATAGAAAGAGAGAGATGGACAGGACTCGGAGAGAACGAGCGAGAGGAGAGAAAGCATTCTCACAGAAAGAGAGCGAGAGGAGAGAAAGCATTCTCATAGAAAGAGAGAGATGGACAGGACTCGGAGAGAGAGAGAGAGAGAGAGGAGAGAAAGCATTCTCATAGAAAGAGAGAGATGGACAGGACTCGGAGAGAGAGAGAGAGAGGAGAGAAAGCATTCTCATAGAAAGAGAGAGATGGACAGGACTCGGAGAGAGAGAGCGAGAGGAGAGAAAGCATTCTCACAGAAAGAGAGAGATGGACAGGACTCGGAGAGAGAGAGAGCGAGAGGAGAGAAAGCATTCTCACAGAAAGAGAGCGAGAGGAGAGAAAGCATTCTCACAGAAAGAGAGCGAGAGGAGAGAAAGCATTCTCACCGAAAGAAAGGGATGGACAGGACAGAGAGAGAGAGAAGGACAGGACTCAGAGAGGGGGCGGGGGGAGATACGGCATTCTCACAGAAAGAGAGAGGAGGACAGGACTCTCCTGGAGCAAGAAAGAGATGGGCAGGACCAAGGTGAGTAGATGGAGATAAGGTACATATCGAATTGAATGGTGGAACAGGCTGGAGGGGCTGAATGACCTATTCCTGTTCCTATTCCTAGAAACAGTGAGAGGGTTGAACAGCACTCAGAAACAGAGAGATGGACAGGACTTGTTAAGTCTGTGTGTTATAATGAGAATTACTACACAGACCACAAGAGTAACTTTTAACAGGTCTTTACTAGTCGAAGGTCAGGGCGGAACTGCCCAATAAATCATTACACAGCACTTATATACCGGTGTGGTCACCACCGGTATTACAGTATACAGCAGCCAAGATAAAGTAGTGTAACTCTTAAAATAGTTCTCTTAAAGGTGGAACGGTTACATACACCACAATCCTCCCTTTTTAGCTTAACAGTATATATTCCCCATTAACATAACATATATACACAACTTTATATACAACAGTTCACAGATTCAGTCTCTCTGGAGGCTTCCTGACTCGGTCCGGATAACGCCTCGGTGGTGTAGTCGTTTTCGGTGGTGTAGTAGGTTCTTTTGGTAAGGTCGATTTGGCTTGAATGCCAGTGTCGGGTTCATCTGATTCCAGTATCACCGGATCGGAGGTAGATACTATGGGTATCTCTGCTTCATCATTAGGCGTATAGAGTTGTGGAGTAGGTTGTCCCTTTTCGGATGACTCTATGATCTGGTCAACATGGCGCCTTATTATGCTTTCACCAATGTCCACGGTATACATCAGCGGTCCTAGTCGTGTGCAAATAGTTCCAGGCTGCCATTTCTCGGTACGGTAGTCCCGGGCCAAAACTTGTTGACCTATCTGGAAGGTTCTAGTTGGCCTTTCATTCATGCCTTGAAATTGCCGGTTCTCTACGTCCCTTCTGAGGTTTGGCTTGATCAAATCCAGCCGGCATCTTAATCTTCTATTGAAAAACATCATGGCGGGAAGTTTGGTTTGTGACCGCATGTGTTGCATTCCTGTACGCCAACAAGAAATTTGCCACCTTATGTTGTAGATTTATGTCTTCATTACCCATGGCCTTTATGGCCTTCTTGAAGGTCTGGACAAACCTTTCAGCTAATCCATTGGTGGCGGGATGGTATGGGGCGGACGTGTAGTGCTTAACCCCATTGTTTAAGAACTTCCTGAATTCTTCGGACACGAATTGCGGTCCATTATCAGAACAGATCTGTTCCGGCAGCCCATTCCTGGCAAATATGGTCCTTAATACTGTGATGGTTTTTTCCGTGGTGGTGGTGGACATCTTTATTACCTCTGGCCACTTGGAGTGTGCATCCACCGCGATTAAGAACATTGAGTCCATAAATGGACCAGCAAAGTCGATATGTACCCTTTGCCATGGAGATGAGGGCCACTCCCATGGATGTAGAGGGGCTTGTGGTGGGGCGTTTTGGACCTTCTGGCATCCTAGACAGCTCTTGGTCATTTCTTCGATGTCTCCATCGATACCTGGCCACCACACAAACGCTCTGGCTAGGTTCTTCATTTTCACTCCACCCAGATGCCCCTCGTGAAGCTCCTTTAGCACTTTATCCTGGAGTTTGGGTGGAATCACCACTCTGGATCCACACATCAAGGTTCCTCGGCACACTGACAGCTGTTCTCTTCTTTGCGAGAATGCTGGCAACAGTGGTTCGCCATGTGCTGGCCATCCCTTCACCGTTAAATCGTAGACTCGAGAGAGAGTCGGGTCATTTCTCGTTTCTTTTTCAATGGTAGAATTTGTTACTGGTAGACATTCCACTATGGTTGAGTGGAACATCTCCACTGGGTCCACTGTAGGCGCCTCTTCTACCGTTGGCAACGGTAGGCGCGATAAACCGTCAGCATTCCCATGCTGTTTTGATCCTTTGTATTCTATGTCATATTGGTGTGCCCCTAGGAAAAGGGACCACCTCTGTAGCCTTTGCGCTGTCATAATGGAAACGCCCTTTTTAGGGTTGAATATGGATACCAACGGCTGGTGGTCTGTCAGCAATGTAAACTTCTGGCCCTGCAGGTAATGATTAAACTTCTTTACTCCCCACACCAGGCTGAGAGCCTCCCTATCTATCTGAGCATAGTTGCGCTCAGCGGAGGTCAATGATCTGGATGCAAATGCGACTGGCCTTTCCGAGCCATTTGGCCACTTGTGTGAGAGTACTGCTCCAATACCATAAGGAGAAGCATCACAAGCTAAACGAATAGGTAGTGTTGGGTTGAAGTGAGCCAACACTTCCTGAGGTGATCAATGCCTTGCTTTTGCGAAAGGCCTTCTAACAGTCCTCGCTCCACTTCCATGGTACTTCTTTCTGCAAAAGAGCATTCAGCGGGTGCAGCACCATGGATAGATTTGGCAGAAACTTATGGTAGTAGTTAATCAACCCTAGGAACGACCTCAACTGGGATACATTTTCCGGAGCGGGAGCCTTCACAACAGCTTCGATCTTGTCAGGTGACTTGTGCAGCCCCTCCTGGTCAATGACATGACCACAGTACGAGATCCGTTTCTGAAAGAACTCACATTTCTGGCGATTAACTCGAAGGCCATATTCTTTCAACCTGGTGAGCACCAGTTTCAAATTTGCAAGGTGTTCCTCATAGTCATCTCCTGTAATCAGGATATCGTCCAAGTAACATTGAGTGCTTGGAATTCCCTGTAATACCTGCTCCATGGCCCTCTGCCAAATTGCTGGAGCCGAAGCCACTCCAAAAACCAGTCAATTATATCGATACAAGCCTCTGTGCGTGTTGATTGTGAGATACTGGCGCGACTCTTCCTCAACTTCCATCTGTAAGTACGCTTGCGCCAGGTCTATCTTGGTGAAGCGTTTCCCGCCAGACAATGAAGCAAAGATATCCTCAATCCGCGGAAGCGGATATTGCACCGTGTGAAGCACCGGATTAACTGTGATCTTGAAGTCTCCACAGATGCGGACCTTCCCCGGTTCCCCTGGCTTGTTACTCGATGAACGCTTCATGACGGGAACAATGGGCGTGGCCCACTCACTCCAGTCCACCTTAGACAGTACTCCTGAACGTTCTAGCCCTTCCAGCTCAGCTTCCACAGCAGGTCGTATCGCATAAGGTACCGGTCTGGCTTTGAAAAATTTTGGGTTTGCATGTTCTGCAATCTTGATTTTTGCCTTAATTCCTCAGTGTTCCCAGTCCCTGTTGGAACACCTCTTTAGCCTCATCCAATATTCTGGACAATCGTTCAGGTTTGACATCTTTTCTTCCGGAATCTACCGTTATTGCGTTTAGGGAGTGCCAGTCCATATTTATTTTCCTGACCCACTCCCGTCCCAGAAGTGGTGGACCTCCCTCAGGTAGTACATATAAGTACATTGCTTGGTGTTCTTTGCCCTTGTGTACCACCTTGACTTTTATCTTTCCGATGGGGTATACTCTTTGCCCCGTGTATGTCTGCAATACTATCTTCGTATCCCGTAGGGGAATATGTTTGAATAACCTTTTGTAATCTTGCTTATTCATGACCGTCAATGCCGATCCGGTGTCCAATTCCATCTTCATTTGGACTCCTGCTAGCTGCAGTGTGGCCCAGATAGTTTGTCGGTCAGCTTCCTTACTCACATTGTGAATTCTCAGACTACCCAGTTCCTTGCTGTTGGAGTCTGAATCCGAATTCTGTTCATCCGAACTCTTCTCAGCCACCTTATGTACCTTTCTGCACTTTTCCTGCGGTGACCTTTTGTTGCTGGTCTTCTTTCCTGACCGGCATACTTTAGCTATGTGACCAAGCTTGCCACATTTTCTACATTCCTGGTTTTTAAACCAGCATTGGTTCTGATCGTGTGTTGTCTTCCCACAACGATAACATTTCGTTGTACCCGAAGCCATTTGATCTACGCTGAGTACCGCTGCCTTCAGCTGCATTTCCGCAGTGCCTCCCGCTGCGGCTTCGTGCGATGCTGCAATAGAGACAGCCTTATCAAGTGTAAGATCATTCTCTTCAAGCAGCCGCTTTTGTGTTCCTTCTTTCGACAATCCACACACGAATTTGTCTCTCAGTGCCTCTGTCAGGCTTTCCCCAAACTGGCAGTATTTCGCTAGCTTACGCAGTTCAATTAAATACTCCGCGTTGCTTTCCTCTTTCAGTTGCGTTCTCGCATAAAATTTAAATCGTTCCGCTAACATCAGCGGTGTGGGGTTCAAATGATTTTTCAGGACAGCAACCATTTTAGCGAAAGTCTGATCCGCCGGTTTAGCTGGTGATAGAAGATGCTTCAATAGCCCGTATGTCTTCGCACCCATTGAGTTTAGTAAGGTTAGTGCTTTATCTTCATCTGATATTTTATTTGCCTTACAATATATCTCTATGCGTTCTACATACGTGGCCCAATCTTCAACATCGGGATCGAAATCGTTGATGTTACCACGCTTAGGCATCCTCGCAATCTTCTTGAGAAACAAAAATAAATTTTTCTTTTCTTTTTTTTTCAAAATGGCGGTTTCCCGCGCTCGTCTTCTTCCCCCGCCTACGAAAATGGCGGCTTCCCGCGTTTGCCTTTCTCCCCCGCTGGCTGTAATGGCGATTGCCGTATTGCTGCGTTCGCCCTCCCCAGCGGTTTTCAAATCGTGCCTCCCAGCCCCTCTTGCAGTCCGGTCCTTTCCTCCGGCTGCGGCTGAGTTCTCCGCGTTTTTTTAAAATTTTCTCCCGCGCCTTACGCTGACCCGGTCGCTGCGCCTCGCGGCCTCGGTAGCTGCCCGGCCTTTTTCACCGGTCGCGGTCGAGCTCTCTCTCGACGCTGTTGCATCTCCCAGCCCGCTTGCAGCCCGGTCTTTCGCACCGGCTGCGTTTGCATTCACCGCGGCTCCCGTGCCTTACGCTGCCCCAGTCTCAGCGCCTCTGGCCCCGACTTCTGTCCGGCTCTTTTCCCCGGCCGTGGTCGATTTCTCCGCCCTTATATCCTCCGTTTTTCCCTCCCCTACTTCACGCCAACGTGGCCGACTTGCTGCTCGTCGCTGATCGGCTTACCCACCACCGTGATAGCAGGGATGATCACTGCCTGTTGCTGATGGAAGGCTTCGTGTCAAAATTCTTCCTTTGCTCTGCAGACCCGAGTCTTTTCTCAGCAGGATGATGAGGGCGGATGCCTCCTCTCAACGTCCGTCAAACTGCCTTGGATGTCTCTCTGCCGCAGGGTAAGATCGTACTCGTCGCCACTGTTAAGTCTGTGTGTTATAGTGAGAATTACTAGAGACCACAAGAGTAACTTTTAACAGGTCTTTACTAGTCGAAGGTCAGGGCGGAACTGCCCAATAAATCATTACACAGCACTTATATACCGGTGTGGTCACCACCGGTATTACAGTATACAGCAGCCAAGATAAAGTAGTGCATCTCTTAAAATAGTTCTCTTAAAGGTGGAACGGTTACATACACCACAGGACTCGCACAGAGAGAGAAAGATGGGTAGTACACTCAGAGAGAGGGGCCAATGGACAGCACTCTGAAAGTAACAGTTTAGCCATACTGTGAGGGGAAATCTCAGGCTGACAGTCCTTGGAATACATAGGAATAGATTTTGCTGGAAAAGAGCTTGTATCATCTGCAGCATTAGCTTCTTTTCAATTTGTGTTTTTGTTTTAATTCAAATGATAATGATTTGAAAAAACCTACAAGAAATTGCCAAGGAAGGTGAGGAGGATCGGGATCCGAGACAGAGGATAGGGATTTGTGCACTGGTGGTGTTTTTAGTTCAAGCTTTAATCTGATGGGGAGACCCGATGAGTAAAATACAATCAATCACTCAGCTCCTGGGGATGGGAGGTGCATTAGGTCAAAAGGCAGTGTCAAAGAGCTGAACAGAAATTTTGTTTGAGAGAGATGCTATCCACTTTGGACCCAAGAAAGATAGATCAGAGTATTTTCTAAATGGTGAGAAGCTCGGAACTATGGATGAGCGAGAGATTTAGGGGTCCAGGTACAGAAATCACTAAAAGCTGGTGGACAGGCACAAAAAGTGATTAAAAAGACAAATGGAATATTGGCCTTTATCTCAAGAGGGCTGATATTTGGCCTAGAAATTCGGTGGTGCCCCGTTTGGGGTGCCAGTCTCGCCTGGGCGCCGGAATTACCGCTCCGGGCGGAGCCGGGAGCGCCAGCCCGATATTCAGTTTGAGCGCCCCAAGAGGGAGGCAGCACCCCGTGTCCCTCTTGGGGCGCTCAAACTGAGTATCGCAGCGCAACGTGCCACAGCGCCACACGCTGCGGCACGGCGCACTGCGGTACTGCAGGCCTTCCTCCCCTTAAGGGGGAGGGGCCTGCACCAGCACGATCTCTAATCGCAAGTGCCGGCAAAAGAGCCCGGCACCGAGGAGAAGTGCTGGGCTCTTGGGACACAGCCGGCACTGCCCGGGGGGGATCAGGAGGCCGGGGATGGCGGCGCGATGAGGTGCTGGCAGGCGGCCACCGAAAAAAATGGCTGCCCCGCACCTCCACCTTAATTTGCGCCACTACCGCCACAGGTAGGCCCTGTGAACTGGTCGCGATTTGCAACCGGCGCTACGGGGGGGGGGGGGGGCGGCGCGACCCAATATCGTGTTCGGGGCGGTAGCGGGGCGCTGCGCACACCGATGACGTCATCGGTGGCGGCGCAGCGCAACAGGCTAATGCCGCCATTAGCGCCCCGCTAAATTTCGCGGGAGGCGTGGCCAGTGGCGCTAAAGCCACTAAGTGCCCTCTCTAGGCGCTAACTGGTGGCACAGCCCACCAAATTTCTAGGCCAAAGGGTGGAAGTTATGTTACAGTTCCATAAATCTCTGGTCAGACCCCATTTAGGACACTGCGTTCAGTTCTGAGCACCGCCCCTCAGGAAGGATATATTGGCCTTGGAGGGGGTGCAGCACCGATTCACCAGAATGATTATACTGGGGCTAAGAGGGTTAAATTATGAGGACAGCTTGCATAGACTAGACTTGTATTCCCTTGAGTAAAGAAGATTAAGGGGTGAGCTAATTGTGGTGTTTAAGATGATTAAAGGATCTGATAGGGGAGATAGAGAGAAACTATTTCCTCTGGTGGGGGGAGTCCAGAACAAGGGGGCATAACCTTAAAATTAGAGCCAGGCCGTTCAGGGGTGGATTTCAGGAAGCACCTCTTCACACAAAGGGTAGCAGAAATCTGGAACTCTCTCCCCAAAAAGCTGTTGAGGGTAGGTGAATTGAAAATTTCAAAACTGAGATTGATAGATTTTTGTTAGGCAAGGGTGTTAAGGGGGTAGATGGAGTGAAGATACAGATCAGCCATGATCTAACTGTATGGCAGAACAGGCTTCGAGGGGCTGAATGGCCTACTCCTATTCCTATGTTCCAGAGATAGACAGATAATAAGAGAGAGGGCTAGATAGAGGGAGATAGGCAGAGAGAGCGATGGGTAGAGAGATGAGACAGCGAAGAAGAAACAGAAAGAGACAGACACAGAGAAACAGGCAGACAGAGAGACATTCAGAGAGACACGGAGCTATAGAGAGACAGCTAGACACACACGGGCGGATAAACAGAGAGAGACAGAAAGAGACAGACAAAGAGATAGAGACTGAGATTGACAGAGAGACAGATGATAACAAGTCAGAGAGATACAAAGAGGGAGAGAGTTGGAGAGAGACAGACAGAAAAAATAGACGAGATAGAAAGCGAGACAGACAGACACAGAGAGAGTGAGACAGAGACAGGGAGAGTAAGACAGATAGACACACAGACAGAGAGACACACAGACATAACGATAGAGAGACACACAGTCAGAAAGTCATGCAGAACGAGACATACGGACAGAGACAGAGAAATACAGGCAGAGAGACAGATCAACAAGCAGAGAGAGTGTGTAAGGTAGTCAGAAAGGTCAAACAAGGTAGACAAAAAAGAGAGGCAGACCGACAAAAAGAGAGACAGAGAGGCAAATAGGATAGCTAAAGTCACAGAGGGCAAGCAGAAAAAAATAGGGAGGGTTAGGCAGACAAAGAGAGGCAGAGGGAGAGGGGATGGTAGATAAGATAGAGTGTGACAAATCAGATAGGAATCTGATTGTAAATGAAGTGACTGATGAAATCCTTTGTTATCGACTAATAAATACACCATTACAAGAATTAAGGGTTAAAAGTACGTTACTCAAAAAGTAAGAATTGTGTTTGTATTTGCTTCACGATTGTACAAATATCAGAGTCTTGTGTCCGTAGTTTGAAGGGAATGAAATAATTTTATCTTCAGTGTGGTCTGGACAAGACCGAATTATTCCTTCCCTTCAGGTAGTCTAAAGAAAAACAAATGTCCAATGTAGATTTAGAAAAGAAGTCACGTCTTTAACCTTAATGGCACAGACATATTGGTTACAGTTAAGATCTTCACAAATTAGCCCGTTTTGTCAGTTAGGTTTATCATGCGTTGCTGATAAATGGTGAATAATACATCACACAGAAAGAGAAATGGAAAGACCTGCAGGCGCTGGTAGATCAAATGAGTAGATAGCTGCTTGGAGATCGCTGCCAATGTTGTTAGTCTCCATGTACAGGAAACTTTGTGCTATCCGGAGGTGAGCTAACCGGCAATCTGGAGCCACCGGCAAAAATCAGCAGCCGTTTTTTATTCTTTTTGGGTTTTTTTTTTTTTGCTTTGTTTGAACAGTCAAGCTGTGCAAGGTCTGTAGCTATAGCAATAGCTTCAGCTACAGCGCTTTAGGGCCACACCCGAGTGTTTAGAAGCTGTTGCTAAGCAACAGTGTTTGTTGTCAAATACGGAGATAAGAATCTCTGTATCTCTCAACATTAACTCTGGAGAGTACGGCAGTTTTGAGGCAACGGCAGCAGCTCGGTCCCGTGGGTGCCGGATAGCACAAAGTTTCCTGTAGCACTATAATAGAATCACAGAATCATACAGCACAGAAGGAGGCCATTCGGCCCATTGTGCCGGCTCTTTGAAAGAGCTATCCAATTAATCCCGCTCCCCTGCTCTTTCCCCAATGCCCTGCATTTTTTTCCTTTTCAAGTATTTATCCAATTCCCTTTTGAAAGTTACTATTGAATCTGCTTCCACCACCCTTGCAGGCTGTGTATTCCAGATCACAACAAGCTGCGTAAAACAAATTCTCCTCATCTCCCCCCTGGTTCTTTTGCCAATTATCTTAAATCTTTGTCCTCTGGTTGCCAACCCTCCTGCCAGTTGAAATAGTTTCTCCCTATCTATTCTATCAAAACCTCTCTTGAACACCTCTATTAAATCTCCCCTAACCTTCCCTGCTCGAAGGGGGGCAATCCCAGCTTCTCTAGTCTCTCCATGTAACTAAAGTCCCTCATCCCTGGAAATCTCTTCTGCAGCCTCTCTAAGGTGTTGACATCCTTTCTGAAATATGGTGCCCAGAATTGGACACAATACTCCAGCTGAAGCCTAACCAGTGATTTATAAATATTTAGCATAATTTCCTTGCTTTTGTACTTTATACCTCTATTTATAAAGCCATGAATCCCATATTTTTTTTTTATTTTTTAAAACAGCTTTATCAACTTGTCCCGCCACCTTCAAAGATTTATGTCTGTGAATGCCCAGGTCTCTCTGTTCCTGCACACCCTTTAAAATTGTACCATTTAGTTTATATTGCCTCTCTTCATTCTTCCTCCAAAAATGCATCACTTCACACTTCTCTGCATTAAATTGCATCTGCCATGTGTCTGCCCATTTCACCAGTCTATGTCCTCCTGAAGACTGTTACTATCCTCCTTACTGTTTACTGCATTTCCAAGTTTTGTGTCAACTGCAAACATTGAAAGTATGCCCTTTATACCCAAGTCCAGGTCATTAATATAGATCAAAAAGCACAGTGGTCCCAACACTGACCCCTGGGGGACACCACTGTACACTTCGCTCGGATAAAAAACAACCTTTTACCACTACTCTCTGCTTTCTGTCTCTTAGCCCATTTTGAATCCATGCTGCCACTCCTTTACAAGTCTATTATGTGGCAACGTATCAAACACCTTCTGAAAGTCCATATACACGACATCAACCACGCCACCCTCATCAACCCTCTGTTATTTTTTCCAAGTACGCAATCAAATATGTCAAACATGATTTGCCATTAACAAATCTGTGTTGGCTGTCATTAATTAACCCACGTTTTTCCAAGTGAAAATTAATTGTGTCCCAGATTATGATCGAGAAGTTTCCCCACCAATGATGTTATGCCGACTGGCCTCTAGTTACCAGGTTCATTCCTCTCCCCTTTTTTGAACAGGGGTGTAACATTTGAAACCCTCCAGTCCTCTGGCACCACCCCCATATCCAAGGAGCATGGGAAGATTGTGGCTAGAGTCTCTGCTATTTCCACCCTTACTTCCTTCGGTAACCTAGGATGCATCCCTTCTGGGTCAGGTGACTTTTCTACTTGGAGGACTGACAACCTTTAAAGTACCTCCTCTTTATCTATTTTTATCCTATCCAATATCGCCACTACCTCCTCCTTTACTGCAACATTGGCAGCATCCTCTTCTCTAGTGAAGACAGAGGCAAAGTACTCATTTAGTATCTCAGCCATGCCTTCTGCCTCCATAAGATCATCTCCTTTTTGGTCTCTAATCGGTCCCACCCTTCCTTTGACTATTCTTTTACTCTTTATATATTTATAAAAGACTTCTGTGTTCCCTTCTATGTTACCCGCTAATCATTTCTCATATACTCTCTTTGCCTCTCTTATTTCCTTTCTCAGTTCTCCGCTGCACTTTCTGTATTCAGCTTGATTCTCTACTGTATTATGAACCTGACATTTATCACAAGCCTCCTTTTCCTGTTGCACTTTATTGAAGAATAGCAAGGAGTTTCCCAATGTCCTGGCCAACATTGATCCCTTAACTGACAACACTAAACTGGTCATTTGTTGTTTGATAGACCTTACTCTGCACAAATTGGCTGCCACATTTGCCCACACAACAGTGACTACACTGCAAAAGAAGAATTCTGTGATTGTGAAGCACTCTGGAACATCCCGAGAATGTGATTCAAATCCCTCCATGGCATCGCCCCCTCCTATCTCTTTATCCCCATCACTCTCCAAGAACTCTGCGCTCCTGCAATTCTTGCGCATCCACAATTGGTGGCCGTGCCTTCTGCTGCTTAATCCTAAGCTCTGGAATTTCTTCCCGAAACCTTCCCCCCTCTCTACCTCTCTCTTTACCTTTAAGTCACTCCTTAAAACCTACTTCTTTGAACCAGCTTTTGGTCACCTGTGCTAATATATTTTGATGTGGCTCAGTGTCAAATTTTGACTGATAATGCCCCTGTGAAGCACGTTGGGGTGTTTTACAAGGTTAAAGGCGATCATAGAGTTATACAGCACAGAGAGACCCTTCAGCCCATCGTGTCCGCGCCGGCCATCAAGCCCTGTCTATTCTAATCCCATTTTCCAGCACTTGGTCCGTAGCCTTGTATGCTATGGCGTTTCAAGTGCTCATCTAAATGCTTCTTGAATGTTGTGAGGGTTCCTGCCTCTACCACCTTTTCAGGCAGTGAGTTCCAGATTCCAACCACCCTCTGGGTGAAAAAGTTTTTCCTCAAATCCCCTCTAAACCTCCTGCCCCTTACCTTGAAACTATGCCCCCTGGTTATTGACCCCTCTACTAAGCGGAAAAGTTCCTTTTTATCTACCCTATCAATGCCCCTCATCATTTTGTACACCTCAATCAGGTTCCCCCTCAGCCTTCTCGCTCCAAGGAAAACAACCCCAGCCTGTCCAGTCTCTCTTCATAGCTGAAGCGCTCCAGCCCAGGTAACATCCTGGTGAATCTCCTCTGCACCCTCTCCAATGCAAACACATATAGTGTGGCGACCAGAACTGCACACACTATTCCAGCTGTGGCCTAACTAGCGCTTTGTACAGCTCCATCATAACCTCCCTGCTCTTATATTCTATGCCTCGGCTAATGAAGGCAAGTATCCCATATGCCTTTTTAACCACCTTATCTACCTGTCCTGCTGCCTTCAGGGATCTATGTACATGCACACCAAGGTCCCTCTGATCCTCTGTCCTTCCTAGAAACCTATCATTCATTGTGTATTCCCTTGCCTTGTTAGTCCTCCCAAAATGCATCACCTCGCACTTTTCAGGGTTAAATTCCATTTGCCACTGTTCTGCCCATTTGACCAACCCGTCTATATCGTCCTGTAGCCTGAGGCTTCCCTCCTCGCTATTTACCACTCCACCAATTTTCGGGTCATCTGCGAACTTACTGATCATACCTCCTACATTCATATCTAAATCATTAATGTACACTACAAGTACAAGTTGTTGTGATACGACACTCGCTAAATGCAAATTCTTCCTTACTGCTATCTGACCCTCACCATTGAATGGAACAGTTTAGATATTCAGAATGTGTTGATTCAAATCAAATCTCATCCACCTCCAATGTTACTTATTTGAAGGGACAACAACGTGGAAGTAGGCGGCAACCTCATTTAGAGAACATCTCGGAACGTTTTCCCCAGGGTGAAGGAAGAGGAGGGCACTGAGCAAGAGATAGGAAATGTTAAAAAGGGGGAATCTAACGTACAGTCGAAGAGGTAATTCTGTAAGGGAATTTTTCAGGAAGAGAAAAGTACTCAGGAGAGTTCCATAGAGGAGGGGGACAGTGACCCATGTTTCGGCCTCCGATGGTGCAGCAAAGTACAAGGAGTCAGAGGGCAGAAGGTAGAGATTTTTCAGGCAAAATGGGGAGACTGCGGAAGGATCTGAAATCAAGCACAGGGCCCAGGCCCTTTACCTTAATCAGGTGCCTGGGGAAAACAACAACTTGCATTTATACAGGGGGCTAAATTCGGTGGAGTTGTGCCTCCCATTAGCGCCCTAATCAACTAGCGCCTGGGCGCGGCGCCGCTAATGCCTCCCGCGAAATTCAGCTGGACATTAGCGGCGGCGCCACCGGTGATGACATCATCGTCGTGCGCAGCGCCCCGGCTGTAACATTGGGTGGCGCCCCCCGACTTACCGCCGGAGGAATTTCTTCACCCAGAGAGTGGTGAACCTGTGGAATTCTCTACCACAGAAGGCAGTTGAGGCCAATTCATTAAATATATTCAAGAAGGAGTTAGATATATTTCTTAAGGCTAAATGGATCGAGGGATATGGAGAGAAGGCAGGGACAGGGTACTGAATTTGGATGATCAGCCATGATCTCATTAAATGGCGGAACAAGCTCGAGGGTCCGAATGGCCTACTCCTGCTCCTATCTTCTATGTACCTATGGATGCTACGTCCGCCGGGGTCAGTGGGGGGGGGGGGGGGGGGGGGGGGTGGTGGGGGCCGACCTGCGGCCGGGGCGGCGCTAGTTAAAGGGGAGGTGGCGGGCGGCCATTTTTGTTGCTGGCCGCCTGCCAGCACCTGACCCCGTTGCTGCCCCTGGCCCCCGTGAAGCCCCCCCACCCCCCCAGCAGGATGCCGGCTGCGCTCCGTGAGCCCGACACTCCTCCAGAGTGCCAAGCTCGTTTGCTGGCACTCCCGATCCCTGGTGGCCTAGCTGGGCACCGGGACGCGCTGCACCAGGCCCCTCCCCTTCAATAAGGGGAGGAAGGCCTGTAGTACCGTGGCACGTAGCGCCACGATATTGGCTCGCAGTGCCCCAAGAGGGACACGGGGCGCTTTCAGTAGCGCCCCACCTCCCTCTCGGGGTGCTACCTGGGAAAATCGGCCGCGGATCGCTAACTTTTTTGGGGCGCTAAAATTTTTACCCCATAGTGCCTTTAATGTACTAAAACGTCCTAAGGCTCTTCCCAGGGGCGTAATCGGACAAAATTTGACACTGAGCCACATAAGGAGATATTAGGGCAGGTGACCAAAAGCTTGGTGAAAGAAGTAGGTTTTAAGGAGCGACTTAAAGGAGGAGAAGTTTAGGGTAGGAATTCCAGCGCTTAGGGCCTAGGTAGCTGAAGACACAGCCACCAATGGTGGAGTGATGAAAATCAGATATGCGCAAGCGACCAGAATTGGAGGAGCACAGAGATCTCGGAGGGTTGTAGGGCTGGAGGAGGTCACAGAGATAGGGGAGGGAACCCTAATCTCACATCGGGGTGCAGATGGCCTAATGTTCTCCTCTCTATACTCAGAGACACTGAGGTCTACCGCAGTGCCCCTAGACCACCTCGATTGAGATCAAGCAAACTCATCAAGGATTGCAAATCGGCATGGAGCCCTCCTGGTTTGCATGGCCCCGAGTGGTGCCTTCACCCACTGACCTATCAGGGGAGCTTGAGATCCATTCCCTTTAGGGGAAGAGTTCCATTCTTCTGTGCTTATTTGGGATTTATCGAGGTGAAAAATATCAGCTGCACAGAATGGAACAGTCTCTGGGTCTGTGATGAGTAATATTTTCAGCATCCTACACAAATTACCTTCTTAAAACGTCATTTGTTACGAAATCATTTTCTTGTGCTGACTGTTCCTTAGAAAGTGCAGCAAGTGACAGAAGGTGGCCATTGGATCTGACCAAGGTACTGCTGCAGAGACACGCTGGGGGGCACCAACATGGAGAGATTGGGTTCCTCCCCATGTATGTGCTATTAAGAGGCTGCAAGGCTTCTTCTCGTCTAGGTGAGGCATACCTTTTCTCCGTTGGGGTTTCCCAGGATATAGCAGCCCATTATATGGATGACGTTTGGCTCGTGGTTGATTTTACTCATCAGTCTGCTCAGTCGCTTCCAAAACCTGTAAGAGACGGGGACACGGAACTGTTACCAGACGCTTCTGCCGCTGATGGGGAAAACACAGCAACGGGAATTGGCATCGCAACCCTACGAGGACATCATGACACCAGCAAGATTACAGCACCAGGTCGTTTCCTGATTTCGTTCTGGGCGAGAGAGAGAAAAAAACCTTGCTGACATAAAAGGGCAGTTCTTTCAAATGTGCCTCCCACCACCAGATGCAGAGCCTCACCTGCTGCCAGTGCATATTACAACTTATAAAATTCTAACAGGACTAGACAGACTAGATGCAGGAAGGATGTTCCCAATGGCAGGGGAGTCCAGAACCAGGGGTCACAGTCTAAGGATAAGGGGTAAGCCATTTAGGACAGAAATGAGGAGGAATTTCTTCACCCAGAGAGTGGTGAACCTGTGGAATTCTCTACCACAGAAGGCAGTAGAGGCCAATTCATTAAATATATTCAAGAAGGTGTTGGATATATTTCTCAAGGCAAAAGGGATCAAGGGGTATGGGGAGAAAGCAGGGACTGGGTACTGAATTTGGATGATCAGCCATGATCGCATTGAATGGCGGAGCAGGCTCGAGGGGCCGAATGGCCTACTCCTGCTCCTATCTTCTATGTTTCTATATATGGAGAAATCGGGGGCGTTCTCCTCAACTAGCAAAAAGTGTTTGTGCCGGGGTAGTCATGGGGCACTGCAGCAGACCTCAGTGCCTCCAAGTATAGAGATGAAAACATCAGGCCAGCTGCACCCGGACATCAGATTAGGGTTCCCTCCTCATCTCTATAATCTCCTCCAGCCCCTACAAACCGCCGCGAGCACGGCGGCCATTTCCAAATATCTGCTTCCAGCGGGCAAATGCTCCGCGCCCCCAGAACCGCATGCGGAAAAATCAGCCCCTGAACGTGCTGTTTGGTGACAGGGTCCCTGCTGTTGGGACACTAGCTTCATCAAAGATGAAAGAACGAACAAATTTGCATTTATATAGCACCTTTCATGGCCTCAGCACATCCCAAAGCGCTTTTGACGGTTAATGTTAGCCATGGCGCCTCCACAAATGCACCAATTACATCGTAACAGCAGGTCAGACTTTGCAGCTTGGGCTATAAATATCACTGCTGTATGTGTTGTTTATTTATAGATATAAAGCAAATCAGGAGCTATTTCCATTGGCAGGAGGGTTGGCCACCAGAGGACACAGATTTAAGATAATTGGCAAAAAAAGGTGAGATGAGGAGAATTTTTTTTTTAACCGCAGTGAGTTGTGATGACCTGGAATGCACTACCTGAAAGGGGGCGGAAATAGATTCTATTGTAATTTTCAAAGGGAACTGGATTAATACTTAAAAAGAGCAGGGGGAGTGGGACTAATTGGACAGCTCTTTCAAAGAGCCGGCACAGGCACAACGGGCCGAAGGGCCTCCTTCTGTGCTGTGAGATTCTATGATACGGGGGCTGTGGAAGTGATTAGACAGGGAACAATCCCCGCAGCATCTTGCCCGTTCGTCATGCAAGAGCCTAGACAGTGAGTGTTGGCAGGGCGTGCTGGCCTGGAGGACACTGCGGCAAAGCCTCACTGTGTCCTCACCTGATATCTGCACACCCCGTACTTTCCCGCAAGAGTCACTGGATGGCAACCAGGAGCAGGAACACTGGCTCGGACTTTTAGCTTCACGCCTCTGCCAATTGTAGAGTCCTTACCAGCCTCCCAGAGACGATGGGCTGACTCACTGCAAACCAGGCCCTGGACTTGCTGCTCTGCATGGCTCAGTTTCATCGTGGGCTATGCATTTACCAACTAATAACTCAAGGAGCCCTTGTTATTTTAATCCTGTACACACAAAATAATCTGAATAGATGTCAAGCTTTACAGGAATGAAAGTCTATCAACAAAGGCTCTCGACTGATGCTCCTACTATGCATTGTTTTCCCATTATCCCCCTGCCCTCGACTGCAGTCTAAACTTAAAAGCACTGTTTAATTTAGCAGATTATCTCGTGTTGTGCGTCGGTCCTTTTAAAGAGCAGCCACACTCAGTGCTGTCACTGGGACCTTCACAGAGTGTAATTGCAGGCCGATGGAATTTTCATACTGTGCCCACTTGAGCTGTGAAAGACACGAAGCAGTACCATTGGAGATTCGTGCCCTTCCAAGCTTGGGCTGTGTCTGGAGAGAGCATTATGAGCTGTCTGGTACTAAGGTGAAGTACTGGTGGCCACTGGTATTGGGAGCAACTTGAGATGGCCAATTAAGAGCACCAGACAAGAAGGGATTGGTCCACGGGTGATATTTCCCATGGAGTGCTGGCGCCAATATGCTAATTAAACAGCACTGCACCGAACTCAGGCCTTCCAGAGAAAGCCGCGAGCCTGCCAGACCCTAATTTGCAAACAAAATGTGATTGGCTTACAGGATCAGGTCCTCCTCTTTCTCCACTTTTGCAAAGGTGGCAACCTTGTTCTTCAGCAGGTACAAGTGGCCGGGCCCCCCCTACAAATAAAACACAGAACCTGTCAATAGGCAAGACTTAGCCATGGCGACATCACATTAACATCACTCTGCGACAACGCGCTTTGTGCAGATGCAACAAATTGTGGCAAAAAGGCAATTTCCCAGGATGCATTGGACTAGAAATTCGGGAGTGCCCAATTTTGGGTGCTCTTGGCGGGGGTGGAGTGGGAGGGGTGCAGGGCAATGTTCCCTCTAATTTTTTTGGGGGTCCCTTTAACAGGCTGCACGGCCCATTCAAAATTCCGCGCACGCGCGGTTTTCCTATTTAGAAGCCGGCTGCACTGGACTTGCTGCTCTGCATGGCTCAGTTTCATCGTGGGCTATGCATGGGACCTCCAAAGCACAAATACCCTGTGCCAGAATGGTGAGGTCCGAGATGCCACTGGACTCAGACTTTATTATTGTAATAGAGTAGGCATGGCGTTACAGTCCGCTGGCAAAGAGTGGGGGTGGGGGCAAGACAACGCGGGTCGAGTGTCAGGGCTGTGGGTCAGAAGTCAGGGGGGCAGTGATTGGGTCAGGGGGGCCATGAGTTGCAGAACCCCATGCGGAGACAGATAAGGAGCACCTCATGGAAATTCCAGGCAGATACTTTTTAGCCCTCGGTAAACAGCCTTGTAGCGCTGGGACCGGCAGTGATGCCACGATAGCGCCAAAGGTGGAGTGACCATGCACATGTCTGTCCCCCCGTCCAATCGCGTGTACGACACAGAGCAGGATAGTGGTTGATGGGCCACGATGGGATCCGTGAGGTCAAGGATGCGGGAATAGTGCTGAGCTCACACTCGGCTCACTAACAACTAAAGGGTCTTGTCTGACGGCGCGTCCAGTGTGGTCCTCGGACCTGGGAAGATTCATCTGTGTTGCAGAGCAAGAGACCAAGTGTGTGTCCTAACGATGATGGGCAGTGTCAGCGATAGCTGGCACGGCATCACCGACAGACTCACCTGACAGAAGATCAGCAGCTTCTGGATCTTGCAGCCCCTCCGATAGGTAGTCAGCTTTTTCTCAATCTCCTCTGCAAGGAAACAGGCTGGTCAGGCCACATTTCGTGCACTTTCCCGAAAAACAACAAGACAAGCAACAACGCCTCGACACGATTTAATACCCCCTTTATATTACAGCGTCGCAGCTAAGGCCCCATCACTGCGGATGAGCATGGTGATCTTACGATTCTCCTCTGGCAGGGTAGGTGCAAATCCTACAGCCATTGTTCAGCCTGGGGGGGCGGGCTGAAAGCTCAGTCCCAGCCATACAGAGTAGCAACGGCAGAAAATTAAAGTCGCAATGACAACTTCTAAACAACCGGGGCGAAAAGGGTTAAATTATGAGGATAAGTTACATAGACTAGGCTTGTATTCACTCGAGTACAGAAGATGAAGAGGCGATCTGACTGAGGTGATGAAGATGATTAAAGGATTTGATCGGGTCGATAGGGAGAAACTATTTCCTCTGGTGGGGGGAGTCCAGAACAAGTGGGCAGAACCTTAAGATTAGAGTTAGACTGTTCAAGGGTGAAATCAGGAAGCACTTCTTCACACAAAGGGTGGTGAAATCTGGAACTCTCTCCCCCAAAAAGCTGTTGAGGCTGGGGGGTCAATTAAAAATGTCAAAACTGAGATTGATAAATTTTTGTTAGGCAGCTGTATTAAGGGTTACGAAACTAAGGCGGGTAGATGGAGTTAAGATACAGATCAGCCATGATCTAATTGATTGGCTGAACAGGCTCGAGGGGCTGAATGGCCTCCTCCTGATCCCATGTTCCTAACTGAGCGTGCTCACCATTGGCCCGTGAGCTGTTCTTTCTCCAACATACCAATGGTTCCAGGTTCTACACCACCATAAGAACATAAGAAATAGGAGCAGGAGTAGGTCATGGGGCCCCTTGAACCTGCTCCGCCATTCAATAAGATCATGGCTGAACTTCTACATCAACTCCACTTTCTCGTCCTATTCCCATATCCCTTGATTCCCATAGTGCCCAAAAATCTATCGCTCTCAGTCTTGAATATACTCAACGACTGAGCCTCCACAGCCCTCTGGGGTAGAGAATTCCAAAGATTCACAACCCTCTGAGTGAAGAAATTTCTCCTCATCTCAGTCCTAAATGGCCGACCCCTTATCCTGAGACAATGACCCCTAGTTATTGACTCTCCAGCCAGGGGAAACAACCTCTCCGCATCTACCCTGTCAAGCCCTCTATGAATTTTATAGATTTCACTGAGATCACCTCCCATTCTTCTAAACTCGAGAATACAGGCCCATTCTACTCATCGAACAGCCCTCTCTTCCCAGGAATCAATCTACCATCAGGAGCTGCTGACACATTACACAACCACATCAATTAGGGGTAAAGCTGCGATATTGATCGGGTGCGAGAGACTGTGGGTCCA
This sequence comes from Somniosus microcephalus, assembly GCF_052327205.1. Lineage (NCBI taxonomy): Eukaryota > Metazoa > Chordata > Chondrichthyes > Squaliformes > Somniosidae > Somniosus > Somniosus microcephalus. The sequence goes on from NC_141009.1 coordinate 54,250,393, forward strand.
GCGTAGAACAGAGGCAGAACATGGACCATGCATGGCTGGGGGGGCGTCAGTGCCCTGCGAAGATCCTGGTTATTCTACTGTTATCACAGCCTGGGAGTGAACTTTCATAGGCTCCCTGACCGTTTAATAGCTGTTTATTTTACTGTGAAGTTCTCTCCAGTGCTTAGGGACCCTGATGAGAGTGCTGGAGGTAAGGATGCATTGTTAATCATAATGGCTGTAATGTTGCAGGCAATTTTTTTATTTAACAGATTCTAAAACAAAATGAATTTAAGAATAGAGTGGGCAGGGTTAAAAAAAAATAAGGTTTATATAGTGCTTTTCAGCACATTCCAAAGTGCTTTACAGCCAATTTAGTACTTTTGAAGTGTTGTCACTGTAGGAAACGCAGCATCCAATTTGCACACAGCAAGGTCCCACAAACAACAATGAGATAATGACCTGATTATCTGTTTTAGTGATGTTGATTGAGGGATAAATATAGACCAGGACACCAGGCTGAACTGCCCTGCTCTTCTTCAAATAGTGCCATGGGATCTTTTACATCCACCTGAGGGGGAAGACGGGGCATTGGATTAATGTCGCATCCAAAATATGGCACCCCCAACAGTGCAGCACTCCCTCAGCACAACACTAAAATCTCAGCCTAGATTTTGTGCTCAAGTCTCTGGAGTGGGACTTGAACCCACAACCTTCTGAGTCAGAGGCGAGAGGGTTACCACTGAGCCAAGGCTGACAGTTTAACCCCTTGTTTCACAGCAATCCCACCAAACTTGCTTAATTACATTAGAGGCAACTCTGTATTAGGAGAAAAGCAAAATACTGCGGATGCTGGAAATCGGAAATAAAAACAGAAAATGCTGGAAATACTCAGGTCAGGCAGCATCTGTGGAGAGAGAAACAGAGTTAACATTTCAGGTCGATGAAGATTCTGACCTGCTGAGTATTTCCAGCATTTTCTGTTTTTATTTCCGATTTCCAGCATCCGCAGTATTTTGCTTTTCTCCTAATACAGAGTTGCCTCTAATGTAAAGCAAAATACTGCGGATGCTGGAAATCGGAAATAAAAACAGAAAATGCTGGAAATACTCAGGTGGTCAGAATCTTCATCGACCTGAAATGTTAACTCTGTTTCTCTCTCCACAGATGCTGCCTGACCTGCTGAGTATTTCCAGCATTTTCTGTTTTTATTTCGGTAAGGAGACATTGGCTTATGAGTAAGCACCGTCGCCTGTGAGTCAGAAGGTTGTGGGTTCAAGCCTCACTCGAGGTTTGAGCACATAAATCTATGCTGACACTCCAGTGGAATGCTGCACTGTCGGCGGTGCCATCTTTAAGGCAAGATGGTAAACTGAGGCCACGTCTTCCTGTGCAGGTCAGATACAAAAGAGCCCATGGCACTTCGTTTGAAGAAGAGGAAAGGAGTTCTCCCGATGTCCTAGCCAGCATTTATCCCTCAATCAGCTCCTCCAAACACAGATAAACTGGCTATTCATCTATTGTTGATTGTGCAGCCTTGCTCTGAGCAACTGGCTGCTGCATTTTTCTATAAAACGAGAGCGACGACACCTCGAAAGCAATTCATTAGCTGTAAAGCAGTTTAGGCTGTGAAAGGCGCTATATAAAAGCAAATGCATTCTTTATACTCCATAATCCAACGCGAAAGTACAAGGGCCCAACATTTTTTGGGTGCTGTGATAAACATTATTTCAAATGAGTAAATTAAAAACCTAGGCATGAAACAGCTCAGTATCACCCGCTGGCAGTAATGGGCAGACACTCGAACTGAGGATACGATGAGCGGCTGGCTTCAGTGTCAACCCTCCTTTGTCCAACCTGTCCTCCATTTTGGAAGATGGCCCCACAAATACACCCAATTGCTGCAGGTCATACGGTCATCATGGTGCCAGCATTGCACGGACTCTTATAAAACGATTGCGTGCATTGCCTGAAGGAGCGGTCCAGTCATTGACCAGCTGCTCTGCTAATAAAGTCCTGCATTTATATAGCGTCTTTCACCACCTCAGGACACCCCAAAGCACTTTACAGCCAATCAAGTACTTTTGAAGTGTAGTCGCTGTTTCAATGTAGGAAACGTGGTCGACAATTTGCACACAGCAAGCTCCCACAAACAGCAATGAGATAAATGACCAGATAATCTGTTTTTTTTCATGTCGGTTGAGGGGCAAATATTGGCCAGGAAACTGAGGAGAACTCCGCTGCTCTTCTTCCAAGTAGTGCCATGAGATCTTTTACATCCACCTGAGGGGGCAGATGGGGCCGCAGTTTAATGTCTCATTCGAAAGACGGCACCTCCGACAGTGCAGCACTCCCTCAGCACTGCACTGGAGTGTCAGCCTAGATGCTCGAGTCTCTAGAGTGGGACTTGAACCCAGGACCTCCTGACGCAAAGGCGAGAGTGCTCCCCAACTGAGCCACGGCTAATGTTTCACTTTGTTGGCTGCACCTCACAGCGCATCATTTATCATTGATTTAGTTTAGGGCCTGTAACTTAAGGCAAGGTGAGGCTTTTAAACGCTGCTTTCTCATTGGCTTCTAACCACCATGTGATACCAACAACCAGTCAGACTTAGCGAGATCCACTCACCTAAGATGTCATCAAAAGTGGCATGTTCATGGTCCTGTAGGAGAAGTGAGAAATCTTATTATCCTTTTAAACATTTAGAACCTTTGAGTGACACTCTGCCCACTCCTTTTCTTGGCTTGGATTTTTTTTTAACTTTTCTGCTGGTATGGCCAAGCAGGGTGAAGTGTCAGGCTAAAGCTCTGATCTCTTTTGTTTCTGAATGCTACTACTATGAAAAAGCTAACAAAAACAAAATGCTTTGGAAGTTGGGTGTGCAGTGTGTTCGAGACTGTAGCATTAGTTCAAATCCAGCTCTGACTAATGCAATTCTGCTCGAGCCCCAGTGAAGTGAGCTGGGCAGTCTCAATCCAGTTCTTACTAGTGTAAGTCAAGAGTGCAAGCGGACGGCAATTTTAATTTGTGCTCGAGATGTGGACAGCATTTATTGCCCACTCCTAGTTGCCCCGAGGGCGCCAAGAGTCAGCCACGTAGTGCGGGACTGAAGTCAAATGTAGGCCGGAGCCTATACCTTGTCAATTGGGCAATCTCAGCCAGAGGCTAGCAGGCACGGAGAACGTGAAGCCACACTAGGAGTGCTCATCCCAGGTTGAGAGTATTGCACATTGTTGGGTCTGAGTAAAAGGAACTCTACCCTTCAAGCTGTCTCCTCCTGATGCTGGAGTCCCAAATTAGAAAGGTGTCTCAGTCCCCGGCGCGAATATATTTGATGAGTACACAAATTTCATAGAAGACTCGTAGAATCATACAGCACAGAAGGAGGCCATTCGGCCCATCGTGTCTGTGCCGGCTCTTTGAAAGAGCTATCCAATTAGTCCCGCTCCCCTGCTCGTTCCCTATAGTCTTGCCAATTTGCCAAATATTTTTTTTTTTTTTTTAAATAAGCAGTGCCACCATCGCAGCAATGGTGGGAGAGCGGTTTTCTCCTCGCCTCCACAGGGCTGCTGTGTCACTGTGTAGTGGCATCGAGTGAGGGCTCGTCTCTCAAGGCAAGGACCTATTGGAAGGGAGGCTCGCCCTTTTTTTTTTTTTTTAAAAAGAGGCAGTATTCACCATCAAGACCCTTTTATGAAGCGGAAAGGCCTCCAATACATTTTTTAATGTATTGGGTTCACTGGCCAGTATCATAACCATTGAAGTAAAACCAGAAAATGCTGGGAATGCGCTAGCATGTCAGTCAGCACGAGAGACAGAGAAAGACGGGTTAGTGCTTTGGGTAGGATTATTCGGGATTTTTTTCTCATGCAGCGAGTTGTTGTGATGTGGAATGCACTACCTGAAAGGGTGGTGAAAGCTGATTCAACAGCAACTTTCAAAAGGGAATTGGATAAATACTTGAAAGGGAAAAATTGGCAGGACTATGGGGAAAGAGCAGGGGAGTGGGACTAATTGGATAATGGCTTCAAAGAGACTTTTCTTTTAACTTTCTCCAATATTTTTAAAACTAAAACAAAACTGAAAAATACACACTTTTTTTTAATGCCCCCCCCCCCCCACGATGTTGGGTGTTGCTCACAGAAGGGTCCTGGCGAGTCACCTTGAATTCCTGGAGACAATTCCAGGGCAATCCAGTTTGCTGTGCGCGATAAGCCCCTCGGCTTTCGCTCAGCCAAAGCTTAAAGGAGCCGAGAAACCCGAAACCCAAGGCCCAAAGCCGCTGTACTCACGTAAAGGATGGGGATGACGGAGGGGTCGTCTCTGCGAATGATGGTTGGGATGTACTCCGCCTTGGGGACCTTGGATGAAATGAGCTGCGAATGAAGCAACACAATTATCTGAAGTGATGATCACCGTGCCGGGGTGTGGGGGGGAGCCTTATCTGAGAGTTGGCGCTGCGATCGCTCCAAGACCGCAAGAGTGACAGGTCATTTCAAACATTCAAACTGTGCACTGACACTTGCTTTACATCATGAAATAGCACATTTGATTAAACGCAGAATAAAGAAAATGAAAGTTTGATCAAACAGTTGTAATCCCCCAGTTTATAATATCACACATTTGTTTTTTTTAAACTATACGGTTCTCAGCAATGCCAGTGTGTTGGCAACAACAATTCCAACATTTGAAGGTGTATTGCTTTTCAGGAATCTCATTGGCCAATTGTAATCACGTGATTTTACAAATTGCTTCGTGACACTTTTAAACAATCTCATTGGCCAACAGTGATCATGTGACTGATCTGGGTGCATTGCTTTCTAGTAATCTCATTGGCTGCTGGTAAGCACCTGACTAACCCAAGTTGTTCAGCGTCTGGTTGGCAGGGCTCTGAACCAATGCCAGTAAAGGTAGGCCAAGGGGAAGGAGGGGCCTTCTCCATCTGTAGCAATGGTTGCTCACTCCTACCATGGACTCCAGCTCTGTGGACAGCCCAGATAAAGCCACTGCCTCAGCCCCGCAGCTCGAAAGCTTCTGGGTCACTACCCGAGTTCAACAACAACTTGCATTTATATAGCACCTTTAACATAGAAAAACGTCCCAAGGCGCATCACAGGAGCGTTATTAGACAGAATTTGACACCGAGCCACGTAAGGAACTATTCGGACAGGTGGGTCAAAGAGGTCGTTTTTAAGAAGCGTGTTAAAGGAGGAGAGAGAGGTGGAGAGGTTTAGGGAGGGAATTCCAGAGCTTAGGGCCTTGGCAGCTGAAGGCTCGGCCGCCAATAAAGGGGGTGAAGGAAATAGGGATGCGCAAGAGGCCAGAATTGGAGGAACGCAGAGTTCTTGGAGGGTTCTAGGACTGAATGAGGTTACAGAGGTAAGGAAGGGCGAGGCCATGGAGCGCTTTGAACACAAGGATGACAGTTTTAAATCTGAGGTGTTGCTGGACCGGGAGCCAATGTAGGTCAGCAAGCACAGGGGTGATGGGTGAACAGGACTTGATGTGAGTCAGGACACGTTCAGTATAAAAGGACACAGATTCCCCTTGGGAACCACCCAGAGAAAAATGTGTGACAATTGAATCTGGGCCACTATGGGGGGGTGGGGGGGGGGGGGGTGCTGCTCCAGAGCAAGAGTTAACCTGGCTTGTTCAGTGACTTCAGACCTGTGTTGAAAGGTTTGGACTTTTAACGCGGGGCTTCACACTGAAAATCTTACCATAATCTTGGGCGGGACAAAGTCTTCGCCATCACATGACAACAGCTCCAACTCCTTCTCCGCCTCCCAGCTGAGATCGTCAAAGTTGTCATCTAAAGCACTGCACGAGCTCTGCAACTCCTGACCTGGTGTGACGCAAGGAGGAGATCAGACAAGGGTTACCATGGAGATATAGGCTTGGTTCCGGCTGTGCGGCCTTTTCGCATAAACCTTTCATAAAGAAGCACTGTCGGGGCTGGGTTCAAAAGACAGCCCATCTGTTGCTCGGATGTTATGTGTCTTCATTATGCACGGTGATGAGCTGCTCTCACGAGGAGACGCGGTTACAGTGACTGGAATAGCAGGGCCAGTGCAACGAACGATGAGAGGAATAGTCAGGAATCTGGATTATCAGGTCACCTCAGGGACTGACAATCAGAAAGCACAGATCACACACACAATATAACAACACGGTCATCTCCCCTTCATGTTTCCATTAAGTCACTGAAAGCAAATGGTGATTAGTCATCTTACAATAGAACAAGGATGAACCCAGAGCCAGAATTTGGAACACGATTGAATAAACTGGGGTTGAATTCAATTTTGGATGATTCAGTCCTGTTGCTTTATATTTGACCTGGCCCCCGTCTATGTAATGTCTTATCGTCCATTTTCCACATTGGTGGCTAACACAAACAGCACATCACTTATCCCCACTGTGTTTGATTTAATATTTCTCTCCTTGTGTTCATCAGCTAAAGGATGTCTGAAGAAATATAGAACATTTTTCAGTTCTGTCATCATCAAATACTCCCAGGTCAGGTCCAGCATAGGCTAGATATAGAATAGGTTTCATTTACAGTGTCCTATCACACACTTCCAGATCAGTTACAGCATAGGCTAGATATAGGACGAGGAGAAATTTCTTCACTCGGAGGGTTGTGAATTTTTGGAAAGCTCTACCCCAGAGGGCTTTGGATGCTCGGTTGTTGAGTATATTCATGACTGAGATCGATAGATTTTGGGGCATCAAGGGATATGGGGATAGGACGGGAAAGTGGAGTTGGTGTAAAAGTTCAGCCATGGTCTTATTGAATAGCAGAGCAGGCTCGAGGGATTGTATGGCCTACTCCTGGTTCTATTTCTTATGTTCTTAGGATAGGTTTCCTTTATACTGTCCTATCACACACTTCCAGGTTATGTACAATATGGGCTAGATATAGAGTAGGTTCCAGTTACACTGTCCTGTCATGCACTCCCGGGTCAGTTGCAGCATAGGCTAGATATAGGGTAGATTTAAATTAAACTGTCCCATTAAGCACCCCCAGGTCAGGCACAACATGGATTAGAGAGAGTAAGATCCATTGAAACTGTCCCATCAAGCACCACACTACCAGATGTCTCAATTTCTTCCAGGAGCTCCGAACCCAAAGTCTCCATTCTTCTGAATACTCTTCCCAAGTGATTCCTTTGGACTGTGCTTTGGTTACTGTTAGAGACTGCGCCTGAACTATAGTCCTGTTGAATTTCTGAGTGGCTGTACAGGTAAAGGCTTTGGGGTCAAATCCGTCTTGGCCTCGTACCAGGCAGCCCCTGTCCAAACCTGGCCCTGCAGCCTCACTATTCACCCTCAGGGCCTTGTAACAGACAGTGGGGCTCATTTTAACTTTGGGCAACAGTGTAAAACAGGCAACATCAGATTATCCACCCGTTAGACATCGTTCCCTATTTTTGTTCCCATTGAAGTCAACGGAAATGAGAATCAGGAGATGTATAACGGGAGGCTGATCCGATAACACCTGTTTTACACTATCGCCCAAAGTTAAAATGACCCACTTACTGTTTGCAACCCAACTACCCAATCAGATAGCTGGATTTCAGACATGAATTGATAGCATAAGGGGATGTGCAAGGTATAACGAGAGAAAAGTTGCCATTTATATGGCACTTCATCATGTTTTCAGGATGTCCCAAAGTGCATCATTTCCAACAACTTCCTTCTGAAGTAGTCATTGTTGTTATGTCGGCAAACATGCCAGCTAGTTTGTACACAGCAAGATCCCACAAAGAGCCAAATGAACAATCAAATAAGCTGTTTTTGTTGTGTTGTTTGAGGGACGTTGGCCAAAAACCAGGAGAACTCCCAGCTCTTTTTCCAAAAAGAGCCCTGGGATGCTTTACGTCCATGTGAGCAGGCAGACGGGTCCACAGTTTGAGTCTCATCTGAAAGCCAGCACCACCAACAATGCAGCATGCCCTCAGCCTGCATGATGTGCTCAAGCCCCAAGTGGGGCTTGAACCCACGGCCTTCTGAGTGAGTGAAAGGTGAGACAAATAAAGTGATGTGAAAAATAATGGATGAACCTACTGTCTCGAGGGTCGCACATCAAATCGGATTTCACTGGTGTGGGGTCACTCCAGGAGCGACCGAAACTCTTCTCAAGTCGTTCAGAAAAACCTGAAAAAGGAAAAGAATATGAACTATACCAAGATGTATACGCACACGTATATAAAATTATCACATAATATATATACCGGAAGGGTACACAGACACATATGTCATGTACAGAAGAGATATCTATAATGAATGTACACATACATATAATATACATGCACACACACATATATATATATATACACACAGTATATATAAAACCACACGGTCCTGGTGTGGAGCGTCGCTCACAGGGAAAGCATCTTGGGATATCATGAATGCACTGCCCACAATTTCCCCATTCATTCATTTTATATTATGTGAATATGGTATGTACATATAACACGTATATATGTTTACACATATGTTACACACATGTATGTGGATATAAGGTACATAACGTGCATATAATGTATGTGTCTATAAATAATCTATATAATTCATATAACATATACATAATATATAACGCATGTATAATTTATATGCAGACATAATATACAGGTGATGTATATGCAGCATATACAATGCATGTATAACATAAATACTATAATAATGTATATAACACGTGCACATCATATCTAATGTACATATACATATATATATAAAAATGTAACTAACATGTACAGTACACATGTATACAACACATAATATACACACGCACAGTGTAAACATGTATAACACACATGTATCGTGTATTTAACACTTATGTATAACATTTCTCCTGCTGTCATTTGCATCCAATTATAGGTCCGTTTTCCTACTCCCTGGTTTATCTCATTTATTTTATGCTCATCAAGTTGAGGGATGTCAGTGTTCGGGAATTGGGACTCTTCCCATTCTCACACCAAGCACTGGGCAGAGCGCAGCCAGATGCAGAGTAAAGCCTCTTCCCGAACTCTCATACATGCCCCCAGAGGGATCAGGATTCCCAGGAGCTTCTGTGCGGCTGCAGCTCCCAATCCCGACTCTCCAGCCCCTGCAATGCTCGTGGAAACCGGCCGCCTGACTCCCAACAAGACTGCCATTTCATTATTGTTTTCAACCGCCAGGGTGAGCATAATAAACAGGTAGTGGAGCAGGACTGCGGCCAGGCCAGGAGAAACACCATAGGGGTGAAATTCACTATCGCCCAGGAGTGGGCGCTAACTTTGGAAAAGTTTGAGATTTAGCGCCAGGTGCTAATGAATCTCGCTGCATGCAAAATTCAGTGTCATCGCTCAAAGGATGGAAGCACTAAATCAAACGCTAATGACCTAGCTCAGTGGCGTTAGACTCAAAGCGCTAAGCAATTTCAGGTGCAGTCTAATCACTAGTCATCGTTACCACAGGCTCTTTCCAGTTCTTAAAAGGGAGGTTCAATCATGCTGCAGAACCTCATTCTCAGCATTGCTGGTTCTGCAGCAGTCTCAGCAAGCAGCAGAAGGCCAAAGAGAAGGAATCGGAGCATTGAAGGAGGTGTCATTGTGGCAGATCAACCGCCCAGGGAGAGAGCTCACAGAATCCTGCCACCAGGCATTGGAGGCGTTGGTCTTCGCTGTGAAGAGACGGAGGGCAGTGCTGTACCCAGCAAGTGGCAGGAGGCCCTCGCCACAAGTCTTCCGTGCCATGTGGAGGGAGGTAGCCCAGCAGGTCTCGGGAGCACTGTGGTCCCCAGGACCCCCACACAGTGCGGGAAGAAATTTAACAACCTCACTCGGGTGGTCAGGGTGAGTCAATGCTTCAACAAATGCTACACACCACCATCTGAACCACAGTCTGCACACACTGCCCAAAGCACCGCACCCCCAGCACTCACCCACCAACAATCTCCACCTACCAACACTCACACCCACATCTCACACCTTGCACACAATGACAGCTATTTAACTACAGCAGGCACATCTCCCAAACACATTGTTCCACACTCACTCACACACATTCCTCTCTCTTGCATGCCAAGGTCGTTCACAACAGGAGGGAACAGGAGTGCACAGGCGGGGGGAGGGGGGGACAACCTGACTCCCAACCACTTTCTGAGCTGGAGGAAAGAGCACTGCACATTATTGGGCACCACATCATGGGCGCCGTGGCCACCGGAGACATTAACCCCCTTGGGGACAACAACGGCATGTTCATCCCTACTCTTTCTTCTCACATCCCACTTCCCCCTCACCCCACAAGCGTTTCCCACCAATCCACCTGTATGCATGCCTTTTTCCCTTCCTGCCCCCCTCCCCTCACCTTAACCCGACTCTTGTGCCTTGATGCTTTCAGATAACGAGCAAGCACCTGAGCAGCCCGTCCCGGAGGGCACCTGAGAGAGGCGGGAGAAGAGGAGGAGGAAGAACACACCGCGTCACTGCATGTCTCACCCGCAGGCACCAGCTCAGATACTGGCACTATGCATTCTTTAGAGGCTAGTGGAGTAGCGGGATCTGCACAGGGTGATGCACCGGGGATGAGCAGGTTGCAGCAAGGCCAGGGGGAAAGGGTAGCTCGGGGGCCAGCTCCCCATAGGGCGAGTTTGCGCGTGAGTTTTGCTGCACAGGACCCAGATGAGGACCTCGATGCGGAGGCCTTTAGAAGAAGGGTGATGGGCATGCACACGGAAATCATAGGTACGTGGCAAGGGTGCCCACGAGCCTCTCGGCAATGTTAAGGAGAGTGGAGGAGTCCGCCTCCAACATTGCACCGGAGCTTTCATGGTGTTGCAGCAGGCCAGCAATCTGCACTCCAGCAGATTGGTAGTGATGCGGAGGTGCTGCCCCAGGGGAGTGGCAGTAGGTCAGTGGAGCAGGAAGCTGCTATCCTCTCTCAGGACGACAGCATTCCTGCTCCCACCACTGGCACTCCGCCATTGCCCTTGTCGCTGCCTGTCATCCAGCCAGCCCAGACTGCCGCCACCCATGCTGAGGTGGTGCAGTCTACAGCCAGGCCTTCCCAGGCCCAGAGCTGGTCGAGGGCGTCCTGCAAAGCCATCTGAAGCCTTCCACCAGCCCTGCTGTAGCCACTGGGCCAACACTTCATAAGACCACTAGAACAGGAAAAGACACAGTAATGAGAGGCACAAGGGATTGCACAAGGGTGAATAGCTAATATTGTTGTTGTAAATATGTGTTCAGTGATTATTGATAAATTTATTAATTGGCTTTGGATGATTTTGTGGTGTCTCTCATTTCAGCTTTGCGCTGTGATATGGCCTGCAACAGGGATGGAATGATGGGGATGTGGTGAGTAATGGGGATCTGGGGTTTAATTTATTAGAACTGCAGTCTGAGGAGACGATAACGGACGGCCTTTCCAGAAGGCCGATTGAGTGGCTGCCTCCTCCCTCGCTCCTGTTCCTCCTCCTCCTTGTCTTTCTCCTCCTTCTGAGGTGGTCCCGCAATCCCTGGTCGCAAGGGCTGGGCCTTCATGATGGGCAGATTATGGAGCTTGCAGCAAACCACGACGAAATGGGACACCCGCTCAGCCGAGTACTGGAGGGCACCACCCGAGCGGTCAAGGCAACGGAACCGTTGCTTGAGCACCCCAATGGTCTGCTCGATGATGCTGCTGGTGACGGCATAGCTCTCATTATATGAGTGCTGGGCAAGAGTGCTGGGGTTGCGGAGGGGAGTCATGAGCCAGGTGGACAGCAGATAGCCCTTGTCTCTGACCAGCCACCTGCAAGCTTGATGAGGTGGCTGGAAGAGAGCTGGCACACCGGTCTGGCGCAGGATGAAGGCATCGTGGCTGCTGCCAGGATAGCGGGCACTCACATTGAGGGTTAGCTGTCTGTGGTCGCACACCAACTGCAGATTAAGTGAGTGAAACATAGAAGATAGGAGCAGGAGTAGGCCATTCGGCCCTTCGAGCCTGCTCCGCCATTCAATGAGATCATGGCTGATCATCCAAATTCAGTACCTGGTCCCTGCTTTCTCCCCATATCCCTTGACCCGTTTAGCCTCAAGAAATATATCCAACTCTTTCTTGAATATATTTAATGAACTGGCCTCCACTGCCCTCTGTGGCAGAGAATTCCACAGGTTCACCACTCCCTGGGTGAAGAAATTCCTCCTCATTTCAGTCCTAAATGACTTACCCCTTATCCTTAGACTATGACCCCTGGTTCTGGACTCCCCGGCCATCAGAAACATCCTTCCTGCATCTAGTCTGTCCAGGCCTGACAGAATTTTATAGGTTTCGATGCGATCCCCTCTCAATCTTCTAAACTCCAGTGAGTATAAGCCCAATCGACACAATCTCTCCTCATACGTCATTCCTGCCATCCCAGGTATCAGCCTGGTGAATCTTCGCTGCACTCCTTCCATGGCAAGTACGTCCTTCCTCAGGTAAGGCGACCAAAACTGCACACAATATTCAAGGTGCAGTCTCACCAAGGCCCTGTACAACTGTAGCAAGACATCCTTGTTCCTGTACTCAAACCCTCTTGCTACGAAGGCCAACATACCATTTGCCTTCTTAACCGCCTGCTGCACCTGCATGCTTACCTTCAGCGACTGGTGCACAAGAACACCCAGGTCTCTTTGCACTTCCTCTTCTCCCAATCTATTGCCATTCAAATAATAATCTGCCTTCCTGTTTTTGCCACCAAAGTGGATAACTTCATTTATCCACATTATAGTGCATTTGCCATGTTTCTGCCCAATCACCCAACCTGTCCAAATCGTACTGGAGTTTCACGACATCCTCCTCACAGCATACCCTCCCACCCAGCTTTGTGTCGTCTGCAAATTTGGAGATACTACATCCAATTCCCTCGTCCAGATCATTAATATATATTGTGAACAGCTGGGGTCCTAGGACCGATCCTTGCGGTACCCCACTAGTCACTGCCTGCCACTCGGAAAACGACCCGTTTATTCCAACTCTTTGCTTTCTGTCCGCCAACCAGTTCTCTATCCAAGTCAATACCTTGCCCCCAATCCCATGTGCCTTAATTTTGCACGCTAATCTCTTATGCGGGACCTTATCAAAAGCCTTCTGAAAGTCCAAATACACCACATCCACTGGTTCTCCCTTATCTATTTTACCAGTCACATCCTCAAAAAATTCCAGTAGATTAGTCAAGCATGATTTAACTTTTGTAAATCCATGTTGACTTTGTCCGATCCTGTCACTGCTTTCCAAGTGCTCTGCTATTACATCTTTTATAATAGATTCTAGCATTTTCCCCACTACCAATGTCAGGCTTACCGGTCTATAATTCCCTGCTTTTTCTCTACCACCTTTTTTGAATAGTGGGGTAACATTAGCTACCCTCCAATCCATGGGTACTGTTCCAGAGTCTATCGAGTTCTGGAAGATGACCAGCAATGCATCTACTATTTCTAGGGCTACTTCCTTAAGTACCCTGGGATGTAGATTATCAGGCCCTGGGGAATTATCGACCTTCAGTCCCATCAATTTTCCTAACACCATTTCCCTACAAATACTGATTTCTTTCAGTTCCACCCTTTCATCAGACCTTATGTTCCCCGGCATCTCTGGGAGGTTATTTGTGTCCTCCTTTGTGATGACAGAACCAAAATATGTTGGTCTGCCATTTCTTTGTTCCCCATTATAAATTCCCCTGATTCTGACTGCAAGGGACCTACGCTTGACTTCACCAACCTTTTTCTCTTCACATATCTATAAAAGCTTTTACAGTCAGTTTTTATCCCTGAAAGCTTACTCTCATATTCTATTGTCCCTTTCTTAATTAATCCCTTTGTCCTCCTTTGTTGAATCCTAAACTGTTCCCAATCCTCAGGATTATTGCTTTTTCTGGCCAATTTATATGTCCTCTCCTTGGATCTTATACTATCCCTAATTTCCCTTGTTAGCCACGGTTGAGTCACCTTTTTTGTTTTATTTTTATGCCAAACTGGGATGAACAAATTCTGTAGCTCATCCATTCGGTCTTTGAATGTTTGCCATTGCCTATCCACCGTCAACCCTTTGAGTGCCATTCCCCAATCAATCCTACCCAACTCGCTCCTCAGACCATCGTAGTTTCCTTTATTTAAATTGAGGACCCTAGTCTCCGAGTCAACTACTTCATTCTCCATCTTAAATGAAGAATTCGATCATATTATGATCGCTCCGACCCAAGGGGCCTCGTACAACAAGATTGCTAATTAATCCTTTCTCATTACATAATAGCCAGTCTAAGATGGCCTGATCTCCGGTTGGTTCCTCGACATATTGGTCCAGGAAACCATCCCGTAAACACTCCAGGAATTCCTCCTCCACAGTGGTGACCTTTACGATTACGGAAGACCTCAGCATTGTTATGCGGTGCCCGCAAAGCCACGTGGGTGCAGTCAATGGCGCCCTGTACCATGGGGAAGCCCGCTATCCTTGCAAAGTCACATGCATGCTCGTCCTGCTTCTCTCTGGTGATGGAGAAGGAAATGCAGTCCCTTCTCCTACTGTAGAGAGCTTCTGTGACCTCCTCGATGCAGCGATGGACAGCGAACTGTTCACTATATCTCCTGTTGCAGGCTGGAAGGATCCGCGGGCGAAGGTGACCTTGACTGCCACTGAGCGCCGTGGTCGCCCTGAATTGAGGCTCGAGGTCTGGTTGCAGGAGGTGGCAGAGTCCTGTGTCCACCTCCTTTGCTTGAAGTGGAGCCTTCTAATACACTGCTCCTCGCTTAATTGGAGGTAGTGGAAGTGCTCTCAGAATATCCTCGGAGGGTAAGGCCTCCTGTTGAGAGCCCCGATGGCCCTTCTCCTCCCTCTGGCCAATTGTCCCAATCTTTCTTGCTGCCTCCGCTCCCTCCACAGTAGATCCTGGAGGGCGAGGTTGACTGCCAGTACAGCCCCCATTAATGTAACGATGTGTAGCACTTTGAAATTTTGTCAGAATAAATGTAACAAATATTTAGTAGCCACAACGCTCCTGATACTAAAGAAACTTTAAACGACTGAATTAAACTCTTGCACAATCGCAAACTGACCAGGAAGCAGTGAAACAGCACTAACCCGACAGCTGCGACGGATCCCGTTAAATATCATCCCTGGAGCCGCCATCGTCTGCTTCACACCTCCTCTTCCTGTCGTTGTCGGGGCGAGGCACTAAGGCAGGGGGCGATAATCACGCCTCCTCCCTCACTCCTGTTCCTCCTCTTCGCCTTCCTCATGCACACTGCCCTCACGATCTGCCTGGTGCTAAAGCTCCAGGCGCTAACTGTTAGCAGCGGCGTACTGGGATGACTAGATTTGGCGTGAGGCACTGGATTTGCCTCACCCCGGCGCTACTTCATTTACGTCCCGTTAGCGCCCCTGCCAGGCGTTAACGGGAGACCCTACCCAACCGAATCTCTTCCCCAATAAGTCCAGCAAATCAAATCCAAAGCTGTGGTGTGGAGCGGAGGGATTCTAAACTAAAATAGCGATCGTGAGAGAAACAGAGAGAGATAAAGAGAACTTCCTCAATTTAAACATTTTCATCCTCATGTTCAAATCCCTACATGGCCTCACCCCTCTCTATCTCTGTAACCTCCTTCAGTCCTACAACCTTCGAGAACTTTGCATCCCTTCAACTCTGGCCTCTTGTGTATCCCCCACTCCCTTCGCCTCACGTTTGATGGCTGTGCTTTCAGCTGCCTAGGCCCCAAGCTCTGGAATTCCCTCCCTAAACCTCTCTGTCTCTCCACTTCTTTCTTCTCCTTTTGAAATGCTCCTTAAAATTTAGCTCTTTGACCAAGCTTTTGGTCACCTGTCCGAATGTTTCCTGCTTTGACTCGGTGTCAAACTTTCTTTGAAAACGCTCCTGCGTAGCGCCCTGGGACGTTTCCTGCGTTAAAGGCGCTGTATAAATACAAGTTATTGCTGATGTTGAAAGTTCTGTAGGCTGTGGGACTGAGCCAGGAATGAGCTGATCGCCGCTCACCAGCAGCGCTGCTCACCAGCAGCAGCGAGAACACGGAAGAGTGCGCTCCGTATAAAACCACGAGCAACCCTACGAGATATCTGCGATATAATAGTGAGTCACACCCACTGATCGACAGCAGGGTGTGAAACACGACGCTTTCTGCAAACCTCCCTTCGCCATGAGAATCGAACACGGAAACGACAGGATTCAGAAGAACATAATAAATAGGAGCTGGGATCGGCCATTTGAGCCTGCTCCGCCATTCTATAAGATCATGGCTGATCGTCTCCCTCAACTCTACATTCCCACACTATCTCCATATCCCTCGATTGCCTTAATATCCAAAAATCTATCGATCTTGGTCTTGAAAAATCTCAACAACTGAGCCTCCACAGCCCTCTGGGATAAAGAATTCCAAAGATTCACAACTCTTTGAGCAAAGAAACTTCTCCTCATCTCAGTCCTAAATGGCCAACCACTTATTCTGAGACTGTGACCCCTGGTTCTAGATTCCCCAGCCAGGGGAAACATCCTCCCAGCATCTACCCGGTCAAGCCCCTTAAGAATTTTATATGTTTCAATGAGATCACCTCACATTCTTCCAAACTCTAGAGAATATAGGCCCAGTCTACTCAATCTCTCCTCATAGGACAACCCCCCATCCCAGGAATCAGTCTGGTGAGCCTTTGTTGCACTCCTTCTATGTCAAGTATATCCTTCCTTAGGTAAGGAGACCAAAACTGTGCACACTACTCCAGGTGTGGTCTCACCAGGGCCCTATATAATTATAGCAAGATTTCTTTACTCTTCTACTCTAATCCCTTTCTAATAAAGGCTAACATACCATTTGCTTTCCTAATTTCTTGCTGTACCTACATGTTAACTTTCTGATTCCTCGTGCTAGTGAGCACCGAGCTCGAACACTGCCCTTTGAGTTACCTGCACACCTCGACACACTCAGGTAGGACGCAGCATGCCGGGGGGAGAGGTCAGCTCGTCGAGGGGAAGAGGTCAAGGCATCGAGGGGTGCGGTCAGGGGGCTGAGGGGAAGAGGTCAGCGTGTCGAGGGGAGAGGTCAACGCTTGCACTCCTTGTGCTGCTGATACACAGCAACTCCCTCCCAGCACCATGGAGCCACATGGCAGATGCAGTATAAACGTGGATAAATGTGAAGGTATCCACTTTGGTAGGAAAAACAGAAAGGCAGAGTATTATTTAAATGGTGATAGATTGGGAAATGTTGATGTACAAAGCGACTTGGGTGTCCTTGTACACCAGTCACTGAAAACAAACATGCAGGTGCAGTAAGCAGTTAGGAAGGCAAATGGTGTGTTGGCCTTCATTGCAAGAGGATTTGAGTACAGGAGCAAGGTTGTCTTACTACAGTTATACAGGGCCTTGGTGAGACCACACCTGGAGTACTGTGTGCGGTTCTGGTCTCCTTACCAAGGAAAGGATATACTTGCCATAGAGGGAGTGCAGCGAAGGTTCACCAGACTGATTCCTGGGATGGCAGGACTGTCGTATGAGGAGAGATTGAATCGACTAGGCCTGTATTCACTAGAGTTTAGAAGAATGAGAGGGAATCTCATTGAGACGTATAAAATTCTGACAGGGCTAGACAGACTGGATGCAGGGAGGATGTTTCCCCTGGCTGGGGGGTCTAGAACGAGGGGTCTCAGTCTCAGGATACGGGGTAGGACATTTAGGACTGAGATGAGGAGAAATGTCTTCACTCAGAGGGTGGTGAACCTGTGGAATTCTCTACCACAGAAGGCTGTGGAGGCCAAGTCACTGAATATATTTAAGAAGGAGATAGATAGATTTCTAGACACAAAAGGCATCAAGGGGTATGGGGAGAGAGCGGGAATATGGTATTGAGATAGAGGATCAGCCATGATCATATTGAATGGCGGAGCAGGCTCGAAGGGCCGAATGACCGACTCCTGCTCCTATGTTTCGAAGTTTCTGTGAGCCCTGGCATCTAATCGCACAGCTGACCGCTCAGCACTGAGGTCCATCTTATTAATTTCCCCCACGTGTTGCAGTCATTAATGCCGAGTCTCGCCGAGAGTAAGCTGCTGGGTGTTCTTAATCAAGTTTGACACTGGCGCCCGAGGGGATGTCTTTAATTAGTCTTTAACATAAGCAAGGCAATAATGTAGTTAAAGTGCAGATTACCGTTAAATAATGCATGAAAGGACTGGGCTGGGGACGGGTGATGTAATCCACTTGCGGATTTAATAAGGAACTATACACATACCTTGGAATCAGAACAGCTGCCCTGTCCCCTGTTGCAGCTCACAGCCTATTTTTAATCATTTTGCCCCTTTACTCTGCCTCTTCCTTACCTGAGGTTGTCGCCTCCACTTGGATTCCGTGGATGCCAGCTGCCCTTTTAGCACCGCGGCCAAGTGACTATTTTCCCGTGGGAGCGACGGTGCTCTATTACACCAGGGGTTTCCGCCCCTGCCACAGCACCGAAACGTCTATCAAAGTCACAAATGACATCCTGTGTGACTGTGACAAAGGTAAACTATCCCTCCTCGTCCTGCTCGACTTGTCTGCAGCCTTTGACAGGTTTGACCACTCCATCCTTCTCCAATGCCTCTCCACCGTCGTCCAGCTGGGTGGGACTGCACTCGCCTGGTTCCATTCTTATCTATCTAATCATAGCCAGAGATTCACCTGCAACGGCTTCTCTTCCTGCTCCCACATCACTACCTCTGGTGTCCCCCAAGGATCTATCCTTGGCCCCCTCCTATTTCTCATCTACATGCTGCCCCTTGTAAACATCATCCGAAAACACAGCATCAATTTCCACATGTACGCTGATGACACCCAGCTCTACCTCACGACCACTTCTCTCGACCCCTCCACGGTCTCTAAATTGTCAGGCTGCTTGTCCAACATCTAGTTCTGGATGAGCAGAAATTTTCTCTGATTAAATATTGGGAAGACTGAAGCCATTGTCTTTGGTCCGCTCCACAAACTCCGTTCCCTAGCCACTGACTCCATCCCTCTCCCTAACATCTGTCTGAGGCTGAACCACACTGTTCAAAACCTCGGTGTCATATTTGACCCTGAAATGAGCTTCCGACCACATATCCACAGCATAACTAAGAACGCCTATTTCCACCTCCGTAACATCGCCTGTCTCCGCCCTTGCCTCAGCTCATCCGCTGCTGGAACCCTCATCCATGCCTTTGTTACCTCTAGACTTGACTATTCCAACGCACTCCTGGCTGGCCTCCCACATTCCACCCTATGTAAACTTGAGGTCATCCAAAACTCAGTTGCCCGTGTCCTAACTCGCACCAAGTCCCGTTCACCCTTCACCCCTGTGCTTGCTGACCCTCATTGGCTCCCGGTTAAGCAACGCCTCGATTTCAAAATTTTCAGCCTTGTTTTCAAAACCCTCCATGGCCTCGCCCCTCCCCATCTCTGTAATCTCCTTCAGCCCCACAACCCCCACCCCCGAGATATCTGCGCTCCGCTAATTCTGCCCTCTTGAGCATCCCTGATTACAATCGCTCAACCATTGGTGGCCGTGCCATCAGCTGCCTGGGCCCTAAACTCTGGAATTCCCTGCCTAAAACTCTCCGCCTCTCTTTCCTCCTTTAAGACGCTCTTTAAAATCTACCTCTTTGACCAAGCTTTTGGTCACCTGCCCTAATTTCTCCTTATGTGGCTCGGTGTCAAATTTTGTCTTATAATACTGCTGTGAACCGCCTTGGGACGTTTTACTACATTAAAGGCGCTGTATAAATACAAGTTGTTGTTATTGTTGGGGGCTTCACAGTCAGATCCTGACCATGTCCAAGACCCGCAGATTCCAGGAAGAATCCCTAACCAAAAATCAAGGGCAGGAGCCTTGAACAACTTCCCCCTCTCTAGCCCAGGGTGGGCTGGCTGGAGTCCCCCTCCCGAACCGAAGGGGTGCGAAAAACCAACTGCAAGAAAGAAGGAACTTGCATTTATGTCGCACCTTGTCTCTCAGAAACAGCCCTGCAATGAGTCACACTGTGCAGTCACTGCCGTTAAACGTGGATAAACTGTCGCACCACTAACAATGGGCCGTGAATACACCGTGAATTGCGAATCTCCAAAACTTGCGGGTCGATTTATGCCACTTGCTTCGAACAAACAGCATCTCACCCGGAGCCTCCCTGTTTTTTTTGAGAACTTGCTGGATTTGCACATTAATTGCCCATTAAACTCGTCACAGAAAGTTAAGTCTGGTAATTAACAATTCAAACAATGGGCCAGAACTTGCTGGATAAATCAACGGCATGATAATTATTAATGACTGCAAACCAAAATGAACAATATAAACTGTGGAGTCTCGTTCCTTCAGATACTGAATTGTTGGGGATTTTAAAAATATCAAATGTAAAATTTTTTGCTTACTTTTCCTCCGTCTCTTTTTTTCTCTCTCTCAATCTAATCTTTCTTTCCCTAATTCGCCCTATTTCCTTCTGCGTCGTTCCTCTGCTTCCTTCTCAATCTCAGGTCATTGGTTAAGGAGATACACGGTCAGTCCCATCGTCACCAAGGTCCCAGATTCCCCATTTCCATCACTGTGCCGTTATCAGCTCGCACTTCCAGCAAGGTACAGTGCAAACATATTTCGAGCTAAAGGGTTCAGAAAATGGTCTAACTAATGGTGTACGCCGTGAGGTGTCGCGCTCCAGCAAGTGTCAGACTTGGCTCAATGGTAGCACTCGGAGTCAGAAGGTTGTGGGTTCAAGTCCCACTCCAGGGACTGGGGTACAAAATCTAGGCAGACACTCCCAGTGCAGTGCTGAGGGAGTGCGGCACTGTCGGTGGTGCCGTCTTTCGGGTGAGACGTTAAACTGAGGCCCCGTCTGCCCTTTCAGGTGGACCTAAAAGATCTTGCGGCACTATTTGAAGAGGAGCAGGGGAGTTCTCCCGACGTCCTGGCCAATACTTATCCCTCAATCAACATCACGAAAACAGATTATCAGTATCACATTGCTGTTTGTGGGAGCTTGCTGTGCGCAAATTGGCTGCTGCGTTTCCTACATTACAGCAGTGACTAAACTCCAAAAGTACTTCATTGGCTGTAAACCACTTTGGGATATCCTGAGGTCATGAAAGGTGCTATATAAATGCAAGTCTTTCTTTCTTTGGCACCTGTTGCCTACCACAAACGGGCAGGTCTTGCAGCATCGACAGCATAGGTATAAACGCCCCAGAAAGCCAGAGCTTGTTACATTGTGATTCTGCTGACCGGCACACTGCCTAGATCGCTTGTTGTCTGCATCAGGAAGCGCCCGTGTGGATCTAGCGAGTAGCGGGTCTCCCAATTTTACAGTCGGCCTACACAGATAATCAGAACCAGAAGGCACACCAGCGCACGCAGATTGGTTTCCTGTTGCTATCCTGAGATCTGGGCTAAAAGTAAATGCCTCTCGACTCCCCAGTCACTGGCCACGCAGCTGTGGGATTGTGCTCGGCCTACACACTGTTCTCGATCCTCCTCATGTCGTACAGTGAAGGAAAGAGAATCAAGGGAATGATTGTGGATGGTGAGGCTATCCCAGCATCCTTGGAGGAAGTGGAAGGGCCTAATTCAAACTACAGAACTTGTTTCAATATAAGCATCAATCTTTGTTTGTATGCATTCTCAGGATGTGGGGGGGGTCGCTGGCCCATCCCCAGTTGCCCTGAGAAGGTGTTGGAGGGCTTACTTCTTGAACCGCTGCAGTCCATGTGCTCCGAGCAGGTTGATGCAACCGAGTGGCTTGCTCGGCCACTTCAAAGGGCAATTAAATCAACCACGTTGGTGTGGGACTGGAGTCACGTTTCAGCCAGACTGGGTAATGACGGCAGGCTTCCTTCCCTAAGGGACATTAATTAACCTGTCAGGTTTTTACGACACTATACTGATACCAGCTTTTTATTTAGAGATTTTTTAAAAATTGAATACAAATTCTCAAACAGCCATGGTGGGATTTGAACTCATGTTGTACTGGATTATTAGTCCAGGCCTCTGGATTAGTCCGGTAACATGACCACTATACTACCGGAATTAGGATTTTATAAAGCGCCCTCCCGCCGCGCCCCCCTCTCCCGCCAGCACCCCGCTCCACCCCCCCCTCCCACCACCCCACCCCCCTCCCGCCACCCCCCTGCTCCACCCCCTTCTCCTGCCCCCCCCCGCGCCCAACCCCCCCGCTCCACACCCCCGCTCCACACCCCCGCTCCACCAACCCCCCCCGCTCCACCAACCCTCCCGCCCCCCCCCTCCCCTGCCACCCCCCCCCTCCCTCCACCCACCCTCTCCACCCCCCACAGGACACTACTTGGCAACTGTTTGGGGGGCCATATTTGCAATCTGGAGCTTTCTGTGTGGGAATCGTAGGCCTGTGTCCCATCACCATGTTTCTCAGGGTTGTCCTTGAGCTTGAGATTGTGCCCTGTAACATAGAGTTGGTGAATAACACTGCTCAGCAGGCTGGCTGCACCACTGAGTGATACAGCATCTGCCGACTGATTCTCACTCTCTCCTGAACAAAGCGCCACTGCTAAAATAACAGTTGTCTTGCGCTACATGAGCTGATGCATTCACTTTTGTCTCAAAAACTCACTAAACTGCAGCTGCTGAAAAGGCAGCCAAATGGCATCGAATGACACACAGACAATGGCAGGCGACAAGTGGGGAGTGCGAACAGGAAGGTTTGATCCGTTTGCTTCCACGCGCTGCTTAAACCAGCAGACAGCAAGAGGAGTCCTAATGTGAAGAGAAGAACTGACACCCTGGCACAACACACTCAGATCAGCTCAGGCTCCTTGCTCCACTGTTTCAGTGCAGTGGGAATTGTTAATAAAACGTGTCTCTCACTTTCGGGGTTCAGCCTGTATCATGGCGGCAGAACTGGTCAATAGGGATGTGTACAGGAGGATCGTGGGAACACCTTCAAACAGCTCTGCATATAAACACTGTCCGTCCGACATGGCAGCAGCCAATCACTGTAGCTGGTTTACGTGATGGGATCTCCCAGGATAAGGGCTCACAGGGTTGAGGGTAATATAGCATGCAGAGGGGATTGGTTAACGGGTAGAAAACAGACAGTAGGCTGCAACTAGTGGGGTGCCGCAAGGATCAGTGCTTGGGCCTCAGCTATTTACGATCTAGATCAATGACTTAGATGAAGGGACCAAGTGCAATGTATCCAAGTTTGCTGACGATACAAAGCTAGGTGGGAAAGTAAGCTGTGAGGAGAACACAAAGTGCCTGCAAAGGGATATAGACAGGTTAAGTGAGTGGGCAATAAGGAGGGAGATAGAGAATAGAGAATAATGTGAGAAAATGTGAGGCTATTCACTTTGGTAGGAAGAAAAGAAAAACAGAATATTTTTTAAATGGTGACAAACAATTAAATGTTGGTGTTCAGAGAGATTTGGGTGTCCTCGTACAGGAAACACAGAAAGTTAGCATGCAGGTACAGCAGCAATTAGGAAGGCAAATGGCATGTTGGCCTTTATTGCAAGGGGGTTGGAGTATAAGAGTAAGGAAGTCTTACCACAATTGTACAGGGCCTCAGTGAGACCACACCTGGAGTACTGTGCACAGTTTTGGTCTCCTTATCTAAGAAAGGATATACTTGCCATAGAGGGAGTGCAGCGAAGGTTCACCAGACTGATTCCTGGATGGCAGGACTGTCGTATGAGGAGAGATTGTGTAGATTGGGCCGATACTCTCTGGAGTTTAGAAGAATGAGAGGTGATCTCATTGAAACATACAAGATTCTGAGGGGGATTGACAGGGTAGATGCTGAGAGGTTGTTTCCCCTGGCTGGAGAGTCTAGAACTAGGGGGCAGAGTCTCAGGATAAGGGGTCGGCCGTTTAAGACTGAGATGAGGAGGAATTTCTTCACTCAGAGGGTTGTGAATCTTTGGAATTCTCTGCCCCAGAGGGCTGTGGATGCTGAGTCTTTGAGTATATTCAAGGCTGAGATAAATAGATTTTTGGCAGGAAGGTGGAGTTGAGGTCGAAGATCAGCCATGATCTTACTGAATGGCAGAGCAGGCTCGAGGGGCCGTATGGCCGACTCCTGCTCCTAATTCTTATGTTCTTATAAGCTCTTTGTAGGGGATTATAAATGTTTGTTTCCACTCATCAAGCAGAGCATCGCTGCATCTGCATTGTCCATCAAGCACTCCCAGTCAGGAACAGCACGGGCTAGATACCGAAAGACTTGCATTTATATAGCGCCTTTCATGTCTCCAAGGCATCCTAAAGTGCTTCACAGCCAATGAATTATTCTGCAGGCAAAAGCAGCAGCCTATTTCCACACAGCAAAATCCCACAAACAGCAATGTGATGAATGACGAGTTAATCTGTTTTAGTGGTGTTGGTTGAGGGAGGAATGTTGGCCAGGACTCTGGGAGAACTCACTGCCCTTTGCAAAAGCGCAATGGGGATTTTTTTATAGCCATCTGTACTGGCAGACAGGGCTTGACACACGTACAGGTAGACAGATAGATACACATACAGGCAGAGTGACAGAGACACACACAACCGGAGAGTGAGAGACACACACACAGGCAGAGTGACAGACAGACTGACACACAAACGGAGCGTGATGGACAGACTGACACACAAACAGGCCGAATGAGACAGAAAGACTGACACACAAATGGAGATTGACAGACTGACTGACACACAGGCAGAGTGACAGACAGGCAGAGTGACAGACAGGCAGAGTGAGAGACAGGCAGGCCACCCGTGACTTACTCTGAGCTCTGATTCTTCGACTCCCAACCATTCGAAGATGTTTGCGGAAACTTCTGCAGGTAATGAAAAGTATATTTAAAATCAACAATAATTAATCTGAGTTTCTTAAAGGCCACAACTGTACAATGACATCACTGTGACTTCTGTTGCATGTGGTCCTATGTAGTTTATTACAGTGAAAGTAACAGCCATGTGAAGCCACAACGTCCTGGAGCAGCAGACACTGCGCTGTGGATGGGTTGCATGCGAGGGCCTGCAATGCCTCACTGCAGCTGCATTGGTCCAGGGAGCTGCGCAACGGGTGAGAGAATTTATCTCCGGCCTCCGGCTGGTGGTTACTTTCAGACCGACAAAGGAGGCCTGGTAATGGGTCACCCTGTCACCCACAGTGCCTGGCAATGGGAACATCAGACCTGGTCATCCCATCACCCACAGACAGTGCCTGGCAATGTGGACAACACACCTGGTCATCCCCCTCACCCAGAGACAGTGCCTGGCAATGGGGACATCACACCTGGTCATCCCCTCACACACAGACAGTGCCTGGCAATGGGGACATCACACTCGGTCACCCCATCACCCACAGACAGTGCCTGGCAATGGGGACATCACACTCGGTCATCCCCTCACCCACAGACACTGCCTGGCAATGGGGACATCACATTCGGTCACCCCATCACCCACAGACAGTGCCTGGCAATGGGGACATCACACTTGGTCATCCCCCTCGCCCAGAGACAGTCAATGCTCGGGAATGGAACAACCTCCCATGCAGGCACTTGCTTTCAGTATCAAGCACCGCCAGACACAGCTTGAAGATTCCTCTGCTCTGCTCCAACAATGTGCCTCAGCTCCAGCTCAGGAACGGCTGCCATCACTGCACCAATTTGAAGTTTCACCAATTGTCCACTGAGGGGTTAAAATCGTACCTCCACTGTCCAGGTGCATGCAGGGAGTGCGAAACATGCCTATATAGCTGGCGACTTCCCATCCACTCAAATTAACGGCCAGGTGCATGCAAATTCACAATACGTGCCCCCAGCATGCACCAGGAGCCTGGGAGCGCAATATATTCCCCACGGTGTCAATTAGTGCCGAGGGCCCACAGCCAATGGGATCAGCACTGAGGGTCACCCAAATTCATTCCACAGAGAACCCTGACAGCCAGCTAAGGCAGAAGGACAGTGTCTAACCCACGGCACCAACAGGCCCATTGGAAGGCACCTTTTGGTTAGGTGAAAGGTTGTTAAGTCTTCGATAAGAGGAGCCAGTGGGATTCACCAGGGGAGACAGCCCCATACCTCTGGATCACGACAGCACACTCATTCTCCCGCTTTCTTCTCTTTCTTTCCGTGAATCCTCGGAATGCCCTGAAGGAAAGATGTGATCAACATTCATCTCAAAATGAGTTGTACAATGAAAATAATGTATTGATTTCCTAGACAAAGATGAATGAGTTGCTATGGAAATAAACCAAAATACTCACGATATCCTTTGTGACAGACAGGTTGATGGACAGGAAAAGAGAAAAGGAAAAGATCGTATTAGTGATTGTGAGAAAGATATTCATTAAAACACGTGAGACTGTTACAGTAACTCACCCATAAACACACACACACCGTGAGACTGTTACAGTAACTCACCCCATAAACACACACACGGAGAGACTGTTACAGCAACTCACCCATAAACACACACAGGGAGAGACTGTTACAGTAACTCACCCCATAAACACACACACGGAGAGACTGTTACAGTAACTCACCCAAAAACACACACGGTGAGGCTGTTACAGTAACTCGCCCATAAACACACACACGGAGAGACTGTTACAGTAACTCACCCCATAAACACACACACGGAGAGACTGTTACAGTAACTCACCCCATAAACACACACACGGAGAGACTGTTACAGTAACTCACCCCATAAACACACACACACCGTGAGACTGTTACAGTAACTCACTCCATAAACACACACACGGTGAGACTGTTACAGTAACTCACCCCATAAACACACACACGGTGAGACTGTTACAGTAACTCACCCCATAAACACACACGGTGAGACTGTTACAGTAACACTGTTACAGTAACTCACCCCATAAACACACACACGGAGAGACTGTTACAGTAACTCACCCCATAAACACACACACTGAGACTGTTACAGTAACTCACCCCATAAACAGAGAGACTGTTACAGTAACTCACCCATAAACACACACACGGAGAGACTGTTACAGTAACTCACCCCATAAACACACACACGGTGAGACTGTTACAGTAACTCACCCATAAACACACACACGGAGAGACTGTTACAGTAACTCACCCCATAAACACACACGGTGAGACTGTTACAGTAACTCACCCCATAAACACACACACGGAGAGACTGTTACAGTAACTCACCCCATAAACACACACATGGTGAGACTGTTACAGTAACTCACCCCATAAACACACACACGGTGAGACTGTTACAGTAACTCACCCATAAACACACACACGGAGAGACTGTTACAGTAACTCACCCCATAAACACACACGGTGAGACTGTTACAGTAACTCACCCCATAAACACACACACGGAGAGACTGTTACAGTAACTCACCCCATAAACACACACATGGTGAGACTGTTACAGTAACTCACCCCATAAACACACAGAGAGACTGTTACAGTAACTCACCCATAAACACACACGGAGAGACTGTTATAGTAACTCAGTTTATAAACCATCAAACTCAGTATACATCCTGCCCCTCCTGCATTTGCGCACCCTGATTGAATTTTTTGAGGAGGTGACTGAAGTACTGGACTGGGGAATGTCTAACAATGTTATTTATATGGACTTCGAGAAGGCATTTGATAAAGTCCCATGTAAGAGACATTTATATAGGTAGAAACCCACGGAATTGAGGGCAAATTATTAACCTGGTTACAAAATTGGCTGAGCGGCAGGAGACAGACAGTAGGGATAATGGGTAGATACTCAAATTGGCAGGATGTGACTAGTGGTGTTCCTCAGGAATCTGTGTTGGGGCCTCAACTATTCACAGTATTTATTAATGACTTAGATGATGGCGTAGAAAGTCATAATCCAAATTTGCCAATGACACAGATAGACGGCAATGTAGATAAAAGTATAAAATTACAAAGGGATATCGACAGATTAAGTGAATGAGCAAAACTGTGGCAAATGGATTTCACTGTCGGCAATTGTGAGGTCATCCACTTCAGACCTAAAAAGGATAGAACAGGGTACTTTCTAAATGGTGAAAGGCTAAAAACAGTGGAGGTCCAAAGAGACTTGGGGTCCAGGTACATCGATCATTAAAATGTCACGAACAGGTACAGAAAATAATCAAAAAGGCTAATGGAATGCTGGCCTTTATATCTAGAGGACTAGAATACAAGGGGGTAGAAGTTATGCTTCAGCTGTACAAAACCCTGGTTAGACCACACCTGGAGCACTGTGAGCAGTTCTGGGCACCACACCTTAGGAAGGATATATTGGCCTTGGAGGGAGTGCAGCGCAGGTTTACCAGAATGATACCCGGACTTCAAGGGTTAAGTTACGAGGAGAGATTACACAAATTAGGGTTGTATTCCCTTGAATTTAGAAGATTAAGGGGCGATCTGATCGAAGTTTTCAAGATATGAATGGGAACAGATAGGGTAGATAGAGAGAAACTATTTCCGATGGTTGGGGAGTCTTGGACTCGGGGGCATAGTCTAAAAATTAGAGCCAGATCTTTTAGGAGTGAAATTAGGAAACACTTCTACACACAAAAGGTGGTAGAAGTTTGTAACTCTCTTCCGCAAAAGGCAATTGATGCTAGATCAATTGCTAATTTTAAATTGGAGATTGATAGCTTTTTGTTAACCAAAAGGTATTAAGTGATATGGGCCAAAGGGAGTGAGTTCACAGATCAGCCATGATCTCATTGAATGGCAGAACAGGCTTGAGGGGCTCGATGGTCTACTCCCATGTTGCTATGTTCAATAATTACCCATTTCTGAGGTTTAAGGTGTGAGAGAAAACATTTCCATATTTCACTGATTGACGAACCGCTCCTTTATTAGGAGGTTGAGGGGGCATTCGGCCGGAAATGGTGTTGTGCAATATGGGGACGAGCGTGTTTTTTTTATTATTGTTCATTCTCGGGATGTGGGCATCGCTGGCAAGGCCGGCATTTATTGCCCATCCCAAGCTGCCCTGAGAAGGTGGCGGTGGGCCTACTTAATGAACCGCTGATAGCAGTTTGATACAATGGAGTGACTTGCTAGGCCTTTTGAGAGAGCAGTTAAAAGTCAACCACCTTAGTGTGGGATTGGAGTCCCGTATAGGTCAGACCAGGTAAGGATGGCTGGTATCCTTGGGACATAAAGGACATGTGTTTACACAATCAGGTGAAAGTCCTTTGTTAACTAACGCCTTAAGCTGTTTAAAAAGCATTAACATCTTAGTTAAATAGCAGACAAAGGACTTATACCTGAAAGCTTAATTCTTTGAAGAAATAAAACTAGTTAAAAACAAGCATCGGTTGGGTGCTCATTACTAACATTGCACACAGTGCCATTGTACCTTAGTTGGATTATAAATGAAAATCTCTCCTCACGGGGCCCAGCTTGGAACCAGCAGTCACAGTATCTGCTGTGTGAACCATCCCATTTATTCAGCGGGGAAAGGGTTAAGAGCGCCTGGTCGTTATTTTACCTCTTTCACTCACCAATTCATATTCAAACCCACCTGGGTTGTCTATGTTGCACTTTTAGCGATTTTAATCAGTCGGATTGCTCTCTACATACGGGTGATATGAGCTATTGCCGGGAATAATGAGACGCCACATCAGGTAGGGCCTTGGCTGCGTCCTGTACATCAGTGAAGTGGCTCAAAGGCGGCCTATTGACATTCATCGTGCCTGAATGGGCATTGTGTAAGAGGCGGGTCCCTGGTCCTGTGCACGACGCTGTTCCTTTGATAAATGAGCCTTTGATAATTTATATCTCCCAAACACGTGTTTAGCCAGAACGAGCACCTTGGCACAAGCAGATGAACCAGTGTTGACATGAAGCTTGCCATCTGCCTGCCGTTGTGATGAAAATCCCTGACATTTCCAGCGATATTAACTCTTCCGTCCCATTCGTATTGTAGAACCCTTTGAAAGCGATTCTGCAGTGAGGTGGGACTATCTATGTCCCGAAATAAACCGGCAGCTCCAAAGGCAACGTCCTGTGTCTCCTTATTACATCTCCTCCATGCCATTCCCTCCCCATCCCCCCTCCTTCTCCACCCCTCCCTCTTTCCCCCCTGCTCCGAAATCTGCGCCTGGTCCTGACTCCCCATGTGCCACACTACGGGGGATCGACTAGTAGTTAGGCAAGAAAAAAAGAACTTGCATTTATATAGCGCCTTTCACGACCTGAGGACATCGCAAAGCACTTGACAGCCAATGTAGAGCTTTTGAAGTGGAGTCACTGTTGTAATGTAGGAAACGCAGCAGCCAATTTGCACACAGCAAGCTCCCACCAGATGACCAGGCAATCTGTTTTTAGTGATGTTGGTTGAGGGATAAATATTGGCCAGGGCACTGGGAGAACTCCCTTGTTCCTCTTCGAATACTGCCATGGGATCTTTTACATCCAATGTGCGTATAGAACAATAGACAACAGCCATTGATGGGAACTGAAATCACACTGTGGAATATGAGCATACAATGTGCGAAACTGTCCACATGAAATTCCCCTGTCCTTGCATTGGCAAGTTGATACGTTCATAGCACACGGCTTAATTTCACACCATAGACGTTTACGAATGAACAGAATGATGAAATTAACTCCTTGTCTTGGCTGAAGTGTTCATGTCGGGTAAGTGCCAGAAGCAGTGTGAATTGACCAGCATGAGTCCAGCTGTGCAAATCTCCCTGGGAGACTGGGGGGCAATAAAGGGTCACGATCGCCTATAAACAGACCGTGAACACAATGGTCCCCCGCACCACAAGTGATTGGACAGGATGTAAACTCACCCAGTTCTTAAGTGAGTGAGGGTCAGAAGGTCATTGTTTCAGGGCTTGAGCACATAACCTGACCGACACTGGAGTGCAGTACTGAGGGAGTGCTACATGGTTGGAGGTGCCGTCTTTCAAACGAGACATTAAACCAAGGATTTCTCCTGGTGTCCTGGCCAAAGTTGATTCCTCATGCAACATCTAAAACGATGTTTTAGCACACATTGTATGCTCATATTGCAGTGTGTGATTTCAGTTGCCCACATACATCTTTCTGTCCATTCCTCCCTCTACTACCACTGGTCATTTATCTAATTCACTATTTGTGGGATCTTGCTGTGTGCAAAATTGGTTTCACGTTTGCCCACAAAACAACAGTGACAGCACTTCAAATGTAATTGATTGGTCGTGAAGCGAGTTGGGACGTCCTGAGAATCTGAGGGGCGCTACAGAATTGAGAGTTCTTTTATTTCATTTTCCCTCTGACCTTACACAAAGCCCATTTCACGTTCTTGCCTTTCATTGTGCGAAGCAAAACATCCTGATCTTCGTCCTGAATTAAATTTTCACTGGTTTGTCCCCTTCGCCCACCGCCATGGTCACAATGCGGTTGTGCTCTAGATTTACTTTTTCTATCCCATTTTTTACTATTTTAAACATCTCTAAGGTGCTTTCTTAGTCACCTCTATTCGAGGCTAACTCCGGATTTCAATCTCTCCTCATAACTCGGATGCTAGGGATCAGCCTCCTGTCCCTTCTCCACATTATCTCCAGGGCTTGAAAGTCACCTTTGTGTCTCCCTGACCGAAATTGGTCGTGGTACCTAAGGTGCCGTCGGACTGCACAGTTTAAGCCCAAGCGCCGAATCCAGCAACAAGCTGGCATTCACTGGTACAAAATTGGCAATCGTTCTATGTATGGCTAGTGTGGAAAGTTGTTTTGATTGAACTGAGTGAAGTGTCATAATTATTGATCTACACATTCACCTTAACAGTTTGCACCATCCTCGCCTCACTCAGTGTTAACCTGGTCTGCCTTTGGAAGAGATCGAGGAAATACACATGCGGAACCACAAGGATCTGGTCCAGATCACTCTTGCATCCCTGGGTTATGCCATTGTGCATGTATTTATAGGGCAGCGCAAGTCAACTCCTGTAAAGGTAAGACATCAAGACCCCTTAAAGGGGCAATGGTCGCCACTAAACCCGAGACAATGTCTACAGCACTTCCGAATTAGTAACGAAGGTGGCAAAAGGATGACCAGCTTTTTTTTAAAGTTTATAACCCATCGCCTTGGCAACACAGAGGAATGAGGAATTCTGGGCCATGTGAAATACAAGTGATAATATCAGGGCTTTGAAACCTCCCTGGATCAAGATCAGTGTGATTACGGATCCCCCTCATGACGTGATCTGTTCACTACCATGGTGGATCATCAAGAAAGCAATTGGTTGAAAGCCTGGAGTTATTACATAATGCATGGGCCACAGCTGATGCATTACATTTATATTCACTTGTAAATTCACAAATGGGAGTGCTCGCTGTACATGCTAGCTGTCTGAACCTACTGCTATTCAATATTCAGCGTGAGCTCATTAAACACCAAACTGAGCTCTCAAGTGCTGGCATATCTCACACGTTTAACAAAAACCACCGATAGGAATAATAGGTCAGAAGGGTTGCAGTGAAGGCTCGATTGTTGGGTGACACCCAATTAGTTCCGGATTACTGGAATGCTACTCAGGGTGTAAGGAGCAGGAGGACCAGTGCTCAAGCCCCAGTAAGTACGGGGCGCTTCTGTTACTACTGAATTCAGGTGCAGCTTTCTTTCATGTACTGGATAAAGAGAACAAATCACCACATCAGTAACGGTGCAGCTCGTGCATGTCTCGGTGTCAGCTCCTTTACATTAACAGTACATACAGAACAAAAGGGAACGGTTCATTCCATCTGGCACTTTGCAGCTTATGAGTGTCTCAGTGTCAGCTCCTGTATATGTATATATATATATATATATATATAAGGCAAAAGGGAATGATTCATTTTCTGCACCTTGTCTCCTACCTCACAGCATCACGCCTGTGCTTGCTGACCTACATTGGCTCCCGGTCCCCGAATGTCTCGATTTTGAAATTCTGATCCTTGTGTTCAAATCCCTTCGTGGCCTCGTCCCATCCTATCTCTGTAATCTCCTCCAGCCCTACAACACTCCGAGATCTCTGCGCTCCTCCAATGCTGGCCTCTTGTGCATCCCCCACTTCCTTCTCCCCACCCATTGGCGATTGTGCCGTCAGCCGTCTAGGCCCTAAGCCTTGGAATTCCCTCGCTAAACCCCTCCACCGCTTTCTCT
The DNA here is from genome assembly GCF_052327205.1 of Somniosus microcephalus. NCBI lineage: Eukaryota > Metazoa > Chordata > Chondrichthyes > Squaliformes > Somniosidae > Somniosus > Somniosus microcephalus. Next base: position 54,283,482 of record NC_141009.1, read on the forward strand.
ACCACTTTCTCCTCCTTTAAGACACTCCTTAAAATCTACCTCTTTGACCAAGCTTTTGTTCCAAATGCCTCCTCTTTTGGCTCGGTCTCAATCTTTGTCTGAATACGTTCCTGCAGAATGCAGTGGGACATTTTACTGCGTTAAAGGCGCTATATATATATATATATATGCAAGTTGTTGTTGGTGGTACTGTATGGCTTGTGTATGTCTCAGTGTGCATTACCTACAGGACAAAAAGGAATGACCCACTCCAGCGGGTACTGTACAGTTTGTGCGAGTCTCAGTGTCAGCTCCTTTGAATATATAATGAATTTTTAAAGGCAATAATTCATTCCTATCTGGTGCTGTACAGCTTGTTTGGGTCTCTTGGTATCAGCTCCTCTGCACGTACTGTTTGAAAAAGGGACAGCTCACTCCCATCCAGTACTGTACAGCAATAACAACTTATATAAGCAGCTTTACCATAGCAGAACGTCCCAAGGGGCTTCACAGGAGCGCTACAGCTCCTGTGTTTGTGTCTCAGTGTCGGCTGCAGTGCAGAGCAGGTAAGAGAGAATGACCCACTGCTGCCAGGTACTATACAACTGATGTCTGACTCTTATGTCTGAAGTTTGAACCTGGGAACATTACCTGCACCTTGAGTGAGAAGAGCTTGGGTCTGAAAGCAGGATTTGTTTGTGAGGAATTCCCATGGCAGGGAATTTTTAAGCTCGTGAGGTCTCTCTTGCGAGACTGAAATACTACCTTCAAACAACGTTTTACTCAACCTGTAGGAGACTTACTACACAGTCTGAATTATTGGTCTTTCCAACCAATGGTACTCAATTAAAGAACGAATGTGCATTTATATAGCGTCTTTCACATGTTTGTGACATCCCGAAGCACCTCGCAGCTAACTAATTACGCTCTGAAGTGTAGTTACTGTTCTTATGCGGGCAAATGTGGCAGCCAATGCCACGCAAGCTAAATGTTTTAGTGATGTTGATTGAGGGATGAATATCGGACTGGACACCTGCTCTTCTTCGAATAGTGCCGTGGTATCTTTTACGTCCACCTGAGAGAGCAGACGGGGCCTCGGTTTAATGTCTCACCTAAACATAAGAATTAGGAGCAGGAGTAGGCCATTCAATAAGATCATGGCTGATCTTCTACCTCATCTCCACTTTCCTGCACTATCCCCATATCCCTCGATTCCCTTAATAGCCAAAAATCTATCGATCTCTGTCTTGAATACACTCAACAACTGAGCCTCCACAGCCCTCTGGGGTAGAGAATTCCAAAGATTCACCACCCTGAGTGAAGAGATTTCTGCTCATCTCAGTCCTAAATGGCCGACCCCTTATTCTGAGACTGTGACCCCTGGTTCTAGACCCTTCCAGCCAGGGGAAACATCCTCCCTGTAAGAATTTTGTATGTTTCAATGAGATCACCTCCTCATTCTTCTAAACTCTAGAGAATATAGGCCTAGTCTACTCAATCTCTCCTCATAGGACAATCCCCCCATCCCAGGAATCAGTCTGGTGAACCTTTGTTGCACTCCCTCTATGGTAAGTATATCCTTCCTTAGGTAAGGAGACTAAAACTGTACACAGTACTCCAGGGCCCGATATAATTGCAGTAAGACGTCTTTACTCTTGTACTCAAATCCTCTTGTAATAAAGGCCAACATACGATTTGCTTTCCTAATTGCTTGCTGTACCTGCATGTTAACTTTCAGTGATTTGTGTACAAGGACACCCAGGTCCCTCTGAACACCAACATTTCCCAATCTCTCACCATTTAAAAAATACTCTGCTATTCTATATTTCCTACCAAAAGATAGGAGCTCTAACAACGCAGCAATCCCAAACCCCAAAAATAAATATAAATCTTGTTATAAATGTTGTGTACAGATTAAGCTTCAATCCTTTTTCGGTCAGTTGAATGTCAAGTTTAGAAACAGAGATTACTTTGTTTTTTCAACGACACTGGCAATCCTACAATTACTGAATCTGCTTGAAGGCTTTTATACCAGAGTACAGCAGCTTGATATAAAACAGTGACAATGTGTTATCGCACTCACGCCTGCATTGTGGTGGTTGCCGTCTGGAAGTTGAAGAGGTTTTCCTTTGGGAACCAAGTCCGAATTGGAACGTCATCTGAAAGAAACCGCATTTCACTCCAGATTATCCACAGAAAGAGGGATTAGGAAAGTGGTTCAGTAACAATCACTTTAAAATGGAGAGCCGTGAACTCCAGCCACCGCTGCTGAATGGAGGGAGACCAATTGTGGCAGCTCCCGGGGCCAATGGATGAAACTGAGGAGAACAGACGAGACAAAGAAGCCGGAGGCACCTCCAACAGCCAGGTCAACTATTGAGAACGGATGGCAATAACCAAATCCAGATCAACGTCCCAGCATTCTGCCCCAGATCCTAGTAGCTGTCAGGATAAGGGAGCGGATTTTATACGTAACCATAGGGAGCAATGCCCATCCCTCGGCCAAAACGACAGAAGCAGCAAATGTAAAGGCACCTTTAGGAAACCAAATCCAAAATCTCACTGGCCTCTTCCTAGCGCGTGAGAGTGTCCAACCTCGAGTGTTTGTAAACTACACAAGTGGGTATGGGCCACATATAAAGTATAGTCGTTAGCACTGTTGCCTCACAGCGCCAGGGACCCGGGTTCGAATCCGGCCTCGGGCGACTGTGTGTGGAGTTTGCACATTCTCCCAGTGTTTGCGTGGGTTTCCTCCGGGTGCTCCGGTTTCCTCCCACAGTCCAAAGATGTGCGGGTTAGGTTGATTGGCGATGATAAAATTGACCCTTAGTGTTAGGGGGATTAAATACGTGGGGTTATGGGGATAGGGTGGGATATGTGTTGGTGTAGGGGTTACGGGGATCGGGTGGGATGTGTGTCGGTGCAGGCTCGATGGGCCGAAATGGCCTCTATCTGCACTGTGGGGTTTCTGTGATTTGCATATATCCCAAGCTGCTGATACGAACAGAACTTGGTGTTCCGGTTAAGGGTTAATCCATCAATGAGGCGGCAGCACCAAGAACAGGATGTCCAAACCTCCAGACCCACCAGATTCAAACAGGCCACCGCGTTTCAAAGGCCGGGTTGCCAGGGCTCGGGAGCCACACATGGCCCTAGGGCCTCAGGTTGGATACTCCCTAGCCTGGGAGACCTGTGCCCAGACCCCGAGAGCACTGTTCTCAGAATTTCATTGGCCTTTACCTCGAATCCTAGAAGACCTGTTTCCAGATTCCAGCAGTCTCGTCTCCAGAATCTCACAGGCCTGCGTCTAGACTGCAGGGCACCTGGCCAGTAATGGTTGTTTCCAGCCCAGGGTAGATTCAACTGCAAAGCAACTGGTTGCAATTCTCCTCCTCCATTACATTAGATTGAACAACAGATTGTTATCGAGTCTACTTCTCATGGGTTTCAGCAGGAGGGAACTGATAGAAAATGGCAATCGCTTATATTTATTGTGGGTAATAGTCGATTCAAAAATCACAAATACCCAGGGCTGAAGGATACCAGGTCATAGCTGCACTTCCCACTGCCATTTCAGATCATTTAGCATTACACATATAATCATCCCGTTGTAGATATACAGGAATATTGTAACCCAGAGTATGTTACTATAGAGTGTATGCTGACTCGAGTTTCCTAGCAACCAACTGCAAATTATTTCTCAATAAGATTGCAGTCATAGTGTCAGAATAGTAAGGGAATTGTTTTTTGAACTTGTTTCAGTGGGGTAGGAGGTACGATGTCCCTGTTCTCCTGCGAACACCTGGGGTCTGGATTTACCTCCAGGGTGGATTTGCGAACAGAGGCGGGTCTGGGGCAGGGCTTCCACCTGCCGCCCCCGGTTCCAAGCTCCTGGGTTGCAGCTCGTTAATTATGCGGGGGGGGGGGGTGGTTAGCGGTCCTGACAGGAGCCCTGCCACACAGAGGGAGCCTGGCGCTGCAGCCGTGGGAGATGAGATGGTGCCAGTCTCCTGCTGCAAAGCGGTGAAGAAGGACCAGGATGTCTTAAAAAGGAGGCAGGGATGCCCCGAAGAATCATTCCGAAAATCTTCTGTTCCCAGCTTTTTTTTTGTTAGGCCGCTCGACGCCAAGCATTAAGGGACCACCCATTGGCGCTTAGGAAATGTCACCAGGGTCCTAGTGACATCTCACCACCCCAACGTGCATGGGCTGATGAGACGCCCGCCTGCTTTCAGTGAGGGCCTGAGTCACCTATTTTAAGGCTCCCACCAAAATGGTGGAGACCTGGACATCAGAAGGAACAAGACAGTAAGGGCTAAGCTGTCATTTTCATCGCGCTGTTACCCTGTTCCCGCGTCAGCCGGGGGCGTGGGCCGGGGGGGGAGGGAGGGGTAAAAATCGGTCTCACTCTCTGTCATACCCCTCAATTGCTGTCTATCCAATTCCTTCTTGAGTTTGCCAACACTATCGTCCCCACTGCCTCCTCAGACAGTTCTTCCCATACGTTCAACACCCTTTCTCTTTGCTTACCTCCTTCCTTCTAAGCTAATGGAATACTGCACCTCACACATGAACCTGGCATCTTAAAGTGTCGACTTTCCACTTGTTGGGGGGGGGGGGGGGGGGGCGGGGGAGTCCAAAATGAGGGGCCATAAATAGAAGATAGTCACTAATAAATCCAATAAGGAGTTCAGGAGAAACTTCTTTACTCAAGAGTGGTGAGAATATGGAACTCGCTACCACACAATCACATAGATGCATTTAAGGGGAAACTAGATAAGCAGAGGGGAAAGGAATAGAAGGATATATGATAGAGTGAGATGAAGTAGGGTGGGAGGAGGCTCGTGTGGAGCATAAACACTGGCACAGACCAGTTGGGCCAAATGGCCCGTTTCTGTGCTGTAAAATTCTACGTAATTCTTTGATGAAGTAACAGAGAGGGTGGATGAGGGTAGTGCGGTTGATGTTGTGTATATGGACTTTCAAAAGGCGTTCGACAAAGTACCACACGATAGACTTGTTAGCAAAATTAAAGCCCATGGGATTAAAAGGTCAGGGGCAACATGGATACAAAATTGGCTAAGGGATGGAAAGCAGAGAGTGGTGGTGAATGGTTGTTTTTCAGACTGGAGGGAAGTGTGCAGTGGCGTTCCCCAGGGGTTGGTAGTAGGATATATATTAATGACCTGGACTTGGGTATACAGGGCATAAGGATATGAAACTCGGAAATGTAGTAAACAATGAGGAGGATAGTAACATGCTTCAGGAAGACATCGCCAGACTGGTGAAATGGGCAGACAATGGCAGATGAAATTTAACGCAGAGAAGTGTGCTGATACATTTTGCTAGGAAGGATGAGGAGGGGCAATATGAACTAAATGGTACAATTTTAAACGGAGTGCAGGAGCAGAAAGACCTGGGGGGTGTACGTACACAAGTCTTTGAAGGTGGCAGAAACATAGAAGATAGGAGCAGGAGTCGGCCATTCGGCCCCTCGAGCCTGCTCCGCCATTCACTGCGATCATGGCTGATCATCCAATTTCAGTACCCGGTCCCTGCTTTCTCCCCATATCCCTTGATCCCTTTAGCCTTAAGAAATATATCTAACTCCTTCTTGAATATATTTAATGAATTGGCCTCGACTGCCTTGTGTGGTAGAGAATTCCACAGGTTCACCACTCTCTGGGTGAAGAAATTCCTCCTCATCTCTGTCCTAAATGGCCTGTCCTAAATAGACTATGACCCCTGGTTCTGGACTCCCCGACCATCGGGAACATCCTTCCTGCATCTAGCCTGTCCAGTCCTGTCAGAATTTTATAAGTTTCAATAAGATCCCCTCTCATTCTTCTAAACTCCAGCGAGTACAAGCCCAATCGTCCCAATCTCTCCTCACACGTCATTCCTGCCATCCCAGGTGTCAGCCTGGACAAGTTGAGAAGGCTGTTAAAAAAGCATTTGGGACCCTTGGCTTTATTAATAGAGGAATAGAGTACAAAAGCAAGGAAGTTATGCTAAACCTTTGTAAAACACTGGTTAGGCCTCAGCTGGAGTATGTGTTCAATTCTGGGCACCACACTTCAGGAAGGATGTCAAGGCCTTGGAGAGGGTGTAGAGGAGATTTACTAGACTGGTCCCAGGGATGAGGTACCACAGCTTCGGTTATGTGGCGAGACCGGAGAAGCTGGGATTGTTCTCCTTAGAGCAGAAAAGGTTAAGAGGAGATTTGATAGAAGTGTTCAAAATCATGAACGGTTCTGATAGAGTAAACAAGGAGAAACTGTTTCCAGTAGCAGAAGGGTCGCTAGCCAGAGGACCTTAGTGACCCTTGGGACTAAATTGACCCTTAGTGTTAGGGGGATTAAATACGTGGGGTTACGGGGATAGGGTGGGATATATGTTGGTGTGGGGGTTACGGGGATCGGGTGGGATATGTGTCGGTGCAGGCTCGATGGGCCGAAATGGCCTCTATCTGCACTGTGGGGTTTCTGTGATTCTGTGACACAGGTTTAAGGTGCTTGGTGAAAGAACCAGAGGCGACATGAGGAAACATTTGTTTTTACGCAGCGGTTTGTTATGATCTGGAACGCACTGCCTGAAAGGGCGGTGGAAACAGATTCAATAGTAACTTTCAAAAGGGAATTGGATAAATACTTGGAGAAAAAAATTACAGGGCTATGGGGGAAAAGGCAGGGGAGTGGGACTAATTGGTTACCACTACCAAAGAGCGGGCACAGGCTCTATGGCTCGAATGGCCTCCTTCTGAGCTGCATCATTCTATGATACTAAAAAAAGTTCTCTCTATCTCTGCCCTGTCCAGTGTCTCATTGTTGGGTAGACATTGGTCTGTGCTTCACCCAGTCCTGGTGGCCGCCTGAAATCGGCATTAGACCAATTTAAATATGCAAAGAAGGCTCCTCCGCCTGCTTCAGGACACATCTACAAAATTCATGATAAAGTAGTCAAACTCCGACTAGCTTTTCCCAGTTCTACAATGGCCTAAGCAGCCACTCACCAGATACTCTGTCCACACTGTACATCCGCTCCAGCTTCTTGCGATGGCGAGCCGCCTCGCGGGACTGCACCTGGTCCAAGTCGAGGGAGTTTTGCGAGGAGGCGGGGGCCTTTGCGCAGCTGGGGCAGTCCCTGGAGCTCTGCCTGCTGCCCGCCCAACTCCTGCAGCGTCCGGTCACGCTGTGCGAGCTGCCGGGGCCGTGCAGCACCGGGTGCCCCGCCTTCCCGGGCCGCGCGCCCTTGGCCGGCGTGGCCGCCACCCCCTCGTTCTCCCGCTCCGATAGCAGCTGGCTCTCCCCGGAGATGGTATACACCCGGGGCTTCTGGCCGTCGGCCGGCTTCTCCGCTCCTTCCTCCGAGAAGCTCCGGTCGAACCGGCTCTGCGAGATCATGGAGAGCCGCCGCTTGTTCTGCACAGGTTGCTGGAGCTGGGAGGAGTCCTCCGGGCCCATCAATGTCTCAGCCACCAGGTGATCTGAAAGGCAAGGAGAGGGGAAGATTATATCTCTGGCCACCGGCACTTCACAGATCACAGAAACCCCACAGTGCAGATAGAGGCCATTTCGGCCCATATCCCACCCGATCCCCGTGACCCCTACACCAACACATATCCCACCCTATCCCCGTAACCCCACGTATTTAATCCCCTAACACTAAGGGTCAATTTATCATAGCCAATCAACCTAAACCCGCACATCTTTGGACTGTGGGAGGAAACCGGAGCACCCGGAGGAAACCCACGCAAACACGGGGAGAATGTGCAAACTCCACACAGACAGTCGCCCGAGGCCGGATTCGAACCCGGGTCGCTGGTGCTGTGAGGCAACAGTGCTAACCACTATGCCACCGTGCTGCTCTCAGCCAAAGTTCTCCCCTGCTCTCCTCTTGCCTAAATCTCCCTAAATTACCTCAGGTGCCAGCCCTGGCTCGTCTCTGAGTCAGAAGGTTGTGGGTTCGGGTCCCACCCCAGAGACTTGAGCATCTTGGCTGACTCTTCGGTGCAGTACTGAGGGAGTGCTGCACTGCCGGAGGTGCCATCTTTCAGGTAAAACGCTAAACCGAGACCCCGCCTGCCCTCTCAGGTGGACGTAAACGATCCCATGGCACTGTTTCGAAGAAAACCAGGGGAGCTCGTCCTGGCTAATATTTATCTCTCTGCTAATATCACTAAAACAGATTATCTGGTTGTTATCACATTCCTGTTTGTGGGAGCTTGCTGTGCACAAAATTGGCCGCTGCACTTCCTAAATTACAACAGTGACTCCAAAAAAATACATCATTGGCTGTGAAGCGCTTTGGGATGCCCTGGTCACTGTTCAGTGACCCCCGCTGGATGGCATGTGTGTGGATACTGGGTAAGGATAGGAGCAGACTCGACCGCGATGCTGCCCGTGGTCACACAGCCTGCCGATACCCACCGTCCACACAAAAAATGGCTTCTTGGGCGATGTGGATGTCCCAGCTCGAGTCAGTGCCTACAGGAGAGGCGGGGGGGGGGGGGGGGGGGGGGGGTTTGTTGTTGTTTGAAGTGTAATGTTACCAGTGCACAGCTCAATGTGAATCGCAGAGAGCAGCTCAGATCTCAGCCTTGAATATACTCAACGACTGAGCATCCACAGCCCTTTGGGGTAAAGAATTCCAAAGATTCACAATCCTCTGAGTGAAGAAATTTCTCATCTCAGTCCTAAATGGCCGACCCCTTATCCTGAGACTGTGACCCCTGGCTCTAGACTCTTCAGCCAGGGGAAACAATCTCACAGTATCTACCCTATCAATCCCCTTCAGAATCTTATATGTACACTGAATCAGGTACGTACACTGAACGTTTATTGGTGCAGGTTAACAGGAGTATTTGATGAGCAGATCATTGGGACTATACAATGAACAGATCGAGTTTATCAGGATTATACACTGAGCAGGTAAACGGTATCAGATGTACACTAAACAGCTAATCAGGGGTAGACCGTGAGCAGGTACATGTTATCAGCAATGTACACTGAACAGGTGCAGATGATCTGCACGTGTATTGAAGCAGCCTCTGATTCCCGCCCCCCCCCCCCCGTCATTCGCCTCACTGACTCCAGGAAAGGAACCATGTACTCTTGCTGTGCATTACGTAATGGGAAAATAACTGAGGATCTATTGCTGCCATTAGATACGGGAGCGGTCGGCCACGTGCGAGTGGCACTGGGACAGCACTGTGCATTCTGCGGGCGCTGGCATTACATTTCATGTAACGCGAGCCTCTCACCCAGCCGGGACCATTGCTCTCCAACCAGCACGGGGAAGGAAGTGCAGGAAATCTCTCGGCTTCACTCCATCTCTCTCGGGACTGGGATTTGTCTTTGCCAAAAAAGAATGAAAATATCGATCAAACTGGAAGAGTAACTACCAGGATTCAGATATAGCTCATACGATCTGCTCTAAATCTATTTTATAATTCCCTTCTGTTGAAATCATTGATAAGCAGAACTGGTTGGACCAGAAATGTATTGATGGGTGTTGTTTAAAGTCCCGATGACAACAGCCAGCTTCCTAACTGCTCCTTCATTTATAAGATCATTGATCACAAGCAGCAAGTACATGTCTATAAACATGTGCTGAGCTGAGCTGAGCTGAGCTGCTCTCTGTGGTTCACATTGTACTGTGCGCTGGTAACATTAACTGCTTCGAATACCTGCTCACGGTCTACTCCTGATTAGCTGGAGCTGTTTAGTGTACATCTGATACCATTTACCTGCTCAGTGTATAATCCTGATAAACTCGATCTGTTCATTCTATAGTCCCAATGATCTGCTCATCAAATACTCCCGTTAACAACTCCCTGCACCAATAAACGTTCAGTGTACGTACCCGATTCAGTATACATATAACATAGAAACATAGAAGATAGGAGCAGGAATAGGCCATTCGGACCCTCGAGCCTGCTCCGCCATTTAATGAGATCATGGCTGATCATCTAAATTGCTTTCTCCCCATATCCCTTGATCCCTTTAGCCTTAAGAAATTTATCTAACTCCTTCTTGAATATATTTAATGAATTGGCCTCAACTGCCTTGTGTGGTAGAGAATTCCACAGGTTCACCACTCTCCGAGTGAAGAAATTCCTACTCATCTCTGTCCTAAATGGCTTACCCCTTACCCTTAGACTGTGACCCCTGGTTCTGGACTCCTCTGCCATCGGGAACATCCTTTCTGCATCTAGTCTGTCTAGTCCTGTTAGAATTTTATAAGTTTCAATGAGATCCCCTCTCATTCTTCTAAACTCCAGCGAATAGAAGCCCAATCGACCCAATCTCTCCTCATACGTCATTCCTGCCATTCCAGGTATAAGATTCTGAAGGGGATTGACAGGGTAGATACTGTGAGATTGTTTCCCCTGGCTGGAGAGTCTAGAACCAGGGTCACAGTCTCAGGATAAGGGGTAGGCCATTTAGGACTGAGATGAGGAGGAATTTCTTCACTCAGAGGGTTGTGAATCTTTGGAATTCTCTGCCCCAAAGGGCTGTGGATGCTGAATCGCTAAGTGTATTCAAGGCTGGGATAGATTGATTTTTGGACTCTAGGGGAATCAAGGGATACGGGGATCGGGCGGGAAAGTGGAGTTGAGGTTGAAGATCAGCCATGATTTTATTGAATGGCGGAGCAGGCTTGTGGGGCCGTGTGGCCTACTCCAGCTCCTAATTCTTATGTTCCACTGTACCTGTTCAGTATATATTCTGACAGTCTGATTTCATCGAAGTTTTCAAGATATTAAGGGGAACAGATAGGGTCGATAGAGAGAAACTATTCCTGCTGGTTGTGGAGTCTAGCTCTAGGGGGCATAGTCTAAAAATTAGAGCCAGGCCTTTCAGGAGTTAAATTAGGAAACATTTCTACATGCAAAGGGCGATAGAAGTTTGGAACTCTCTTTCGCAAACTGCAGTTGATGGCTAGGTCAATTGTTAATTTTAAATTGGAGATTGATAGATGTTTGTTAACCAAAGGTATTAAGGGATATGGGCCAAAGGCAGGTATATGGAGTTAGGTCACAGATCAGCCATGATCTCACTGAATGGCAGAGCAGGTTCGAGGGGCTAAATGGCCTACTCCTGTTCCTATGTTCCTGTGTGTGCTCAGTGTATACCCTGATGGCCAGGACACTGAGGAGAATGTCCCTGCTCCTCTTTAAAATAGTGGCATAGGATCTTTTACATCGACTTGAGAGGGCAGACAAGGCCTCAGTTTAATGTCTCATCTGAAAGACAGCTCCCCCGACAGTGCAGCACTCCCACAGTACCGCACTGGAGAGTCAGCCTAGATTTTGTTCTCAAGTTTCTGGAGTGGGACTTGAAACCCACAACCTTCTGACTGAGAGTGCTACCCACTGAGCCACTTGGACAAGTTAATGGATGGTGACCAGCATCTGTGCATTTGTACCCCAGCAGGAATCAGCACCAGCAGGACTAAGCAAGCTCTGTACTGGAGAGTGGGTGGGGCTAGTTAGTTAATTAACTGGTCTAATCTGGTTCTGAGAGCTGACTCATAAATCTCAGCAGTATAAACAAGGGAGGTTGGAGTGCAGTTTGTCACAGAGTGCAGCTTGGTGCAGAGTGAACAACTTGGGAGTTTGGTAAGTGTGGGTATGCGGTGAAGTAGGTGCTGCTTTGCCTTGCTTTTCCTAACTTCTCCCACAGAGCGGCGGCAGACCCGAGTGGGAGCAGACAGAGGCCCGAGAGCCTGCTCCGCCATTCAACGAGATCATGGCTGATCATCCAAACCCTAGCACCCGGTCCCTACACCGACAACCATCCCACCCAAACCCTATCCCCATAACCCCACGTATTTAATCCCCCCTAACACTAAGGGCCAATTTTTTTATCATGGCCAATCAACCTAAACCACACATCTTTGGACTGTGGGAGGAAACCGGAGCTCCCGGAGGAAACCCACGCAAACACAGGGAGAATGTGCAAACTCCACACAGACAGTCACCCGAGGCCGGATTTGAACCCGGGTCCCTGGCACTGTGAGGCAACAGTGCTAACCACTATGCCACCGTGCTGCAAATGGTAATAAGACAAATAGGGCCATAATACAAAAAATGATTAGATTTGTCTTTTTAACATTTTTAGACATCTTAAGGCACGGTATCTGAATGCACGAAGCATTCATAAGGTAGACGAATTAATAGCGCAAATAGATGAAAAAGGGTATGATATAATTGCGATTACGGAGACATGGCTGCAAGGTGACAAAGGCTGGGAGCTGAATATCCAAGGATATTTGATATTTAGGAAAGACTGGCAAAAAGGAAAAGGAGGTGGGGTGGCGTTGTTAGTAAAGGATGAAGTCAGAGCAATAGCGAGAAACGATATTGGCTCAGAAAATCAAGATGTAGAATCAGTCTGAGTGGAGCTAAGAAGCACCAAGGGGCAGAAAACAATGGTGGGAGTTGTCTATAGACCTCCAAACAGTAGTGGTAATGTAGGGGATGGCATCAAACAGGAAATTAGAGATGCATGTAACAAGGGTACTGTAAAGTCGGTGGGTTGTTTAGTTAATTAATACACAGACTACCAGAGTAACTTAAAACAGGACTTTACTATTCGAAGGTCAGGGCGAATCTGCCAAATAAATCCTGACACAGCACTTCTATACCGGTGTGGTCACCGTCGGTATTACAGTATACAGAAGCCAACAAAGTAGTGCCACACCTAAAATAGTTCTCTTAAAGGTGAACGGTTACATACAATGGTTTTCTTAAAGGTAGACGGATACATACACTACAATCCTCCCTTTTTAGCTTACAACATACTTAGTCCCCCATTAAACATAACATATATTCAATCCTTCTACTGGAGCAGCTGTTTCAACATTCTGTTGTTCACATAGACGTGATTCAGCGTACTTTTGGCATCCCAGTAAAATCTGTGTTGCAACCTCAGCTATTTCCATAACTTTTGAGAGCTCCGAACTCCTTCCCTTTGAAGATTGAAGCTCGTGTTCAGATTGTTCCCATTGCAGAATCTTGTCCCTCAGCATATGAAGGAGTTGGCTGACCGTTAACTCTTCCACGGGAACACTGTGGATCAGAGTCTTCTCCATTTCATCCACCTTTTCCTCCAATGCTTTCACCTTTTCCTCTTGTACTTTGGCTTTCAGCGCTCGGAGAAGTTGCGCCTTGATGCTCTCTAGCTCATGTTCAGGGGCCATTCTTACAGTCTCTGTGTTTCTTACAGTTTCCTTTTCTTCCACTGAAAGGATTCCCAGTTGAATCTGTTCTACAAGTTGTTGAACCTCGGTCATTGCCGCCTCATATTTGTCTTGGGTTTCCTTCAATATTTTTATGAGTTCTTGGACATCTTGACTTTCATGTTCTACCATGTCTTTCACCTCTAATTTCTCATCTATGGATGGAACTTCTACCGATGAGTCTGTCTTGGCCTTGAGCTCATCAAGAATTTCCTGCAGCCTTTGGACTTCTTGCTCATGTTCAACCTTTAGTTGCTCATATGCTTCTACTGAAACTAGCTTTTCGGAGGTTGCCGAGTTAATCCCCTCCAGGATTGTAGCCTGGGCCTGTTCATACTGTTCCTTCAACTTCTCAAACTCTGCTTGTAAGGAGTCGTAGAGAAGAACGGGAATAAAATCCTGGCTTCCTGAAGATTCCTCTTCATTTGCTCCTTCCTGCAAATATTCTAACTCCTGAACAGCATAAGGGAGATGTGATCGGTAATTGGTCACAATGGCTCTATGGTCGCTCTCTGCTTGAGCTAGCTGCTTCTGTTGTCTTTCCAGATTCTCCCATTCGGTGTCATAGAACTTTTTCATTGTTTTCATCTCTTGTTCGAGACGGTAACTCACTTGTTCTACTTGCTGTCGTAATTTGAAATAAAGTTGAGTCCGAGCTCGGTGTTCGTCAGTCATGGATATGTCCGTAAACTGAACAGACTCAGAATTCTCTGTCAAACTATGTTGTCGTTGTTCGGTGGAGTTCTGTTCTGAAACTTTGTTCTTCTCTGGAGCATAAGCCTTTATGCATGCCTTCGTTCTTCCAACCTTAGTCGGCAAGTCCATTTTAGCCTTGTCTTTCATATTTGGGTTGGTCTTATCGTCATCCGTTTCAGAATCTGAGCTGATTGTCTGCACCGAGTCCTCACTCGTTATGGCTTTTAGATAGTGCCATTCCATGTCTATTTTCTTGATCCACTCCCGTCCCAGAAGTGGTGGTCCTCCCTCAGGTAGTACGTATAAGTTCATTCTTGGGTGTTCTTTACCCCCATCTCTCACCTTGACTCTTATCTTCCCCATGGGGTATACTTTATGCCCCGTGTATGTCTGCAATACGAACTTGGTATCTCTTAAGGGTATATGTGAGAATAGCCGGTGGTAATCCCTTCGATTTATGACTGATAGAGCTGATCCAGTGTCCAACTCCATTTTCACTTGGACTCCAGCTATTTTTAGCATGACCCAGATAGTTTGTAGGTCAGCTTCCTTACTCACATTGTGAATTCTCAGACTGCCCAGCTCCTGGCCGTTTGGGTCCGAGTCCGAATTCTGTTCATCTGAACTCTTCTCAGCCACCTTGTGTACCTTGTTGTACTTTTCCTGTGATGGCTTCCTTTGGTTGTTGGTCTTCTTCCCTGACCGGCATACCTTAGCTATGTGACCCAGTTTGCCACATTTCCTACATTCCTGGTTCTTAAACCAGCATTGGTTCTGGTCGTGTGTTGTCTTCCCACAACGATAGCATTTTGTTGTACTCGAGGTAATTTGATCCACACTGAGTGCCGCTGCCTTTAGCTGCATTTCCGCAGTTCCCTTCGCTGCGGCTTCATGCGATGCTGCAATAAGGACAGCCCTGTCAAGTGTAAGGTCGTTCTCTTCGAGTAGTCGCTTTTGCGTTCCTTCCTTTGACAACCCGCACATGAACTTGTCTCGCAATGCCTCTGTCAGATTCCCTCCAAACTGGCAGTGTTTCGCTAGTCTACGCAGTTCGACCAAGTATTCTGTGTTGCTTTCGTCTTTCCTTTGCGTTCTCGCATAGAATTTGAATCGTTCCGCCAACATCAACGGTGTGGGGTTCAAGTGATCCTTCAGAACAGTCACAATATCATCGAAAGTCTGATCCGCCGGTTTAGCTGGTGCTAGTAGATGCTTCAAGAGCCCGTATGTCTTCGCGCCCATCGAGTTTAGCAAGGTTATAGCTTTGTCATCTTCTATTTTATTGGCCTCACAATAGATCTCAATGCATTCCACATACGTGGCCCAGTCTTCGACCTCGGAATTAAAATCGTTGACGTTACCACGCTTAGGCATCTTCCTCTCTTCCTGATAACACCACGAATTATTTCTTTAAATTTTCATTTATTTATTTATTTTTTCCAAGATGGCGGTTCCCGCGAAAATGGCGGTTTCCCGCACTTATCTTCTCTCCCCGCCCACTTCAATGGCGGTTTCCCGCTTCTGTCTTCTTCCCCGCCTAATGGCGGCTTCCCGCGTTTCTTCCCTAGCGGGAGGGGTACACTTTCCCCACGGGCGACGGCCGCTGGCTTTCAGGTTCACAGCCTGCGTGTCGGCTTCAGGGCTTTCCCTTTTCTCGGCAGGGCAACCGGCGCTGGGTACACCCCGTTGACGGCGAACAGTTTCAGCCGCTGGGCTGGCTCTCACTCGGTTCCCCTTGCTCGGGCTCTGTCTCTCTCTCCCGCTCGCTCGGCTCTACCGGCGCTGGGTACACCCCGTTGACGGAGAACAGTTTCAGCCGCTGGACTGGCTCTCGCTCAGTTCCCCTTTGGTCGGCTCTGCCTCGCCCGCTCACTCGGCTCCCAATCTCGCCTCCCAGCCCTCTCGCAGTCCGGTGCTTCCCTCCCCGGCTGCGGCTGAGTTTATCTCTTCCCGCGCCTACGCTCCCGGTCGCAGCGCTTCGTGGCTTCGGTCGCTGCCCGGCCTTTTTCGCCGGTCGCGGTCTAGCTGTCTCACGACGCCGTTGCGTCCCCCAGCCTGTCTGTACCGCGGCTTCCTTGCTCCACGCTGCCCCAGTCTCAGCGCCTCTGGACCAGACTTCTGTCCGGCTCCTTTCCCCCTCGACCATGGTCGAGTGCACCGCCCTTATCCTCCGGTTATTCTTTTTACTTTCCCTTACTCAGTCACCGTGGCCGCCTTGCTTCTCGTGCTGATCGGCTCACTCCTCACCGTGGCAGAAGGGACAGTCAGTGCCTGTTGCTGATGGAAGTCTTTGTCTCTAACTTCTTCTTCCTTTCTAGTTCTGCAGCCTCGAGTTTTCTCCCAGCAGAACGACGAGGGCGGTTGCCTCTTCTCGACGCTCGTTAACTGCTTTGGAAGTATTGTTGCCGCAGGGTACGATCGGACTCGTCGCCACTGTAAAGTCGGTGGGTTGTTTAGTTAATTAATACACAGACTACCAGAGTAACTTAAAACAGGACTTTACTATTCGAAGGTCAGGGCGAATCTGCCAAATAAATCCTGACACAGCACTTATATACCGGTGTGGTCACCGTCGGTATTACAGTATACAGAAGCCAACAAAGTAGTGCCACACCTAAAATAGTTCTCTTAAAGGTGAACGGTTACATACAATCGTTTTCTTAAAGGTAGACGGATACATACACTACAGGTACTACAGTAATCATGGGTGACTTTAATCTACATATAGATTGGCCAAACCAAATTAGCAATAATACTGTGGAGGATGAATTCCTGGAGTGTGTACGAGATGGTTTTTTAGACCAGTACGTTGAGGAGCCAACTAGGGAACAGGTTATCCTAGATTAGGTATTTTGCAATGAGAAGGGGTTCATTTAATAATCTTGTTGTGTGGGGTCCTTTAGGGAAGAGTGACCATAACATGATAGAATTTTTCATTAAGATGGAAAGTGAAGTAGTCCAATCCGAAACTAGGGTCCTAAAGCTAAACAAAGGAAACTACGAAGGTATGAGGAGGGAGTTGGCTATGATAGATTGGGGAGCTTCATTAAAAGGCATGATGGTGAATAGGCAATGGCTAACATTTAAGGAACGAATGCATGAATTGCAAGAGTTATACATTCCTTTCTGGTGCAAAAACACAAAAGGAAAAGCGGCCCAACCATGACTAATAAAAGAAATTAAGGATAGTATTAGATCCAAAGAGGAGTCATATAAAGTTGCCAGAAAAAGTAGCAAACCTGAGGATTGGGGGCAGTTTAGAATTCAGCAAAAAAGGACCAAGAGATTGATTAAGAGGGGAAAAATAGAGTATGAGAGTAAACTTGCAAGGAACATAAAAGCAGACTGTAAAAGCTTCTACAAGTATGTAAAAAAAAATTAGTGAAGGCAAATGTAGGTCCCTTACAGTCAGAAACAGGAGAATTTATAATGGGGAACAAGGAAATGGCAGAGCAATTAAACAAATACTTTGGTTTTGTCTTCACGGAAGAGGACATAAATAACTTCCCAAAAATGCTAGGGAACCAAGGGTCTAGTGAGAAGGAGGAATTAAAGGAAATTAGTATTAGTAAAAAAAAGTGCTGGAGAAATTAATGGGACTGAAAGCCGATAAATCCCCAGGGCCTGATAATCTGCATCCCAGAGTACTAAAAGAGGTAGGCATGGAAATAGTCGATGCATTGGTTGTCATCTTCCAAAATTCTATAGATTATGGAACAGTTCCTGCAGATTGGAGGGTGGCAAATGTAACCCCACTATTTAAAAAAGGAGAGAGAAAACAGGGAACTACAGACCGATAGTAGGGAAAATGCTAGAGTCCATTATAAAGGATGTGATAACAGGACACTTAGAAAATATCAATGGGATTAGACAACGTCAACATGGATTTATGAAAGGGAAATAGTGTTTGACAAATCTACTGGAGTTTTTTGAGGATGTAACTGGTAGAATAGATAAGGGAGAACCAGTGGATGTGGTGTATTTGGATTTTCAAAAGGCCTTTGATAAAGTCCCACACAAGAGGTTAGTGTGCAAAATTAAAGCACATGGGATTGGGGGTAATATACTGGCATGGATTGAAAATTGGTTAACAGACAGGAAACAGAGAGTAGGAATAAATGGGACTTTTTCGGGGTGGCAGGCGGTGACTAGTGGGGTACCGCAGGGATCAGTGCTTGGGCCCCAGCTATTCACAATATATATCAATGATTTGGATGAGGGAACCAAATGTAATATTTCCAAGTTTGCTGATAACATGAAACTAGGTGGGATTGTGAGTTGTGAGGAGGATGCAAAGAGGCTTCAAGGCGATTTAGACAAGTTGAGTGAGTGGGCAAATACATGGCAGATGCAGTATGATGTGGATAAATGTGAAGTTATCCTCTTCAGTGGGAAAAACAGTAAGGCAGAGTATTATTTAAATGGTGATAGATTGGGAAATATTGATCTACAAAGGGACCTGGGTGTCCTTGTACACCAGTCACTGAAAGCAAACATGCAGGTGCAGCAAGCAGTTAGGAAGGCAAGTGGTATGTTGGCCTTCATTGCAAGGGGATTTGAGTACAGGAGCAAGGATGTCTTACTACAGTTATACAGGGCCTTGGTGAGACCACACCTGGAGTACTGTGTGCAGTTTTGGTCTCCTTACCTAAGAAAGGATATACTTGCCATAGAGGGAGTGCAGCGAAGGTTCACCAGACTGATTCCTGGGATGGCAGGACTGTCGTATGAGGAGAGATTGGGTCGACTAGGCCTGTATTAACTAGAGTTTAGGAGAATGAGAGGGGATCTCATTGAAACGTATAAAATTCTGACAGGGCTAGACAGACTGGATGCAGTGAGGATGTTTCCCTTGGCTGAGGGGTCTAGAACGAGGGGTCACAGTTTCAGGATACGGGGTAGGACATTTAGGACTGAGATGAGGAGACATTTCTTCACTCAGAGGGTGGTGAACCTGTGGAATTCTCTACCACAGAAGGCTGTGGAGGCCAAATCACTGAATATATTTAAAAAGGAGATAGATAGATTTCTAGACACAAAAGGCATCAAAGGGTATGGGGAGAGAGCAGGAATATGGTATTGAGATAGAGGATCAGCCATGATCATATTGAATGGCGGAGCAGGCTCAAAAGGGCCAAATGGCCGACACCTGCTATGTTTCTATCAGGCGAGGAGATAAAACAGGGGGAAACAAATGGAGAAGGCACAATCTCCTAAAACAACAAATACCTGTACACTGCAAATGCTTCAAACAACCCTTTGTTAACAACGAGACCTATTTTAATTATCCAGATGCACATCTGCCCCCGCACTATTTCTGCCACAAGTCAGTGGCTCTGGCCTCCACTGCTCCCTGTGGCAGTGTGAACATGATTAAAACCTGGAAACACATCATCACTGCCACTTTTCACCGTTCACACTCTCTGGCAATCAGCTGATCCACTGGAAGCTTCTCGGGCAGAGAAATGCTCAACTGAGGCCACAGTCGTGCTGCAGGAGAAAATACAGAGGTGCATTTCACAGCGAGAGCTCGCCATTAACCCTTTCTCTGCGAGGCCCTCCTCACTGTCGGTGGCCCCGAGTCCTGGCTTTCGTTTTTTTTTTTTTTTTTTAAACCAGGATGCTGATTTCGTCCATGAACTAACGAGAATTATTTCACTTTCATGACGGTGAAGTGTTGTGAATGAAACGGAAGCGGCTCAATAAGGGTCATTAACTTAGAGGCAAGTGCAACTTTCTAAGAGCTTTGATTGGCAGGTCAAGGTGCTGAGTGACAGCATTCTCCCAGGTGCACTGAACAAAAACATACACAGGTAGAGATGCACAGCGATCAGGCACAGGCACACACACACACACAAACGTACACATATATGCACACATACAAGCGCACACACATAGAAACACATACACGCACATACAGACACACATATACAACACATACACACATAGAAACACACATACACACACTTACACAGACAAACACACATAACCAAATATGAACACACGTACATACAAATATGCACACATACGAAAATACATGCAGACAAATACTCCATATAAGTGTGTTTATGTTCAAGCACATATATACAGATGCAAACACATATACACGCATATACAGACACACTGGGGGTCCTGGTGCATGAAACACAAAAAGTTAGTATGCAGGTGCAGCAGGTGATCAGGAAGGCCGATGGAATCTTGGCTTTTATTGCAAGGGGGATGGAGTATAAAAACAGGGAAGTCTTGCTGCAGTTATACAGGGTATTGGTGAGGCCACACCTGGAATACTGCGTGCAGTTTTGGTTTCCGTATTTAAGAAAAGATATACTTGCTCTCGAGGCAGTTCAGAGAAGGTTCACTCGGTTGATTCCGGAGATGAGGGGGTTGACGTATGAGGAAAGGTTGAGTAGGTTGGGCCTCTACTCATTGGAGTTCAGAAGAATGAGAGGCGATCTTATCGAAACATATAAGATTGTGAGGGGGCTTGATCGGGTGGATGCGGTGAGGATGTTTCCACTGATGGGTGAGACTAGAACTAGGGGGCATAATCTTAGAATAAGGGGCTGCCCTTTCAAAACTGAGATGAGGAGACACTTCTTCACTCAGAGGGTGGTGAATCTATGGAATTTGCTACCCCAGAGAGCTGTGGAAGCTGCGACATTAAATAAATTTAAAACGGAGATAGACATTTTCCTAGCTGATAAGGGAATTAGGGGTTACGGGGAGAGGGCAGGGAAGTGGACGTGAGTCTAGATTCGGATCAGCCATGATCCTATTGAATGGCGGAGCAGGCCCGAGGGGCCGTATGGCCTACTCCTGCTCCTACTTCCTATGTTTATGTTCATATACAAGTCCATAGATACAAACACACAGACTGATAGTCAGCCACACATTCCGACAGATGCACACCCACAATACACACCAGCACGTACAGATTCACACCCGCAGATGGGTACAAGCACGGGGAGAATTACAGAAACATAGCCGCACAAACACAGCCAAACACCCACAGGGTGAAGTGGCTGAAGCTTGGATTGAATCAGGACACGCAGGCCGAGTGACTGCTGACACGAGGCTGTAGGCCAGCTCACTCCAGCTTAACAGCAGCAATTAGTTACCTCGCTGTAATTACATTTAATCGCTGGCTCTAAAAAAAATCTGCTGGAATTCTGTTGCATTCGGAAATGGATGTTTAAAATGCCGAGCGACAGGAATATCCACAGGCATAAATACACCACCCTCCCTTGCACGATTTCCGCTTCAGTATATACTGTATGCAGTAGCTAATCGATAGATTAGCAGCTCGAGCGGCCAAAAGGCTCCAGATCAGGACAAGGTGTCTGTGCGGTTATAGAAAGGGGGCTGGTCCCACAGGGCCGGAGGAAGTAGGAAACACAGACTTCTCCGAACATGCATTAACGGGCGCTCCTTGCCAGTCCCTAATACCGAGAGCTCAAGCTTAACCTGGAGTAATTAAGGAGCATGACAGACAGATATAGAGAAACAAAAATGAAGAAAAATCACAAATGCGGGAAATCAGAAAAGAGATGGGAAACGTCAGTTACTGTCTGAGAGGAGGAGGATTAAGTTTGAGGGTGGCAATCAAGGGTCAGATGTAAAAACGTTAACCTACTTTTCCATTTCATAGCTTATTCAATCTCCTGTGCGTTTTTAGCATTTCTTCTTCTGATTTTAAATAGGGCAAGAGCTTCACTGCGCCGAACACAAACCTACAATTCACCCCTTGCAAAACACACTGCAGCACATCAGAAAATAAGGAGAGAACAAGAAAGGCAAGGTATACGGCAGGTATGCTCTAGAGCAACAAAGATCGACACAAATCACACAAACCCATCGACACCATCCCCACACCCATCCGACACACCATCCCACACACCCAGCCCCACACCATCCGACACACCCACCGACACCATCCCACTGACACACCTGTGAACACACAATCACACACACCTGTCGACACAATCACATATCTCTTCACCATCTGCGCGCTGAATCAGTGGAATTCGAGTTGGCGCTGTGGGGAGGGACGTATGGGGAAGAGATGCATTGTTGTGTGGAACCAGTGAAGCAGCTGATTGTACAATTTGGGAACCTGGTGGTACTGATTGATGTCTGGTCATCCTGATTAAAGATGGGACAATGGGCAAATGTGCACATACCTATCGCTGGCTTTACTCTCAGGAGAAATCCTACACTCTTGATTTTATATTTTAAAAACGTGATGTTGCAAGATGCGTGGTCTTGTCCTCCACCCCTGATTTTTTCTGCTGCTATTTTTGGTTCAGGCACCCACCTCAGGGATGCATTTTAGGATGCACTAGAGGCCAGCACAGCTCTCTCTCTCGCTCATTCGTTCTCTTCCTCTCTATCTCTCTTTTTAGGCTTTCTCTTCTCTCTCACTTTTTCTCTCTTTCACTCTCTCTTTCTCTCTCTGCTGTTCCCGACTGTCCTATTTCTCCACGACACATGCTCATCTACTGAGGCCACTTCTCATTAAGTGAAGTGTTTGACAGGAGGGTAACAGATATGCACTTAAGGACACTCAGTGCATTGCCTGTTATGACTAAACACATTGTGGTGTGCAGGATTTATCTGTCACTTTTATGTCCGGCCAAATAATTTGTCCCCGCTGCAGCTCGGGGATCACTAAATCTGACGCAACGATCGGGGGCTGGGCCAAAATCAAAGCAAACGACTGGAGGAAAGAAGAAGAGTTTTTCCAGAGGGGCGTCAGCCTGTATTTTCTCCAATCCCTTCAGGCTGAGAGCGAGAGGTGACCAGCGCTCCAGTCTTTCTCACTGTTGTGCGACCAGCCGCTATGACATGCCTTGTAAGCCCTAGATTCAGAGTGCTGTCAGTCAGGGCTCAGTGGTGGCACTCTTGAGTCAGAAGGTCATGGGATCAGGTCCCATTCCAGAGACTCGAGCACATAATCTCGACTGCCATTCCAGTGCAGTACTGAGGGAGTGCTGCACTGTCGGAGGTGTCCTCTTTCAGATAAGATGTTAAACCGAGGCCCCGTCTGCCCTCTCAGATGGATGTAAAAGGTCCCATGGCACTATTTCGAAGAAGAGCGGGGGAGTTCTCCTCGGTGTCCTGGACAATATTTATCCTTCAACCAACATCACTAAAAACCGATTATCTGGTCATTATAACATTTCTGTTCGTGGGAGCTTGCTGTGCGCAAATTGGCTGCCGTGTTTCCTACATTACGACAGTGACCACACTTCAAACGTACTTTATTGGCTGTAAAGCACTTTGGGATATCCTGAAGTTGTGAAAGACACTATAGAAATGCAAAGTATTTCCTTCTTTTTCACTCTTAATATAAAAACACCTAAAGCAATCCACATTGTTGTAATGGATTCCAGGACTCGGAGGCTCCATCCACAATCACTATCACACACACTCAGAGCCTTACAATCCCACTCCGACTCTCACAAACACAGAATCTCTCAGATATACAATCTCACTCCGACTCTCTCTCACACACACACAGAAAATCTCACAGGCATGTAATCCCACTCACAGGGGAGAGGAGGAGAAATGCTTTCGCTCAGAGCTTTTGGGATTTGGAACGCTCTACCTGAAAAGGGAGTTGGACGGATACTTGAGGGTGAGAAACTTACAGGGTTATGGACAAAAAGTAGGGGGGTGGGACTGAGCATGACTGCTCTTTCAAAGAGCCAGCACAGGCACGACGGGCCGAAAGGTCTCCTTCTGTGCAGCAAGTTTCTATGATTCTATGATCTCTCTCTCTCTCTCTCTCACACACACACACATACAATACAGGTTGAGCGTCCTGAATCCAGCAACCTCGGGACCGAGGCCGAGCCGGTTTTCATGTTTTTCCAGACTTCGGAACGTGTTTCTGATGTCCGAAGTCCGGAAATATCGCAACCTGGGCTCAGGCGCTTCCGGACTTCGGACATCAGAAACACGATCCGAGTCCGGAAATGCCTGGGCCGCTCCGCGTAGCGCTGACTCGTTTCTCCGCCCCTCCCCTTCTGTTAAAGGGGGAGGGGCGCTGCGAGCTCTGCAGAGCATCCGATGGCCCACACTAGGCCACCAGGGCGGCGTGGTGCCGTGGCCGCAGCCTGGTGCCGTGGCCGCAGCCTGGCAGAAACACTTAGTGGAGCTGTGCAGATTAAAGAGGATAAAACACAACACTAAAATTTTATTGCATCACTCGCATTTTTCAAAAAAAAAGACAACAAAAGTTAATGGCTTTTTGAAGTAGAGGATGAGCTTCCAAAATCCGGGGTTCTGGATTCCAGAACATTTCACGGATTCCGGACGACCTTGCCACCAATCACAGAATCACACAGAATCACAGAAACCCCACAGTGCAGATAGAGGCCATTTCGGCCCATCAAGCCTGCACCGACACATATCCCACCCAATCCCCGTAACCCCTACACCAACACATATCCCACCCTATCCCTGTAACCCCACGTATTTAATCCCCCTAACACTAAGGGTTAATTTATCATAGCCAATCAACCTAACCCACACATCTTTGGACTGTGGGAGGAAACCGGAGCACTCGGAGGAAACCCACGCAAACACGGGGAGAATGTGCAAACTCCACACAGACAGTCACCCGAGGCCGGATTCGAACCCTGGTCCCTGGCGCTGTGAGGCAACCGGAACATTTCACGGATTCCAGACGACCCTGCCACCAATCGTCCCAGAGTCCGGATTCTGGAACTCCAGATTTTGGACACTCAACCTGTATTACAAATTTACAATTCCACTCAGTCTCGAGGGGTCCAGGTACAGAAATCACTAAAAGCTAGTGGGCAGGTACAAAAGATAATTAAAAAGGCTGATGGAATATTGGCCCTTATCTCAAGGGGGCTGGAATACAAAGGGGTGGGAGTTATGTTACAGCCGTATAAAGCTCTGGTTAGACCCCACCTGGAACACTACATTCAGTTCTGGGCACCGTACCTCAGGAATGATATACTGGCCTTGGAGAGGGTGCAGAACCGATTTACCAGAACGATACCTGGGCTAAAAGGGTTAAATTATGAGGATAGATTGCATAGACTAGGCTTGTATTTCTTTGATGTGGCGATGCTGGTGTTGGACTTGGGTGGACAAATGTAGGAAGTCACACAACACCAGGTTATAGTCAAACAGCTTTATTTGAAATCACAAGCTTTCAGAGCGCCGCTCCTTCGTCAGGTGAAGTGAAGAGAAGCATACAGGCACAGCATATATAGTCAGAGAAAACTGCCAGATGATTACAGGTAATCTTTCTAACTGCCCTTTATCACACCTCGGCAGAGAGATAATCACAGCAATCGAAGGTGTGAATGGTGTCCAAACAGGTCAGTCAGGAAAACATTACATCAAAGAACAATGAGGTGGGGTCACAAGGGGTCAAATGTTGCAGATGCTGGGGTCTGTATGAAAAACAGAAAAAAAACTTTGCTGGAAATCACAGCAGGTCCGGCCGCATCTGTGCAGAGAGAACAAGCCAACGATAACTTGAGTCTGGATGACTCTGTCAGGTGGGGTTACATGAGTATAGAAAATTAAGGAGTGATATAATTGAGGTGTTTAAGAAGATTAAAGGAGCTTATAGGGTAGATAGAGAAACTATTTCCTCTTGTAGGGAGTCCAGAACAAGGGGGCATAACCTTCAGGGGTGATGTCAGGAAGCACTCCTTCACACAAAGGGTAGTGGAAATCTGGAACTCTCCCCAAAAGCTGTTGAGGCCGAGGGTCAATTGAAAATTTCAAACCCGAGACAGATAGATTTTTGTTGGGTAAAGGTATTAAGGGATATGGAGCAGAGGCGGATAAATGGAGCTAAGCCATAGATCAGCCATGATCTAAGTAAATGGTGGAACAGGCTTGAGAGGCTGAATGGCCTCCTCCTGCTGCTTTGTTCACTACAACAACTTACATTTAGAAACATAGAAAAATAGGAGCAGGAGTCGGCCATTCAGCCCTTCGAGCCTGCGCCGCCATTCAATATTTTGCTGCAGTTGTACAGGGCCTTGGTGAGACCACACCTTGAGTATTGTGCAGTTTTGGTCACCTTATCTGAGGAAGGACGTTCTTGCCATGGAAGGAGTTCAGCGAAGATTCACCAGGCTGATACCTGGGATGGCAGGAATGACGTATGAGGAGCGATTGGGTCGACTGGGCTTGTACTCACTGGAGTTTAGAAGATTGAGAGGGGATCTCATCGAAACCTATAAAATTCTGTCAGGCCTGGACAGACTAGATGCAGGAAGGATGTTTCCGATGGCCGGGGAGTCCAGAACCAGGGGTCATAGTCTAAGGAAAAGGGGTAAGCCATTTAGGACAGAAATGAGGAGGAATTTCTTCACCCAGAGAGTGGTGAACCTGTGGAATTCTCTGCCACAGAGGGCGGTGGAGGCCAGTTCATTAAATATATTCAAGAAGGAGTTGGATATATTTCTTAAGGCTAAAGGGATCAAGGGATATGGGGAGAAGGCAGGGACAGGGTACTGAATTTGGATGATCAGCCATGATCTCATTGAATGGCGGAGCAGGCTCGAGGGGCTGAATGGCCTACTCCTGCTCCTATCTTCTATGTTTCTATGATCATGGCTGATCCTCTATCTCAATACCATATTCCCGCTCTCTCCCCATACCCCTTGATGCCTTTTGTGTCTAGAAATCTATCTATCTTCTTCAAAATATTCAGTGACTTGGCCTCCACAGCCTTCAGTGGTAGAGAATTCCACAGGTTCACCACCCTCTGAGTGAAGAAATTTCTCCTCATCTCAGTCCTAAATGTCCTACCCCGTATCCTGAGACTGTGACCCCTCGTTCTAGGCTCCTCAGCCATTTATATAGTGTCTTTAATATAGTAAAACATCCCAAGGTGCTTCATTGTGTTATCAAACAAAATTTGACACCGAGCCACACCAATCGACACGTCACCCCACAGAGTTATTAGGGCAGGTGACCAAAAGCTTGGTGAAAGAGGTAGGTTTTAAGGAGCGTCTTAAAAGGAGGAAAGCGAGGAAGAGACGGAGAGGTTTAGGGAGGGAATTCCAGAGCTTAGGGCCTTGGCAGCTGAAGGCATGGCCGCCAATGGTGGAGCGATTAAAACCGGGGATGCTCAAGAGGCCAGAATTAGAGGAGCGCAGTGATCTTGTGCGGGGTAGGGGGGGATTGTAGGGCTGGAGGAGATTACAGAGATAGGGAGGGGCGAGGCCATGGAGAGGTTTGAAGGCAAGGATGAGAATTTTTAAAATCGAGGTGTTGCTCAAGGGAGCCAATGTATGTCAGGGAGTACAAACTCAAACACACGCACGCACACACACAATCTCACAGAGATACATCCCCATTCCATCTCTCTCACACACACACACACTCTCAGAATCTCAGACAGATACAATCCCACTCAAAAGTGTGTGTGTGTCCTGTGCGTGGCAGGAAACCAATCGGAGATCAGCGGCAGCCTAAACACAAGAACCAGGGGACTTCCCAAGAGAGACAGAGATCATCAGCACCTTCACTGCAAACAGCCTGTGCCCACACTAGTCTGAAAACGCCCAATCTTGTCTGATCTTGGAAGCTAAGCAGAATCAGGCCTGGTTAGTACATGTGATGGGAAACTGCCTGAGAATACCAGGTGTAATAGGCTTAAGAGGTTGCAGCCCCTCTTTCATTATTTGAAGGGGCTGTTCCTCGATTTTTGGCTGCACTTCAGTCCCACGCTCCTGATCTTTGGTCACCCAGTGCGGAGGGGAGCAGGCAGGTAGGATGACCTCCTCGTGGGACTGCTCCTGGGCCTGGCCAAAGTGGCCATTAACAGGTCCAGGCAGGAGGGGGGTCGTTCGGCCCGATTGCCTGCCTTTCTTCCACGGCTATGTTCGCACCCGGGTGGCCCTGGAGATGGAGCACACGGTGTCCGCTGGCACGCTCGAGACCGGTGGGCGCCGGGAGTGCATCATCACCCCAACAATACAATTTTAGTTTGATTTGTTAGGTTTTATTTAAAGTTTTACTGATTTACAGTCAATTTGTTTAATCAAAAAAAGGTAAAAAAAGTTGATTTGTGCGATCAAAAGAAGCACCACAAACAGTTTGAGGAAGAAAATATATGTCACCAGGTTGTCTTCTAAGGCACTCTTATACCTTTGGAGGGAAGGGGACCGTGTCCGGGGGGGCGTCTCCATGACACGCAGGAGATGAGAGATGGTCCCTTACCTGGCACCTTGGTGCTGCTGGTACTAGCCTCGGTCTGCGACAGATACTCTCCGAAAACTTGTGCTGCTCTTCACAGTCGAATCCGCAACACGGCAACAGGGCAGGGAGACAAGGAGATAAATGTGAAAGGGATGCAAACCTCACAAAACTGCACAAAGCACCCCCACCCCACCCCGCACAGAGACTGATTCATTCAAGCACTTAAAAGGGGTGGGAATGACAAATTGACACTAAAATACATAGCGGGTTCACCTCGCCTACAGCTGCAAGGGGTCAAGTGAATGAACCTTTCACAAACAATCGATCAGTTCCAGTACAACAGGCATTGTAAATATGATTCAATTAGAATCAATGCCCATTACCGAACAGGCAATAAAGCACATTCAATATTTACACATTTCCAATTGTTGCACCTTTAAGTATTTCATTAAAAAAAAGTGATGGGTGTAGTTCTGCTCACTTGCTGGGTAGTGTAACTCTAACTTAGTGCGGTGCGAAAGAGAGGGACAAGACAGAGAGAGAGAGAGAGAGAGAGAGAGAGAGAGACAAGAAGAGTAGGGAGAAACAGATAGCAAACAGAAACAAGAGCAAAATACAGAAAGAAAGCAGAAAAAGATAAAGGACAAAGCAGAGAGCTAGAAATGACTGGTTGTGATGTTAGCGTACGAACGTTGAGCACATTGTAGAGCACTCCTCTGCTATTTTAGCCGATTTGTTTTAAATGGGCTAGCACCTCCATTAAAACCGTGGATACAGGAGTGTTATACCAGCCCTTAAGTGCTCGCAGGCGCATAGTGCAAACTGTAATTGATAGGGTAGGGAGAGGAGTGAGAATAGGGGCAGGGAACTGTGGCAATAGAAGGACAGAGAAACATGAGGGAGACAGGGCGGGCAGAACAGAGAGAGAAAGAGATAACATTGTAGAGGAAGAGACAAACAGAAAGGAAAGACCAAAACTGCACAAAGAGAGACAACAGTAAGAAAATAAATAACAGAACAAACAGAAAGAGATAACAGTACAAGGGAAACGGATAGAAGGCACAGATACAGACTGGAGACTTAGACACAGAGAGAAGCATACAACAGGGAGAAAGATGGAAGAACAATACGGGCATAAGAGGAGAGGGAGAAACCCCAGGAGGCAGACACAATTCCAGAGGCAGGAAGACCCGGGGGGGAACAGTCCGGAGCTTGGATGAGCCCGTGAGGGAGATTCAGCCTCACAATGAGCGGCACAGAAGGAACAATAAGCGGAATGACCGACCACTCGCCCTCTGCAAGGGCTGAAGCACCGCTTCCCGGGGCAGGGGATTTGGCACCAAGTGAATGGGTTTGTGGGGTTTTTTGCTTCTTAAAAGGAGCGAGCAAACTTTCACATCTCATCAACTTTCGCAAGTGAGGGAAATAAATCACATTTAACAGACACCGACAGCAAATACAACAGCCGCTTAAAGGGGACTTGGCTGTAACTTGGCAATCCCTGCGGTAGGACTGGAGGCAGCGATGCAGATTGATAGGATATTGCAGGGTGGGCTGTAAAGGCGGCGCTGCTTGCGCCCATCTCCGGACCCACTTACCTAACCTTGGATTCAGCCGAGGAGAGGGCATCGCTCCGCGGGGTTTTCCGCTTGGAAACAGCGCTTCCCATCCTGGATCCAGAGCTGGGGAATGGGACTCATCGCAGTCACAGGGCGGCCGGCTCGGAGCCCTCGGCCACGCCTCGCAGTGCCAGGCTCCGGGAGCTGAGTGCCTGCTCCTGCTCTTGTCCCTGCCCGCCGCCCATGCTCTGCTCCGGCGCACCTTGTCCGGGACCCGAGAGCTACCGCGGACAGACTCGGCGGGAGGAGCGAGCGGCCGCCACATATGGGCAGGGGAGGGGGAGCCGCAGTGACGCGGCCGGTCCACCTCCAGGGGAGGAGGTACCAGCAGAGGGGCAGATAGAGAGAGGCAATAGAGAGATAGGACAGACAGATAGAGAGAGAGAGGGGCAATAGAGAGATAGGACAGACAGATAGAGAGAGAGAGGCAATAGAGAGATAGGACAGACAGATAGAGAGAGAGAGGGGCAATAGAGAGATAGGACAGACAGATAGAGAGAGAGAGAGAGAGAGGCAATAGAGAGATAGGACAGACAGATAGAGAGAGAGAGAGAGAGAGGCAATAGAGAGATAGGACAGACAGATAGATAGAGAGAGAGAGAGAGGCAATAGAGAGATAGGACAGACAGATAGATAGAGAGAGATAGGGCAGACAGATAGAGAGAGAGAGAGAGAGGCAATAGAGAGATAGGGCAGACAGATAGATAGAGAGAGAGGCAATAGAGAGATAGGACAGACAGATAGAGAGAGAGAGGGGCAATAGAGAGATAGGACAGACAGATAGAGATAGAGAGAGAGAGAGAGAGAGAGAGGCAATAGAGAGATAGGACAGATAGAGAGAGAGAGAGAGAGAGGCAATAGAGAGATAGGACAGACAGATAGATAGATAGAGAGAGAGAGAGAGGCAATAGAGAGATAGGACAGACAGATAGATAGAGAGAGATAGGGCAGACAGATAGAGAGAGAGAGAGAGAGAGGCAATAGAGAGATAGGGCAGACAGATAGATAGAGAGAGAGGCAATAGAGAGATAGGACAGACAGATAGAGAGAGAGAGAGGCAGATATAGAGAGATAGGGCAGGGAGAGAGAGAGAGAGTCAGTAGAGAGAGCAAGAGAGACAATAGAGAAACAGAGGGCAGATAGAGTGAGAGAGGAGGCAGACAGAGAGAGGCACTAGAGAGAGGTGCAGATAGAGAGTCAGTAGGGAGAGAGAGAAGGGGGCAGATAGAGCAAGCGAAAGAGGCAGGTAGAGAGAGGGGCAGATAGAGTGAGAGAGGGGCAGATAGAGGCAATAGAGAGAGAGAGGGTGCAGTTAGTGAGAGAGTCAGTAGAGAGAGAGAGAGAGAGGGGCAGATAGAGAGAGGGGGCAATAGAGAGAGAGAGAGGGACAGAGAGAGAGAGAATTGCAGCTAGAGAGAGAGTGGGGTAGATAGAGAGAGGTGAGAGAGAGGGGGCAGATAGAGAGAGGCAGATAGAGAGAGACGGGGGCAGATAGAGAGGGGGGCAATAGAGAGAGAGAGGGTGCAGTTAGAGAGAGAATCAGTAGAGAGAGAGAGAGAGAGGGGCAGATAGAGAGAGGGGGCAATAGAGAGAGAGAGAGGGACAGAGAGAGAGAGAATTGCAGCTAGAGAGAGAGTGGGGTAGATAGAGAGAGAGAGATATGCAGATAGAGAGAGGGGGCAATAGAGAGAGAGGGCAGATAGAGGGAGAGAGAGGGGCAATAGAGAGAGGGCAGATAGAGGGAGAGACGCAGATTGAAAGAGAGAGAGAGCAGGGGGCAGATAGAGAGGGAGAGATAGGGAGAGAGAGGGAATGAGGCAGATAGAGAGGGAGGGCCAATAGTAAGAAAGAAGGCGGCAAGAGAGAAAGAGATGGGCCGATAGAGAGAGAGAGAGAGAGGGCAGATATAGAGAGGCAGTAGAGAGAGTGAGAGAGGCAATAGAGGGAGAGAGAGGGGGCAGAGTGAGAGAGGCAGTAGAGAGAGTGAGAGAGGCAATAGAGGGAGAGAGAGGGGGCAGATAGAGAGAGAGAGACCGATAGAGAGAGAGAGCGAGGCAATAGAGAGAGGGGGCAGATAGAGAGAGAGAGGCAGATAGAAAGAGAGAGAAGGGGCAATAGAGAGAGAGAGGCAGATAGAAAGAGAGAGAGGGGGCAGATAGAGAGGGGGCAGGTAGAGAGAGAGAGAGGGCAGATAGGGGGGCAGATAGAGGGGGCAGATAGAGAGTGAAAGAAAGAAAGAGAGGGGGCAATAGAAAGAGAGAGGGGCGGATAGAGAGAGAGAGGCAGATAGAGAGAGAGAGATGGGCAGATAGAGAGAGAGAGAGAGAATTGCAGATAGAGAGATATGCAGCTAGAGAGAGAGGGGGCAGATAAAGAGAGAGAGGGCAGATAGAGAGGGAGAGAGAGGGGCAGATGGAGGGAGTGAGGCAGATAGAGAGAGGGGCAGATAGGGAGGGAGGGCCAATAGTAAGAGAGAAGGTGGCAACAGAGAGAAAGAGATGGGCAAATAGAGCGAGAGGGCAGATAGAGAGAGACAGAGGGATAACAGAGAGAGAGAGTGGGTAATAGAGAGAGAGGGCAGATAGAGAGGGGGCCAGATAGAGAGACAGCAGATAGAGAGAAAGAGGGAAAGAAGGGCAGGTAGAGAGAAAGGGGTGCAATAGAGAAAGAGTGAGATGGGCAATAGAGAGAGGGGTCAGATAGAGAGAGGGGGCAGTAGATTGAGAGAGATTGAGATATATAGAGAGAGGGGCAATAGGGAGAGAGGCAATAGAGAGGGAGAGGGGCAGATAGATAGAGATGGAGATATATAGAGAGAGGGGCAAATAGGGAGAAGGGGGCAGATAGAGAGAGAGAGAGAGCCAATAGAGAGAGAGAAGGGGCATTAGAGAGAAAGAGATGGGCAGACAGAGCAGATGGAGAAAGCGAGGGGGCAATAGACAGAGAGAGAGGGCAGACAGAGAGAGGGGGCAATAGAGAGAGAGAGGGGGCAATAGAGAGAGAGGGGCAGTAGATAGTGAGAGGGGGCAGTAGATTGAGATGCGCAGATAGAGGGAGATGGCAGAGAGAGGCAATAGAGAGAGAGGAACAGATAGATAGAAATGCAGATATATAGAGAGGGGCAATAGAGAGTGAGAGGGGGCAGATAGAGAGAGAGAGAGAGCAGGGCAGATAGGGAGAAAGAGGGCAGAGAGCAAGGGGGCAATAGAGAGAGAGGGCAGATATAGAGAGGGGGCAACAGAGAGAGAGGTGGCAATAGAGAGAGATGGGGCAGATAGAGAGGGCAGACAGAGAGAGGAGCAGATAGAATGAGGGGGCAGATAGAGAGAGTGAGGCGCAGTAGATAGTGAGAGGGGGCAGTAGCTTGAGAGAGAGAGGGCAGAGAGCGGCAAATAGAGAGAGTGAAAGGGGCAGGCTGAGAGAGAGGCAATAGAGAGAGGCAGATAGATAGAGAGAGGGGGCAGATAGAGAGAGCATGAGGGGCAATAGAGAGAGTGCAGGTCAGATATAGAGAGAGAGGGCAGACAGAGAGAGAGAGAGAGGTGGCAGATAGAGAGAGAGGGCAGACAGAGAGAGAGAGGAGCAAATAGAGAGAGAGGGCAGACAGAGAGAGAGAGGTGGCAGATAGAGAGAGAGGGCAGATAGAGAGAGAGAGAGGAGCAGAAAGAGAGAGGGGGCAGATAGAGTGAAGGGCAGTAGATAGCAAGAGGGGGCAATAGATTGAGATAGATGTGCAGATAGACAGAGGGGGCAGATAGAGAGAGTGAGAGGGGCAGACTGAGAGAGAGAAGCAGTAGAGAGAGGGGCAGATAGATAGAGAGGGGGCAGGTAGATAGCGAGAGAGTGGCAGATTGAGAGAGGGGGCAGATAGAGAGAGAAAGGCAATAGAGAGGATGGGCAGATATAGAGAGATGGGCAGGTAGAGAGAGAGGACAGGTAGAGAGAGAGGGGCAGATAGAGAGAGTGGGGCAGAGAGAGAGTGGCAAATAATGAGAGCGTTTTTAATTCTCAGTGGAGTGTACATTAGTTGAGAATTTTAGAATATTTCTTTAAATGTTTGCTACTGCTTATCTACCATTATAACTTTGAATCTAATCTCCCAAGCTACCTTAGCCAACTCGCCCCTCATACCTATGTAATTGGCTTTATTTAAGTTTAAGACTCTAGTTCTGGACTTAACTATGTCACTCTCAAACTCAATGTGAAATTCTATCAAATTATGATCACTCTTCCAAAGAGGATCCTTTATTATGAGATTACTAATTAGCCCGGTCCCATTACACAATACAAGATCTAAAATAGCCTGTCCCCTGGTTGGTTCCACAACGTATTATTCTAGGAAACTGTCTTGAATGCATTCCAGGAACTCGTCCTCCAGACTACCTTTGCCAATTTGATTTGCCTAGTCTATATGAAGATTAAAGTCCCCCACGATTGTTGCATTACCTTTTTTACAAGCTCCTATTATTTCTTGATTAATACTCTGTCCAACGGTATAGCTACTGTTAGGGCGCCTATAAACTAATCCCACTATGTTATTTCAGATTTCCAGCATCCGCAGTATTTTGCTATTGTATTAGTGTTTGGTTCATTGCCACCTCTCTTCTAGGAATGCCCACCTTGAAGAAGTTCTGCTCTTCTCTCCGACGGGATCTCCGTTTGTCTCTTCAACCTTATTCATTTTCATTGCTTTCAGTTTCCCTTCTCGCGTTTGATCAGGTATCTGCCAAGACTCGGTTTCACAGCCACATCTCTTTCCTCAGTAACTTTCTCCAGTTCAGAGTTATTCCACATGGATTCCAACTGAAATTCCGCCCTTCATGTTTTGGATCCACCCAGGATTACAAATATCTCCTTGATATTCATCGTTCCTCGAACTACTGGTCTCGCTGCATCTTGAGATCCACGCTCAACGCCATGCGTCGCTACATGAACAACCTCGACCTCTCTCTTCAGCAGCACCGACGCACTCTATCTCAAAGCTGTCCGGGTCCACAGTTCCATTTCATCCTTCGACTCATCCGACGCTTCAACAAAAAACTTTTTTTCTTCCTTTCTGATGTCAAGGATCGCAAGTTTCATCAACTCTTGGACACCAACGCCCCTCCGGAACCTTCTTCCCCTTCACTTTCCTCTGATCCCATCCCTTCTTCCAATCTCAGCCCCTGCCGTGTTTTCGCTATCCCCTCTGACCTTCCCCTCTCTGACCCTGAACGATCAGTCCTCAGCAAAGGTCTGAGCTTCATCCTCTTACGCCCCCATCTGAATGAATTTTGAGCTCGGCACGATGCTGAGCTATTTTTCCATCGTCTCCGTGCCCACTTCTTTGGCCAGGAGTCTTCCCCCCGCACGGCTGACTCTTCCTCCCGCTTTCTAAATTCTCGTTCTATTTGGACCCCTCTGGCCTCATACCCTCGCTAGATCTTTTCATTGCTAACTGCTGACGTGACATCGGCCGTCTCCATTTCTCTGCTCCCCTCTCTCACTCCAAGCTACCTCCCTCTGAACTTGCAGCACTCCGTTCTCTTCGATCCAACCCCGACATTGTCATTAAACCTGCTGACAAGGGTGCTGTTGTTGTTGTTTGGCGAACCGACCTCTACCATGCGGAAGCTGAACGCCAACTGTGCGACACCACCTCCTACCTCCGCCTGGACCATGACCCCACGAGCAAACATCAAGCCACCGTTTCCAAGACTGTCACTGACCTCATCTCCTCTGGAGATCTTCCCCCCATGACCGCCAACTTCATAGTCCCTCAACCCCTCACAGCCCGCTTCTACCTCCTTCCCAAGATCCACAAACAGGACTGCCCTGGTAGACCCATCGCTTCAGCCTGTTCTTGCCCCACGGAACTTATCTCTTCCTATCGCGACTCTATTTTTTCTCCCCTTGTCCAGTCTCTTCCCACCTACATTCGCGACTCTTCCGACGCCCTCCGTCACTTTAACAGTTTCCAGTTTCCTGGCCCCAACCGTCTCCTTTTCACTATGGACGTCCAATCCCTCTACACCTCCATCCCCCACCAGGACGGCCTTAGGGCGCTCCGTTTCTTCCTTGAACAGAGGCCCGACCAGTCCCCATCCACCACTACCCTCTTCCGCCTGGCTGAACTTGTTCTCACATTGAACAACTTCTCCTCTGACTCCACTCACTTCCTCCAAATTAAAGGTGGTGCTATGGGAACCCGCATGGGCCCTAGCTATGCCTGCCTTTTCATGGGATATGTGGAACACTCTTTGTTCCAGCCCTACTTAGGTCCCCTCCTTCACCTCTTTTTCCGATACATCGATGACTGTATCGGTGCCATTTCCTGCTCTCGCCCTGAACTAGATAAGTTCATTCACTTTACTTCCAATTTCCACCCTTCCCTCACCTTCACGTGGTCCATCTCCGACTCTTCCCTCCCCTTCCTTGACTTCTCCATCTCCATTTCTGATGATCAGCTTTCGACAAACATCCACTACAAGCCCACCGACTCCCACAGCTACCTGGACTACACTTCCTCCCACCCCGCTTCCTGTAAGGACTCTATTACATTCTCCCAGTTTCTCCATCTCCGCCGCATCTGTTCTGACGATGCCACCTTCCATACCAGTGCTTCCGACATGTCTTCCTTTTTCCTCAACCGAGGATTCCCCTCTACTGTGGTTGACACGGCCCTTGACCGTGTCCGTTCCATTTCCCGCACTTCTGCTCTCACCCCTTCCCCTCCCTCCCAGAACCACGATAGGGTTCCCCTTGTCCTCACCTTTCACCCCACCAGCCTCCACATTCAACGGATCATCCTCCGCCATTTCCCCCACCTCCAACATGATCCCACCACCAAACACATCTTCCCCTCACCTCCCCTTTCAGCATTCCAAAGGGACCACTCCCTCTGCGACACCCTGGTCCTCTCTTCAATCACCCCCAACAGCCCTTCTCCTTCACCTGGCACCTTCCCATGCAAGCGCAGGAGATGCAACACATGCCCTTTTACCTCCTCCCTTCCCACTGTCCAGGTCCCCAAACACCCCTTCCAGGTGAAACAGCGATTTACTTGTACTTCTTGCAATTTAGTATACTGTATTCGCTGCTCACGATGCGGTCTCCTCTACATTGGGGAGACCAAACGCAGATTGGGCAACCGCTTTGCGGAACACCTCCATTCAGTCCGTAAGGGTGACCCTGAGCTTCCAGTCACCTGTCACTTTAATTCTCCACTTCACTCCCACTCTGACCTCTCTGTCCTCGGCCTATTGCACTGTTCCAATGAAGCTCAGCGTAAGCTCGAGGAACAGCACCTCATCTTTCGATTGGGCACTTTACAGCCTTCCGGACTCAATATTGAGTTCAACAATTTCAGATAATAATCCGTGCCCCCATTTTTCATGCAGTATGATTTTGCCATTCCCATTTGCAACATTTTCACAGTATTCCTTCCTCCCCTCCTAACCTCGCCCCCCCCCCCCCGCGTCTCTGCACCTGCTTAATATCTGTTACACCTCCAGCTTTTTCCAGTTCTGATGAAGGGTCCCAGACCTGAAACGTTAACTCTGTTTCTCTCTCCACGGATGCTGCCTGGCCTGCTGAGTATTTCCAGCATTTTCTGTTGTTATTTCAAACTAATCCCACTAGTGATTTCTGTTCCTTGTTATTACTTATCTCCACCCACACTGATTCAACTTCCTGATTTTCTGAGCTAAGATCCTTTCTCACTACTATCCTTATGTCGTCCTTTACTATCAAGGCTACCCCCCTCCTTTTCCATTCTCTCTGTCTTTTCAAAATTTCAAGTGCACTGGAATATTTAGTTCCAACCTTGGTCACCTTGCAATCACACCTCTGTAATGGTTATTAGATTAAACCCATTTATCACTATTTGTGCCACTAATTCATCTATCTTGTTACGAATGCTTGGTGCATTCAGATAAAGAGCCTTTAATTTTAACTTTTTATCATTATTCCTGGCTTTCACCTTATTCGCTGATGTATTATTACTGTTAAACTTCCTGTCACACTCTGCTTATCTTTATCCAAATTGTTACATTGCTCCATTGCCTTGACTTTTCTCTGACCCCTCCCCCCTTTTAGTTGAAAGCTCTATCTACAGCCCAGGTTATTCGATTCACCAGGACACTGATCCCAGCCCGTCCCAACTGAACAGCTCCCTCTTTCCCGAGTACTGGTGCCAGTGCCCCATCAATCAAAACCCCTTCCTCCCACACCACAAACTTTTGCCACCCTTTGCATGTCGAAGTGTTTCCTAACTTCACTGAAAGGCCTGGCTCTAACTTTAAGGCTATGTCTCCTAGTCCTAGAATCCCCAACCAGTGAAAATAGTTTCTCTCTATCTACCCTATCAGATCCCTTTGATATCTTGAAAACTTTGATCAGATCACCCCTTAACCTAAATTCCAGGGAATACAACCCTAATTTGTGTAACCTCTCCTCGTAATTTAACCCTTGGAGTCCGGGTATCATTCTGGTAAACCCACGCTGCACTCTCTCGAAGGCCAATATATCCTTCCTAAGGTGTGGTGCCCAGAACTGCTCACAGTGCTCCAGGTGTGGTCTAACCAGGGTTTTGTATAGCTGCAGCATAACTTCTACCCCCTTGTATTCTAGTCCTCTAGATATAAAGGCCAGCATTCCATTTACCTTTTTGATTATTTTCTGTACCTGTTCATGACATTTTAATGGTCTGTGTAGCTGAACCCCCCAAGTCTCTTTGGACCTCCACTGTTTCTAGCTTTTCACCCTTTAGAAAATTCTCTAATTTATCCTTTTTAGATCCAAAGTGGATGACCTCACACTCGCCTATATTGAAAACCATTTCCCACTGTTTTGCCCATTCACTTAATCTATTAATATGTCTTTGTAATCTTATGCTTCCATCCATACTGCTTACAGTGCCGCCTATCTTTGTGTCATCGGAAAACTTGGATATGTGGCTCTCTATCCCATCATCATCAAGTCATTAATACATATGGTGAATAGTTGAGGCCCCAACACAGATCCCTGTGGGACGCCACTAGTCACATCCTGCCAATTAGAGTACCTGCCCATTGGGGCAGTAATTCCTCCCCAAACGCGTGAGTACGGAAGGGGTACTCACGCGTCTGGCCGGAGGAAATGCCGGTTTTCAGCATGCACAGCGCATGCGCTGAAAACCGGCATTTCCTCTCCTCTAACCCAAGAGGTGAAGAGGCTAGCGCGCGTGCGCTGTAGGGGGCAGCGCGTGCGTCTTGGATTTCCTCTGTTTTGGGGGATTTGCGCATGTGTAAAGGCCTCTGGTCTTTACGCTTGTAAAAAGCACACGTAAGTATTTATTTTTACAGGTAAGTGGTGTTTTAGTGCAATTTAGAATTTTTTTTCCACAGGTTTATTATTTTAAAGAATCTACAATAAGGTAAGTTTAGTTTTAGACCCTTTATATTAAAAATTTATTTTTTCAAAAAAAAAAAATTGTTTAAATTATTTTTTAAAACTTATTTATAGTTAATTTAATGATTGGGATGTTTTTTAAAATTTTATTTAAAGTTTAAGTAGTGTTTTGGGGTGCAGTACTTTTCATGAGTTTGACAGTTCTTACTCTCAAACTTATGAATGAAGTTTCCCCTCCCCTGATTGGCTGAACAGTGCTCACCTGATCCCAGCCGGCACATCGCACTAACTACGCCGCTGGGTCAGGTTAGCACAGCGCGCCGACATCAGAACCGGGCCACTGACAGGAAATCCACTGCGGGCCAGGTTTCAGATGTCGGCGCGCCGGGTAAGTGCACATCGGGGGCTTGCACGCGCGGCAAGCCCCCGACACCAAGTTCCGGGCCATTATCTCTAATCTCTGTCTCCTGCCACTCAGCCAATTTCCTAACCAGTTCAATAATTTGCCTTCAATTCCATGAGCTTCAACTTTAGCTAGCAGTCTCTTACGAGGGATTTTATTGAATACTTTCTGGAAGTCCATATAAATAACATCCATAGACATTCCCCTGTCCATTCTTCAAAAAATGCCATAATTCCCCCACTTTTTTCCCATATGCCCTGCAATGGGACCAGGAGGTGCGCTAGCACACCATCTAGTGGCAGGAGGCCTGCAACTACATTGTAACTGCCAGCTGTTTACATACAAAATTGCCATTATAACTGTAGGGGCAGTGGTTTGGTGTCATACTGCGCTGCCTTCAGAAGGAAGGTAATGTAGGAACATCACTGCAGTCATGCATGAGCAATTTACTCAAATACAGGGCACCAAGGAAGGAGTGGCATCTTCATGGCCTGAAACCCGGAGCTCGAGCTCCTCCAGCTGACGATACTTCCTGCACATGTGGTTGTCCAGGACACGGGAATCATCCTGGATTTTCCACGTGGCACAGGATGTGCATTCCGTGGCTGAGAGCTTGGTGCCACATACAGTAATAGACTTGCCAGCAAAGTTGAAGCCCATGGAATAAAAGGGACAGTGGCAGCATGGATACAAAATTGGCTAAGTGACAGGAAACAGAGAGTAGTGGTGAACGGTTGTTTTTCGGACTGGAGGAAGGTATACAGTGGTGTGCCCCAGGGTTGGTACTAGGACCACTGCTTTTCTTGATATATATTAATGACTTGGACGTGGGTGTATAGGGCACAATTTCAACATTTGCAGATGACACAAACTTGGAAATATAGTGAACAGTGAGGAGGAGAGTGATAGACTTCGGGAAGATATAGACAGGCTTGTGAAATGGTGGACACGTGGCAGATGAAATTTAATGCAGAAATGTGCGAAGTGATACATTTTGGTAGAAAGAATGAGGAGAGGACATATAAACTAAAGGGTATAATCCTAAAGGGGGTGCATGAACAGAGAGACCTGGGGATGTGTGTGCACAAATTGTTGAAGGTGGCGGGGCAGGTTTAGAAAGCAGTTAAAAAGGCTTACGGGATCCTGGGCTTCATAAATAGAGGGATAGAGTATAAAAGTGTGGAAATTATGATGAACCTTTATAAAACACTGGTTTGACCTCAACTGGAGTATTGTGTCCAATTCTGGGCACCACACTTTAGGAAGGATGTGAGGGCCTTGGAGAAGGTGCAGAAAAGATTTACGAGAATCATTCCAGGAATGAGGGACTTCAGTTACGTTGATAGATTGGAGAAGCTGGGGTTGTTCTCCTTGGAGCAGACAAGATTGAGAGGAGATTTGATAGAGGTGTTCAAAATCATGAGGAGTCTGGACAGAGTAGATAGAGGGAAACTGTTCCCATTGGCAGAAGGGTTGAGAACCAGAGGACACAGATTTAAGGTGATTGGCAAAAGAACCAAAGGCGACGTAAGAAAACACTTTTTTACGCAGTGAGTGGTTAGGATCTGGAATGCACTGCCTGAAAGGGTGGTGGAGGCAGCCTCAATCTTATCTTTCAAAAGGGAGTTGGATAAGTGTCTGAAGGAAAAAATTTGTAGGGCTACGGGGAAAGGGTGGGGGAGTGGGACTAGCTGAGAGTCGGCACGGGCTCGACGGGCTGAATGGCCTTCTTCCGTGCTGTAACTATTGAATGATTCTATGATTCTATGATTGCCTCAAGGCAATGGGCAGCATTTTCTTGGGCCTACAGTGTGTAGGAGTTCATATAAAAAAACTAACATTGGTCAGTGTCAGGAGGTGTCCATTAAGGCAGCAGTTTTTGATCACCGAGCTCCACTCCAATCTTCCTGCCAGAACACCATCCCTATCGATGTCACCATCTTCCTCTTCCTTTACCTCTCCTCAACTTCCTTCCTGGAGCCTCATAACCATGGGCCCCCTGCTGACCCCTCACTCCTCTCTGCAGCAGACGATGATGATCTTTGAGATTTTGGCTGCACCACAGAGCAGATCCCAAGCCGAGAGGTCCAAACTACAGAACTGTTGCTTCTGTATCTCTCTGATGTGCCCCGTAGTAACACGGGCCTCATTGTATCTGGGTTCTGCTGCTCCGTTGGGGCTCCTACTTGGGGTCATCAGCTATGCTTCACCATTGAAACGCATTGAGTGGCGTGAAGTTGCTGTATTTGCGCGGTAGATACAAACTAAACTCACCACAAAAAGTTAAGTCTTGTCCATTCCAGTCTAAGCATCCTTCTAATGGCATGATACGTGTTAATTACTGCCAATCAACCTCTCAGGCACTGAACATTAACTATTACATGTCTGGAGCCTCATTCCTTTCAGGTTTTAATTATTGTTGGGGATTTTAAAAATGTAAATTTCTTTTTTACTTTTCCTTTCTGTCTTTTTTGTCTCTTTCAGTCCAATCTTTGTTTCCCCCTCTTTATTACTCTTTCTATACCTGATTTGACATTGAATTCGCCTTGCTCTAATTTACACTTCCTTCTCAGTCCTTGCGCTGTTAATTTCTCAATCCTTCAATCTGATTGGTTGAGGAGATTCACAGTTGCTTGCCCTGTTCACTCGGGTCCCAGATGCCCGGTTTCCCCTCGCTGCGATGTTATCAGCTCGCTCTTTCAGCAACTTGCCACCCAAAAAATTGAAAAACCTAAACGTGCAAGGGCAAGTCTAACCAATGGCAGACTCCGTTAGATGCCCAGCCACAGCAAACTATGGCCCATTGTGTAGAATGGCATTTCCGTGGTCTAAAATGACCTGCATGTTTATGGTAGCATTGGGGTTGCTATGTGGAGCCTGTCGGCCACATGAGCTCCGTTTAGAACCCCCTGGCCTTGTTAACTAGCTAGTTATATTTACGTGAGTTCAGTCAATGATGGTAAGACAATGTGCTCACAAGCTAAGTTTCACTTATTAAAAATGTAATCCTCCAAATAAGGTAAAGTACTTACAATCAAGTGAACTTAGCTGAGGAAATGAGGTCTCGCGAGCTTATGCTTCCCAGGTCAAATCCAAAATTCCTGTCACAATTCGCTTGATCGACACTTGGAATGGGTCGGGCAATGGAGGCAAAAACCTTAGATTCATTCAAAACAGTTAATGTAATGGAGAATGCAGGTTATTTATTTCAGGAGAGTAAACTGTCTATCTGTGTTGACGTTGTGCTCTTGTGAACCCCACCAGGAAAGGTGATCCACGGAATATCGCCCTTTAAAGTACTCTTTGTAATCGTGAAAGCTCAGATGTTAATGAGCAGTTGCAGATTTCCAAATATCCTCTAACTGTTGATAAGTGAAGGCTTTCCTGTACACCTAGCCTGAGACAGTACAGCAAGGGAAGGCCTTTAGGCCCTAGGCTGACACTCTGCGATAGGCTCTGCTTTGTGTTGCTGGGTGACATCAGGCCACAGTATCTTTGTTCAGTGAATCGTAAATTGTAGTCACTTACCAAGTCAAGAGGCCCCTGATATTTGCATTTATGATGCTGTTAACAGCGCTGCAGGTAGTGAGCACCTCGTGACCTCAGCTTGTTGGAGATTGCATGCCTGGTAAAGGTTTGATTTCCATTCAGTTATTGTTGGGTTGGCATTGTGTCACTGAAGCCTGGGGGAGATCTTTAAGGCAGGTTAAACCGAAAATGTCAGCTCTCCAACGTATGCTCATCTCGTTCCTCTACAATCAGCTTCATCAGACAGTCGGTACAGAGCTCCCCCTCACTGTCTCTGCATGTCCCCCTCACTCTGCCGTTCCTTCTGTGTCTCTGTGTAGCTCTTTCTGCTCCCCTGCCTCTCACATTCCTCTTCAATATGTGTGTGTGTACAGGTGTGTGTCTGTCTCTTCCTGTCTGTACCTACATGTGTCCCTCTGTGTAATCTGTCTCTGCATTTATGTGTGTGTGTCTTTGTCTTTGTATGTTTCTCTTTGGCATTGTATCTGTGTGTCTCTCTGGGTCTCTCTCTCTCTCTCTCTGGGTCTCTCTCCCTCTCTGGGTCTCTTGCTCTCTCTCTCCCTCTCTCTCTGGGTCTCTCGCTCTCTCTCTCTCGCTCTTGCTCTCTCTCTCTCTGGGTCTCTCTCTCTCTCTGTGGGTCTCTCTCTCAATCTCTCTCTCTCTCAATCTCTCTCTCTCTCTGGGTCTCTCGCTCTCTCTCTGGGCCTCTCTCTCTTTCTCTCAATCTCTCTCTCTCTCTGTGGGCCTCTCTCTCTCTCCCTCTGTCTCTCTCTCTCACTGGATCTCTCTCTCTGTCTCTCTCTCTCTGTCTCTCTCTCTCTCTCTGTCTCTCTCTCGCTCTCTCTCTGTCTCTCTCTCTGTCTCTCTCTCTGTGTCTCTCTCTCACTCTCTCGCTCTCTCTGTCTCTCTCTCTCTGTTTCTCTCTCGCTCTCTCTCTGTCTCTCTCTCTCTGTGTTGCTCTCTCTCGCCATCTCTGTCTCTCTCTCTATTGCATCTTGACTGAACAGTAATGAATAGAGGAGACGGAATGTACCTTTTACTATTTACTGAGTAAATGGGTGGACATTACAGCACATTGTCTGCATGGCAGAACCCGAAACTGAAAGTGAAAGACAAAGTAAACCGAGCCCCCCAGCACCCCCTTCAGGTAACACCCGGGAACTGGGACAAACTTAATTGAAGCAAAACTCAAAACACAACACTCCTTTCCCCCAGATAAAACCCCTTAGTCCTCCAGGCATCTGGGACGGAATCTAACCCGACTTGAGCGCCGCTGGACAGGCATAGTCGGGGTGCCACAGCTAGCCGCAGGAAAACCTTCCTCCGTGGCTGATGACTCCGTGACACCTTCTGTCGATGTGGCTTCCGTCGTTGTTGCAGGAAGCAGGCCGTCACTGCCTGGCAGAGGTGGCGGAGACAATGGCCTAGCCTGTGACGTCTCTGTTACTCTCACCGGAGTACGACCCCATAGCTGGTCTACGTGGCATCTGTGTAGCTGGCCATCAGGTGTACGGACGCTGTACGACAGGGGACCCGTGGCCTGCCCCACCACGGCAGGCATCCATTTGTCTCCTCCTGCATAGCAACGGGCAAACACAGTCTCTGACGGCTCGAACTGCCTGGCGGTGCCCTGGTGC
This sequence comes from Somniosus microcephalus, assembly GCF_052327205.1. Lineage (NCBI taxonomy): Eukaryota > Metazoa > Chordata > Chondrichthyes > Squaliformes > Somniosidae > Somniosus > Somniosus microcephalus. The sequence continues at coordinate 54,328,160 of NC_141009.1, forward strand.
TTCTTTGCCAGCTCCTCTTGCTTTGTGTGCATCTCATCCCTGTAGTCCGGGTGCAGCCAGTCCAGTGCAGTCGCCAGCCGGCGACCCATCAGCATCTCGGCAGGACTCTTCCCCATTGCTGAGTTTGGTGTGGTATGCTGTGATAACAGGAACCTGGCCAATCTGGTTTGCCAGTCCCCCACCGATATCTTCACCAGTGCCTCTTTTGTGGTTTGCACCATCCTCTCTGCCTGCCCGTTAGAGGAGGGGTGATAGGGCGCTGTGGTCACGTGGCGGATCCAGTTTCTGCCTGCAAAAGCCTTGAACTCCGCTGACGTGAAGGCTGCTCCATTGTCCGAAACCAGCACGTCGGGGACCCCATGTGTGGCAAACAGCAAACGCAACACGTTGATCACTGCACTGGATGTCATGGAGCTCATGATAGCCACCTCCAGCCATTTCGAATGAGAATCCACCACTATCAAAAAGACCTTCCCCTGAAATGGCCCTGCAAAGTCAATGTGGAGTCTTGACCATTTACGAGTGGTCCACTCCCAGGGGTGAAGGGGAGCCTTGGATGGGCTATGGCGAGTCAGCTGACATGTCACAGCTCTTTACCACCTCCTCCACGTCTCGGTCCAACCCCGGCCACCAGACGTAGCTTCTCGCCAACGCCTTCATGTACACAATCCCAGGGTATGAGTCATGCAGCATTTTCAGCACCTCCTCTCTTGCGGCGGCAGGAACCACCACACGGCTTCCCCAGAGCATGCAGTTCTTGTGTGCAGACATTTCATGGCGCCTCTGAACGAAGGGATTGAAATGCTCCTCCTGGACCTCGGAGGGCCAGCCATGCAGCAGCCAGCGTAGCACCCATGATAAGACTGGATCTTTCTGTGTGAGGCTGCCAATCCGCTGGGCATGGAGTGGGGCCTCCGGAACCTCCTCCAGTAGCAGCACCTCCACGGGTGGTGGCGTCTCAGCCATCGGCCGGTTCAAAGGCAAGCGACTCAGAGCATCAGCATTAGCCAGCATCTTCCCAGGCCTGTAGCAAAGTTCATAACTGTAGGCCCCCAACATCAGACTCCACCGAAGCATACGCGGTGATATGATCTGGGGCATGGGCTTGGAGTGATGCAGGAGCCCCAAGAGTGGCTTGTGGTCTGTGTAGATGATGAACTGTCTCCCTAACAGGTACTGGCTGAACTTCTTTACCCCAAATATGATGGCTAGGGCCTCCTTGTCAATCTGGGCGTAATTACGTTCTGTTGTTGAGAGTGTTCTTGAGGCAAAACTGATAGGCGCTTCCCGGCCATCTGGCTCTATGTGACCCAACAGAGCTCCCAGCCCGTATGGTGAGGCATCACACACCAACACCAATGGCTTGTTTTCATCATAGTGTGCCAGAACCTTATCTGCTTGTAGCAGTTCCTTTGCCTGTCTGTAGGCTGTTTCATGAGCTGAGGCCCAGTTCCACACTGTTGCTTGGTCTAACAGCCTGTGCAGTGGCTCTAAGATTGTGGCTTTGCCCTTGAGAAAACAACTGTAGAAGTTTAACAGTCCGAGGAATGCCTGCAGTTCGGTCTTGTTCTTGGGGGTGGGAGCGCTCCTGATAGCCTCCACCTTCTCCGTAGTCAGATGCACACCGTCTTTGTCCACTCGGAATCCCAAGAACTCCACCCCATTGGCAGCGAACACACATTTCTCCTTCTGAAGGTGTAGTCCTACCTCAGCCAACCGGCGTCGTACTTCCTGCAGCCGCTCATCATGGGCTTCCTGTGTCTTGCCTGTAATCAGTATGTCATCCAAGTAAGGCTGAACTCCCGGAACACCAGCCAACAGGGTGTCCATGAACCTCTGAAAGATTGCCACAGCCGTAGACACCCCAAACTGCAGCCTTGTGGCTCGGAAAAGTCCTCTGTGGGTGTTGATTGCCAACAGCTCGGCTGACTCTTCATCCAGGACCAGTTGCTGGTATGCTTGCTTGAGATCCAGCTTGGTGAACAGAGTGCCTCCAGCCAGTGTTGAAAACAGCTCTGCAACTGTTGGTAAGGGATACACATCTGGTAACACAGCAGTATCAACCGTACATCTGTAATCTCCACTGATTCGCAGGCCCCCATCCTTCTTTGCAATGGGCACGATAGGGGTGGCCCAACGGGAGTTCTTCACTGGCAAGAGAACCCCTTGGTTCACCAGCTTATCCAGGGCCTCATCCACCTTCTTGCGCAACGCAAAAGGAACTGGTCACACCTTGAAGAACTTAGGCGCTACCCCTGGGTCCACTTCGATTGAGACTGGCGGTCCCCGACAGGCCCCGAACTCACCAAAAACCTCTTCATAGTTCTCCAACATAGGCATTATGGGCTGTCGCTGTACCGTGTGTACTCCTGTCACTTCAATACTGAGGGGCTCAAACCAATCTCTGCCCAGCAGGCTTGTGCCCTGCCCCGCCACCACATAAAGTGGAAGTGTGTCCTTGACTGCCTGATACTTAACTTCCACATGAATCATACCCAGCACCTGGAGTTGAGCTTGGGACCGCTGCCGTAGCACACCACTGACCTGAGCCATCGCCGGGGGTTCACTTGGCCACAGCCTATTGTAAGTGTCTTCACTTATCAACGAACACGCTGAGCCTGAATCCACCTCCATGCAGAGTGGTGCCCCATTCATGATCACATTTGCCGTGTATCCCCACCGTCTGTGGGGTAGCTGCTCAGCTTCCGTGGTATACACTGTGTACTCATTGTTGTCCTCCAGTGTCAGGGTGTGTGTCTGCGATGCTTGTGTTGGCTCTGCTGCAGCAGCCTGAGCTTTCTTCATGCAGACACAAGCTATGTGTCCTCTTTTCTTACAGAAATGACATACCGCTGACACAAATTTGCATGTAGTGGAACCATGGAGAGCCCCACAGCGGAAACATTTTCTTCCTGTCTCTTTAGTTGCCTCCATGTCTCTCGCAGCAGCAGCTGCGTGCGTGGTCTTGTGCACCTCCTCGGCGGCCTGAGATGGTGCTGCCTCTGTACGGAGCATACGTGTGTTCATCGATGCAGCCTCTGCTGCTAAAGCCTTCTCCTCGGCCAGTCGGAACGTCAGGGCCTTCTCCGCTAACAGCTGTCTCTGCAATGCCGAGTCCAGCACTCCACACACAATCCGATCACGGAGCATATTGTCTAAATGGTCACCAAAATTACAATGTAATGAGCGTTTCCTCAACTCAGCAATGTAACTTGAAATAGATTGTCCAGGCTGTTGTTTACAATTGTGAAAATGGAAACGCTGCACAATCTCTGAGGGTTTTGGGTTAAAATGTTTCTGCAGCTTCTCAATCAAATCAGCATAATCCACCTCACTAGGTTTACGAGGAGCCACCAATGAACGCAGGACGGAGTAAGTAGCAGCTCCGCATACACTTAGCAACACTGAGTGCTTCTTCTCTTTGTCAATATTATTGGCCTCAAAGAAACACCCCAGTCTTTCTGCGTATTCCTCCCATGAACTGTCCTTATCCCCAGAGAACTCTTCAATACGTCCCAAGGTCATCATAGTTTTAATGTGCACTGTCCCTTTAAGATCCACGGACATTTTTCTTTTTTTTTTAAATTATTTTTCTCCTCCGGCCAGAGTTACGGTAGCTACACTCACGGTAGTTGCCTGGCCCACACAATACTCTGTCCGCCGTCTACGTCACAGCTAGCCAACTATCAAAATGCCGTTGATGTTGCTAGCTGAGTGGCCCACTCGTCGCAATTTCCAATATCACGGCTGTAGGTTCGCATGTCTATCTCCGTCCTTCTAGAGAGTTCAACAGCCGCCTCATCGCCAGTATTGCATCTTGACCGAACAGTAATGAATAGAGGAGACGGAATGTACCTTTTACTATTTACTGAGTAAATGGGTGGACATTACAGCACATTGTCTGCATGGCAGAACCCGAAACTGAAAGTGAAAGACAAAGTAAAACCGAGCCCCCCAGCACCCCCTTCAGGTAACACCCGGGAACTCAAAACACAACACTCTCTCTCTCTCTCTCTCTCTCTCTCTCTCTGTCTGTCTCTCTCTCTCACTGGATCTCTCTCTCTCTCGCTCTCTGTCTCTCGCTCTCTCTCTCTCTCTGTCTCTCTCTCTCACTGTCTCTCTCTCTGGGCCTCTCTCTGTGTGCACCCCTCTCTCTCTGGGCCTCTCTCTGGGCCTCTCTCTCTCTCTCTCTCTCTCTCTCTCTCTCTCTGTGCCCCTCTCTCTCTGGGTCTCTCTCTCTCTCTCTGGGCCTCTCTCTCTCTGGGCCTCTCTCTCTGGGCCTCTCTCTCTGAGCCTCTCTCTCTCTCTCTCTCTGCGCCCCTCTCTCTGGGCCTCACTCTCTCTCGCTGTGGGCCTCTTTCTGCGGGCCTCTCTCTCTCTCTGGGTCTCCCTTTCTCTGTGTGGGCCTCTCTCTCTCTCTCCCTCTCTCGCTCTCTGGGCCTCTCTCTCCCTCTCTGGGCCTCTCTCTCTCTCTCTCTCTCTGCGCCTCTCTCTCTCTGGGTCTCCCTCTCTCTGTGTGGGCCTCTCTCTCTATCAGTGCCCGCATACCTCTCTTTCACTTAGTACTTATGCATGTCACTGTGACTTTGTGTGTGTCTCTCTCTCTTTCTGATGGTGGTTCACTCTCTCTGCATCTGCATCTCTTCCTCTTTTTGTATCAGTGTGCTTCTCTCTCCCTCTCTATCTGAATCTGTAGCCCTGATTTTAACTCGAGCCAGGAATTGGGCGGGCAGGGGCTGAGGCGGATGGTGAAACCGCCCTGCCCTCGGCAGCGCGAGGACCGAGAGATTTTAACCGCCGTCCCCATCTGCATTCCCCTCGTCAGATTCCCTCCCGAAAGCGTCAGGCAGCTGGCTGGTGGGGCAGGAGCGCAATGTCGGGTGGCGGGAGCGATGGAGACTCCGGGACAATGCTGGCGGGTTGGCAACCCCTATGTCCGCTCGACAGAATGCTCCCCCAGATCGAGCTAAGACTAACTCGCCAGCCTGGATTTCCACTGTGGGCACAATCTGGGAGTTAGACCCCAAATTGCACCCGCTCCCGCCCCCATTCTGCCCCTATCAAGTTTTGTTCAAATTTCCCATGAATCCCGAACGTAAAATGGGCAGTAATCAGCGTTAACAATCGGGCCCAAAGGAAAGCCATGAACCCACACCAGTATATTTCTTCTATAAAGCTGCAACTCATTAACCATCATTCATGCACATCAGGCACAGCATGTTTAAGAACTTGCAATCGGGAAAGCTTTTCAATTTGTAATGTGACTTATACTTATGCTATAAAGATGCATTCAAAGAAACGGAAAATACCCAGATGGTCTCAGTGCGAGAAATGCCGATAGGGTGGCAGGAGGTTCGTGTGGAGCATAAACACCGGCATAGACCAGTTGGGCCGAATGGCCTGTTTCTGTTTTTATAAATTCGATATAAAAAAAATTTTAAATGCTCCGAAAATTGCAATGAAAGACCAGGAAAATTACTTTCTTTCCTGCCGGAAAATCTACTCGTGATTTGAAGAGAGCCTCTGAGCAAGCGCCATTGCAGGAAGTTCGCGTGCGAGGCTCTCTGTGTGAGGCCGGGCCATGATTATGGGCAGAGATGCATTCGGGTGGAGGGATTGATAGACGGTGTAAAAGATCGAGGCGATTTGGGCGTATTGTACTTGCCTGCAAAGTGGCGCGGCACCTTAGGCTGCGCGCCGACTGCGCCGGTCTCCGGGCGCAAATACACAGCACGTTCCTGGCCATTTTCTAGGAGAAGTTTCAACGGGAAACCTTGTCCAGTTGCTAAGAGCAGCCCAGCGCTCCGTGGAGACAATAACAAGCCATTGGCAGTGGGTGATTACATCACGCCGGCAGTTTGACAGATTGTCAATTTCTGGCAATGCCGCAAAAGAAAAAGCCCACGACGGTTATTTACATTGCGATTCCGTGCTGTTACAAATAGAGGGATCCTTTTTGTGTCGGTTCAAAATCAAGTTCAGACCAGGGTCGGGGATTTAAACTGGTAAAGGCTGCATGGATGTACAAGCAGAATTTCCTGTATCCTGAGCAAGCTAATGGGGATTCATTGGGGTCGACTTTCACTCCCTTCGCCTGGCGTTAACGGGGTGGTAATGGTCTCAAAATGGGGTTGGTAACGTCACCGCCCCGTTAACACTGACGATGCGGCCAGCGCCATTTTGAAAGCGGCCTACGACCGGGTGTCCAAACCGCCCGCCTGTTTCAGGCAATAGGCCCCCTTTCAATATGAGAATCATGATCCTATGGCATAAATATGACCCCGATTGCCATTTTAGGTCGGAATTGGTCGTTGCCTGCACAGTGCACACTCCGACCAGTTCCATGGGCGATGGAAGGAAAGAGGCCTGGCCAAAGGTAAGTGGTGAATGGGAGCGGCAGGGGTTGTCCTCCAGGGCCCACAAAAATAATCTGGGGCGCTGCTGCTGTGAGACCCTCACCCTCCCCAATCGTGACCCGCCCCCACTTCCCCACCACCTCCCCCCACCCCACCCCCACAACTGACCTTCCTGGCAGCAGCTCCGACCCATTTCCCTTTGCTGAATCTGGCAGTTTCGCTCCGTGCAGCTCGCCCTGCGAATGTAAACGAGGTGGAACCTCGAAACCGCGGGGAAACCACTCCGCCGCCACAATAGGCTGCGGACCAAAAGTCTAAATGGACCCCATTGTGTCCGTCGGCAGTGTGTAAATGGAGCCATGAAGGCAAATATGTATCTTCTGTGAGATACTAGCCCGGGATTTTCCGATCAGGTTCATGCGTACTGGAACCCAATCAGAAAAATGAACGGAAACCACTGAGTCAGGATCTTAGAATCACAGGATCATACAGCACAGATGGAAGCTATTTGGCACATCGTGCCTGTGCCGGCTGTTTGAAAGAGCGCTCCAATTAGTCCTACTCCCCTGCTCTTTCCTCATAGCCCTGTAGAATTTTCCCCTTCAAGTAATTATCCAATTCCTTTGTGAAAGTTACTATTGAATCTGCTTCCACAACCCTTTCAGGCAGTGCATTCCAGATCATGGCAGCTCACTGCATTAAAAAAATTCCTGTTCGTTTGTCAATTACCTTAAGTCTGTGTCCTCTGGTTACCGTCCCTCCTGCCAGTGGAAACAGTTTCTCCCGATCTACTCTAACAAAACCCCTCATAATTTTGAACACTCTAATTAAATCTCCTCTTAACCTTCTCTGTTCCAAGGAGAACAATCTTAGCTTCTCTTGTCTCTCCACGTAGCTGAAGTCCCTCATCCCACATTTAGGTTCTCATGAGCCAATGGTTGTGCTGTGTCTTGTTTTTTGCTACCTATATAAGCCATGCGGTCCTATTCTCAGGCTTGTCATTCATTTTGATTTGACCCGTGAATTACAAGGGAAATAATTAATGAATCACCCAAAAGCTATTAAGTTAAATAAGGTTGTTTACTAAAGGAAAAGAAGAGAGAACAGAGAACTAAAACGCTTATAGATTTAAAGGGCAATACAATGCCTCTCTTAGCAATAAAGATGGTCTAGCAATACAATGTCCAAATATGTTCTAAGTAAATGGTCGTACAATCACACCGATTTGGAGGAAGGGGCCGAGTGCAACATATCCAAGTTTGCCAATGATACAAAGATGGGAGGGAAAGCAATGAGTGAGGATGACATAAAAAACCTGCAAAAGGACATAGACAGGCTAAGTAAGTGGGCAGAGATTTGGCAGATGCAATATAATGTTGGAAAGTGTGAGGTTATGAATTTTGGCAGAAAAAATCAAAGAGCGAGTTATTATCTAAATGGAGAGAAACTGCAAAGTGCTACAGTACAAAGGGATCTGGGGGTCCTGGTGCATGAAACACAAAAAGTTAGTATGCAGGTGCAGCAGGTGATCAGGAAGGCCAATGGAAGCTTGGCTTTTATTGCAAGGGGGATGGAGTATAAAAACAGGGAAGTCTTGCTGCAGTTATACAAGGTATTGGTGAGGCCACACCTGGAATACTGCGTGCAGTTTTGGTTTCCATATTTAAGAAATGATATACTTGCTCTCGAGGCAGTTCAGAGAAGGTTCACTCGGTTGATTCCGGAGATGAGGGGGTTGACGCATGAGGAAAGGTTGAGTAGGTTGGGACTCTACTCATTGGAGTTCAGAAGAATGAGAGGCGATCTTATCGAAACATATAAGATTGTGAGGGGGCTTGATCGGGTGGATGCGGGGAGGATGTTTCCACTGATGGGTGAGACTAGAACTAGGGGGCATAATCTTAGAATAAGGGGCTGCCCTTTCAAAACTGAGATGAGGAGACACTTCTTCACTCAGAGGGTAGTAAATCTATGGAATTTGCTACCCCAGAGAGCTGTGGAAGCTGCAACATTAAATAAATTTAAATCGGAGATAGACAGTTTCCTAGCAGATAAGGGAATTAGGGGTTACGGGGAGAGGGCAGGGAAGTGGACGTGAGTCTAGATTCGGATCAGCCATGATCCTATTGAATGGCGGAGCAGGCCCGAGGGGCCGTATGGCCTACTCCTGCTCCTACTTCTTATGTTCTTATGTTCTTAAGTGGCCAGCTCCTGTTGATTGCAGCGCTCTCCTTCCGACGATCGGTCGGGTTTGTTTCTTGTTGACTGCAGCTCTCCTGACCCCTTGACTGCAGTAACAAAGTTACCATAACAGCTTCTTTTATATCTTTTCCTTTCAATGGTGGACAGGATGTTACATCGCCATGGCCTCATTGACTTATCGATGATAGCCTTAGATCATGATCACCAATAATATATCGCGGTTTTTGTTTAAAACTTAAAGTTAAATCCCGCATGATCTTAAACCTCCTTTTCAGTAAATTTCCATCATGTGAAGACCACAGTAACAGTTGATTGGCTGGATATCTCACGCAAATCTCAACGTTCTAGGTGGCAAACATTCTGATAAGGATCGTTTATTGAAGAGGCCCATTGAGTTCTGCTATCTACTCAAGGCCTAATCCCTCATTGTTTACATAGATGTCTCCTTTAGATACACAATGGGTCAGAAATTCGGGTCTCCACGGGTGAGTACGCACTGGGTACTCGCGCGTAGGCCCAACGAAAGTGCCGGTTTCGTGCATGCACTGCGCATGCGCGGGAAGCCGGAACTTCCGTTCCCTTAAAGGAAGGGGTTCACAGGTCGAACGCGTGCGCCGGAGAGGCAGCGCGTACGCCTGGAACTTCCATTTTTTTGCAGATTTCTCCGGGAGGGTAAGTCTCCAGGAGCTACGCTTGTAAAAAGCAGTCGAAAGGCCTGCTTTTAAAAAGGTAAGTGGTGAATTAAGTTAAATTAAAACATTTTTTCCACAGGTTTATTATTTTTAAATACTTTAAAGAAAGGTAAGTTTATTTTTAGACCTGTTAGAAACTTTAATTAAGTTTTTCAAAAATTTAAATTATTGTTTAAAATAGTTATTTTAAAAATGTGATTTTTTAAAATTTATTTGAAGTTTTAGTAATGTTTTGGGGCTGAATTCCTGTTACCATTGGCTCCCCATGGCCCACATGATCCCAGGGGATGCTTCGAACTAACTGCGCCCCTGGGATACGCAAGCACTGCGCGCCGGCAGTTGGAGGAGGCCCAGGATCGGAATCCCACGCGGGCCCACAGCACAACGGCCGGCGCACTAGTTAAGTGCAGGTCGGAGGCTTGCACCCGTGGGAAGCCCCTGACCCGAATTTCTGGGCCAATGTCTTTGTTCCTTCTTGCTATCACCGTCTGGTTTCGTTGCTTTGCCACAGATCAGCAGGTTTTAAAGTCCAGTTTGAAAATTGTGTCAAAAGGACTTTTCCTTACACCTATATCATTACCACCACCAATGGGAATTCCTCTAGCTCCGGGTTTTTTTGAAGAGGAGGAGGACCAGCGAAGGGATGCCAGGTTAGGCTGGACCAGATGTGTCCTGTACACACATTTATGAAGAGATGTGTACATATCTTGCTTTGGCAGAGGATTATTGTATTATTAGTGTCAGTCGTGGCTCAGTGGTAGCACTATCGCCTCTGAGTCAGAAGGTTGTGGGTTCACAGCCCCACTCCAGAGACTTGAGCACATAATCTAGGCTGCTACTCCAGTGCTGCACTGTCGGGGGTGTTGCACTGTCGGAGGTGTTGCACTGTCGGAGGTGCTGCACTGTCGGAGGTGCTGCACTGTCGGGGGTGCGGCACTGTCGGGGGTGCGGCACTGTCGGGGGTGCTGCACTGTCGGAGGTGCTGCACTGTCGGAGGTGCTGCACTGTCGGAGGTGCTGCACTGTCGGGGGCGCTGCACTGTCGGGGGCGCTGCACTGTCGGGGGCGCTGCACTGTCAGAGGCGCTGCACTGTCGGGGGCGCTGCACTGTCGGGGGCGCTGCACTGTCGGGGGCGCTGCACTGTCGGGGGCGCTGCACTGTCGGGGGCGCTGCACTGTCGGGGGCGCTGCACTGTCGGGGGCGCTGCACTGTCGGGGGCGCTGCACTGTCGGGGGCGCTGCACTGTCGGAGGCGCTGCACTGTCGGGGGTGCTGCACTGTCGGAGGTGCTGCACTGTCGGGGTGCTGCACTGTCGGAGGTGCTGCACTGTCGGGGGTGCTGCACTGTCGGAGGTGCTGCACTGTCGGAGGTGCTGCACTGTCGGGGGTGCTGCAGTGTCGGAGGTGCTGCACTGTCGGAGGTGCTGCACTGTCGGGGGTGCTGCACTGTCGGAGGTGCTGCACTGTCGGGGGTGCTGCACTGTCGGGGGTGCTGCACTGTCGGAGGTGCTGCACTGTCGGGGTGCTGCACTGTCGGAGGTGCTGCACTGTCGGGGGTGCTGCACTGTCGGGGGTGCTGCACTGTCGGAGGTGCTGCACTGTCGGGGGTGCTGCACTGTCGGGGGTGCTGCACTGTCGGGGGTGCTGCACTGTCGGGGGTGCTGCACTGTCGGGGGTGCCGTCTTTTGGACGACACCTTAAAGTGAGGCCCCATCTGCCCTCTCAGGTGAATGTAAAAGATTCTATGGAACTATTAGAATAAGATCAGGAGAGTTCTCCCCGGTATTCTGGTCAATATTTATCCCTCAACCAACATCACTAAAATGGATTATCTGGTCATTATCACATTGCTGTTTGTGGGAGCTTATTGTGCGCAAATTGGCTGCTGCATTTCCTACATTACAACAGTGACTACACTTTATGAAGTCCTTCATTGGCTGTGAAGCGCTTTGGGAAGTCCTGAGGTCATGAAAAGCGCTATAGAAATGCAAGTCTTTCTTTTTTTATGAGCAGACGTGAAGATGCGTTGAGTGGGCAAAGTGGTGCTGCTGGTGTGACAGGGCCTGTGACAGCTAGCTGCTCACTTAGTCATGGGAAATCCTATCAAGGTGCCACCTAGAGGCATGACAGGGAATGAATACCGATTTTAATGTAGCATTAGTTGATCGCCTGCATTGTTACACGTGAGTACTCAAGACCAAGGTGGAGGATAATTGGACCAGCAGACACAGGCATACATCAGTCATAGGAACAGGAATAGGCCATTTAGCCCCTCGAGCCTGTTCGCCATTCAATGAGATCATGGCTGATCTGTGACCTAACTCCATATACCCGCCTTTGCCCTATATCCCTTAATGCCTTTAGTTAACAGAAATCTATCAATCTATAGTTAACAACTGACTCAACATCAATTGCTGTTTGCGGAAGAAAGTTCCAAACTTCTACCACCCTTTTCGTGTAGAAGTGTTTTCTAATTTCACTCCTGGAAGGCTTGGCTCTATTTTTTAGGCTATGTCGCCTAGTCCTAGATACTTTCGCAGAAATAGTTTCTCTCTATCCACCTTATCAGTTCCCCTTAATATCTTGAAAACTTCAATCAAATCACCCTTTAATCTTCTAAATTCCAAGGAATACAACCCTAACTTGTGTAATCTCTCCTTGTAATTTAACCCTTGAGGTCCGGGTATCAATCTAATAAACCTGCGCTGCACTCCCTCCAAGGCCAATATATCCTTCCTAAGGTGTGGTGCCCAGAACTGCTCCCAGTGCTCCAGGTGTGATCTAACCAGGGTTTTGTACAGCTGCAGCATAACTTCTACCCCCTGGATATAGAGGATTCTAATCCTCTGTATATAAAGGCCAGCATTCCATTGGCCGTTTTGATTATTTTTTGTATCTGTCCATATTTTAACAATCTATGTACAGGCACCTCCATTGTTTTTAGCTTTTCACCATTTAGAAAGTACTCTGAACTATCCTTTTTAGGTCCAAAGTGGATGGCCTCACACTTGCTTATATTGATAACCATTTGCCACAGTTTTGCCCATTCACCTAATCTATTAATAGCTCTTTGTAATCGTATACTTCTATCTACACCGCTTACAATGCCCGACTATCTTTGTGTCATCGGCAAACTTGGATATGTGGCTCTCTATCCCGTCATCTAAGTCGTTAATAAATACAGTGACTAGTGGAGGCCCCAACACAGATCCCTATTGGGCACCACTACTCACATCCACAGTCCCCATTTTGAAGCCTTACTTAATATTTGCATTATAAATTCCTATGTCCATATTTAGAATGGAAACCGCCTACTTAAACCGGTTACATTATAATTATACCCTCCATCCATCTCCCCCACTACTATTAGTCATTCCGCCAGTGCAAGAGGCCACACGCAATGTTTCCTTCCTCCTCTCTCCTCCCCCTCCTATCTTCCTTCCAATCTGTTGCACTCAAAGAGGCTTTATTTGCTTTCAAAATTCAATTTGTTAATTCAACTTTTTAACAACCACTCTCTCAATCTCCTTTTCTCTCTTAAACTCCCGTTCTGTCTCTCTTAGTCCATCTCTTTCTCAACCTTTCTCTCTCAACCCCTCCGCTCTCTCGCTACCTCCCTAACTCTCTCTAAAACCCTTCTCTGTTAACCCACCTTTTCTCTTAATCTCCCTCTTTTTCTCTATATCTCAATCCCCCCTCACTTAATTCTTCTCTCTCAACCATCCCACTCTCTCCCCTCGCTCAGTCAGCTCTCTCCCTCAACCTCCCACTCTCACAACTCCCCTCTCCCTCAACCCCCTCTCTCTTAACCCCCCTTAACCCGTTCTCGCTCCTCCCCTATCCTCCCTTCCTATCTGTTGCCCTCAAAGAAGCTTTGGGCTGGATTTTCCAAGCTCCAAGGAGGCGGGCATGGAGGTGGGACAGCCGGTAAATTCGGAGAAAGTGGGGGCGGATGGCAAACCCACCCCCATCCCGCCTCCGTGCTCTTTTACCAGGAGGCGGGAAGATGCGCTGCTTCGGTCCCATCTCCTGGAGGCGGAAAAGGCATTTAATGCTTTTAACTTCCTGTCTGTTTTAACTCCTGAACACAAGGGCCTAGAAATTTGGTGGGCTGCACCACCAGTTAGCACCTAAAGAGGGCACTCAGTGGCTTTAGCGCCACTGGCCACGCCTCCCGCGATATTTAGCGGGGCACTAATGGCAGCGTTAGCCTGTAGCACTGCGCCGCCACCGATGACGTCATCGGTGTGCGCAGCGCCCCGCTACCGCCCCGATCGCGATATTTGGTCGCGCCCGCCTCTGTAACGCCGGTCGTAAATCGCGCCCGGTTCATGGGGCCTACCTGTGGCGGTAGTGGCGCAAATTAAGGTGGAGGTGCAGGGCGGCCATTTTTTCCGGTGGCTGCCTGCCAGCACCTCCATCCCCGGCCTCCTGATCACCCCCCCCCCCCCCCACCGGGCAGTGCCGGCTGTGTCCCACGAGCCCAGCACTTCTCCTCGGTGCCGGGCTCTTTTGCCGGCACTCGCGATCGGTCATTGCGCTGGTGCAGGCCCCTCCCCCTTAAGAAGCGGAGGAAGGCCTGCAGTACCGCAGCGCGCCATGCCGCAGCGTGTGGTGCTGTGGCACGTTGCGCTGCGATATTCAGTTTCAGCGCCCCAAGAGGGACGCGGGGCACCTCGAGCAGCGCCCCGCGTCCCTCTTGGGGCGCTCAAACTGAATTTCCGGCGGGCGCAACGGCTCCGTTCGCAGTGATAATTCCGGCGCCCAGACGAGCTTGGTGCCCCGTTTGGGGCTCCACCGAATTTCCAGGCTAAGGACTCATCAAATTAAAGAGAATGCCAGTGTTTGACAGCTTCACAGAGCTGCCAAACGCTGACATTTCTTCTTTCAGGAAGTCTTGACAGATAGCACGTCTGATGTTGACGTGATCTGTCAGTGACTTCCTCCCTAATTGGCCTGCTGATTCCGCAGGGTGGGCTTAACAAGCTCAATCAGGGGAAACCCCTCTGGTTGGTCAGGCGAGGATGGAGGCGGGACATTGACACGACAAGTAGCAGTCCCACCTCCAACTCGCCTCCATTCCCAAAGTCCAGCCCTTTATGTCCGTCCAAAATCCAAATTATTAAATAAAAATTGCATTAGAATGAGGAAAAAAATAGGTTGTAAACCTTCCTTTCTATTTGTGTCTTTCTCTTTCTATCTCCCGCTGTCTCTTATGTTTTACAAGTTACAATCTGTGTCTCACAGGTTCAAGCCATTAACAATGACCTATCAACAAAAACAGCAGTAGATAATAAGTTGATTTCAACTGGATTTTTTTTTGAAAATGTGTATTAGAATGAACAAAGACACCGGCCGGAACTTTCCAGGGTGATAGCGGGTGCGGTCAGTGGCGGGTCGGGTGGGAAAGTTGTTATTTTTGACAGAGGGTCGGGAACCCGCTGTCATCTCGCTCCCACGCGCCTTTCCCCCGGCACGCCTGTCATCGCGGAACCGACCCGACCGGCAGCGACGGACGACCCAATTGAGATGATTATCAGGTACTTTACAGGCACTTAAGAGCCTTTTCTCACTTTTTAAATTTCCCTGCATGGCCACGGGAGTCACATAGCTCAGGAACCACGTCTGTCAACCTGAGGCGGGAGTTCTGTGGCCATTGCTCCAGCTGATTACTTGACCGCATGAAATGTACAATAAATGCTCCCAGCTGACAGATGATCACTTTCCTCAGGCAGAAGCTGTTGCTCAGTCCATTTCCAGCACAGATTCTGCAGGCTGCAAGTGTTTCCAGCAAAGTCTCCATCCAGTCTCACCTCATTGGAAGAACTCTCTCACCATTGACAGATCGCTTCTGTCATCTGTACTTCACCTGTCATCTATTCCATCAACATGAGTGTCCTTTATACTGTCTATCTTGGTCCTCAGAATCGGACCACGATGAGCCCCAACACCAGCAGCACCAGGCACACAAGCAGCACCAACAACAACACCACCAACCTTCTCCACAATCACCTGATGCTGCACAGGACCGAGGGCATCAGCACCCGAACACATTGCTTCATGATGGCCAGATTTAGTTAACTTTACGCTGTACACCCATTTGGCTGCCACATGATGCGTCAAGCTGGCACCACCCCACACCAACACCATAAAGCATCCCTACAATGACCAAGTCATTCCTTTCACACTCATCAGCATTGCGGGGGGTACCGTTATTTCTCACCATTCACTACAACTCACTAAGCCACTTCCAAAGGTGCACACAAATTTGTCAAAACCCAGGCTCAATGTCGACATAAGAATATATAATGGGAAAAAAGTTGAGGCAACAAGTGTAATAAAAACAGAATATCAAGTGCGCACAGTCGTAACGGCCTAAAAGTCCATGGGAGAACCCCCAGAAAATGGCATAAAAGGCAGTTTACGCCATTTCTTCTGGGGTCTGGCTGGAGTCCCATGGAATTTCAGGGCCAAGATCTTTAATAAGATACAGATAGGCAGATTTTAAAAATTAAATCTGGAGCTGATATTTTCTCATAACTGCTTGAGCACCAGACCTTTATTGATGGGCATCTCGCGAAGGGGGAAGTGAAGCGAATGAAGCTCAGCGTTGCTCTTACTGCAGGCACTTTGCTGTTCCTTGTAAGATTGCTCAGGTGTGAGCATCTCCATTTGGCTAATTGCCTGTGCTTGTTACATTAAGGTGAATTGCCCCACGCCACAGTGCCTTTGCAAATCATTAACTTAGTTTAGTTTAATCACACAAATGGAGTACATTCAAAATAGCAAATCCAAAAACCTTCTACTGAGAAGATGAGTTTCATTCCACAGTTCCGTTACCTGCGACCCCTCCCCTTGAAAAAAGCCAACAACAGCAAAGATAAGAGGTTCTGCAAGTGTCTCAGTTTGAGGCAGTGGATGCGATAGACATTAATATCTGAGGGGGAAAGCAATTCCCAATTTCAAGTTAGCTTGTATTTGGGAATTTTCAGCTGGGATCAGAATGGAAAGTTGGGGATTTTAAATTTGAATTTCTGAATGGTATTAGGCAACTGTGGATTTATTAGTCACAATACCAGTCCCTTATGGAGCACAAGCTAAGGTGGTATCTGAACGGAGACAAGTTAGATCTGGAAATGACTGTAAAAATGATTATTATTATTTCTGAAGTCCGAATCACTACCTGGTACATTGGCTGTAACTGTGATAAGTTCTGTCCATTCTCAATATAGATTTTCTGATTGGGCCTCCAATTGAACATAAGTTATGACCACCCTCTGGTTTTGCTTCACTTTGTATAGCCATGGCATGCTCTAGTCTCATATTAGGCTTGGTATTGGAATCTTGTCAGGGTGCTGAGGGGTGTCAGGGTGCAATCGTGCGTAAGCAGCCCTTAAAAGGCAGCGCCTGGGGTAAAAATGTCCATAGCCTTTATTAATATTTTGAACGTGCATTTCAGCCTTTGCAAAAGGTAACACAAAAAGGCCTGGCAAAAACCATTGGCTGCCATAATATATGCGGAAGCAGAAAATCAAGTCTGTGGCCAAGTGATGGAGAGACAATACGCTCCAACCGCTGGTTTGATGGTTGGAGAAGTGGAGGTGGTGCAGACTGAGGTGGTAGCAGGGAGTGGTGGCTGTTGTATCCGTATGTTAGTGAAGACCCGGAAAGCAGGAGTTGATTTAACAAGTGTTTACTGAACAAAGTCTGGAGGTGAACTAAAACTATACAAGCCGCTATACAGGCTTATATACCCGAGTGGTCACTACCGGTACTACAGTACACAGGGGCTTCAAAAAAACGTAGTTCCTCTTAAAGGTACATACACCACAATTCCTCCCCTTTTAGATAAATAGTACATAACATTTTTACAAGAACAATAATCTACACATTTGCGGAAGTTAATCAATTACAAATTCAGTCTCTCTGGAGGCTTCCTGACTCGGTCCGGATAACGCCTCGGGGGTGTAGTAGTTTTCGGTGGTGTAGTAGGTTCTTTTGGCAAGGTCGATTCGGCTTGAATGCCAGTGTCGAGTTCATCTGGTTCCAGTATCACCGGATCGGAGGTAGATACTATGGGTATCTCTGCTTCATCATTAGGCGTATAGCGTTGTGGTGTAGGTTGTCCCTTTTCGGATGACTCTATGATCTGGTCAGCATGGTGCCTTATTATGCTTTCTCCAATGTCCACGGTATACATCAGCGGTCCTAGTCGTGTGCAAATAGTTCCAGGCTGCCATTTCTCGGTACGGTAGTCCCGGGCCAAAACTTGTTGACCTATCTGGAAGGTTCTAGTTGGCCTTTCATTCATGCCTTGAAATTGCCGGTTCTCCACGTCCCTTCTGATGTTTGGCTTGATCAAATCCAGCCGACATCTTAGTCTTCTATTGAAAAACATCATGGCGGGGGTTTGGTTTGTAACCACATGTGTTGCATTCCTGTATGCAAACAAGAAGTTATCTACCTTATGTTGTAGATTTATGTCTTCATTACCCATGGCCTTTATGGCCTTCTTGAAGGTCTGGACAAACCTTTCAGCTAATCCATTGGTGGCGGGATGGTATGGGGCGGACGTGTAGTGCTTAACCCCATTGTTTTTTAAGAACTTCCTGAATTCTTCGGATACAAATTGCGGTCCATTATCAGAACAGATCTGTTCAGGCAGCCCATTCCTGGTGAATATGGTCCTTAATACTGTGATGGTTTTTTCCGCGGTGGTGGAGGACATCTTTATTACCTCCAGCCACTTGGAGTGTGCATCAACCGCGATTAAGAACATTGAGTCCATAAATGGACCAGCAAAGTCGATATGTACCCTTTGCCAGGGAGATGAGGGCCACTCCCATGGATGTAGAGGGGCTTGTGGTGGGGCGTTTTGGACCTTCTGGCATCCTAGACAGCTCTTGGTCATTTTTTTGATGTCTCCATCGATACCTGGCCACCACACAAATGCTCTGGCTAAGTTCTTCATTTTCACTCCACCCAGATGCCCCTCGTGAAGCTCCTTTAGCACTTTATCCTGGAGTTTGGGTGGAATCACCACTCTGGATCCACACATCAAGGTTCCTTGGCACACTGACAGCTGTTCTCTTCTTTGCGAGAATGCTGGCAACAGTGGTTCGCCATGTGCTGGCCATCCCTTCACCATTAAATCGTAGACTCGTGAGAGAGTCGGGTCATTTCTCGTTTCCTTTTCAATGGTAGAATTTGTCACTGGTAGACATTCAACTATGGTCGAGTGGAACATCTCCACTGGGTCCACTGTAGGTACCTCTTCTACCGTTGGCAACGGTAGGCGCGATAAACCGTCAGCATTCCCATGCTGTTTTGTTCCTTTGTATTCTATGTCATATTGGTGTGCCCCTAGGAAAAGGGACCACCTCTGTAGCCTTTGCGCTGTCATAATGGGAACGCCCTTTTTAGGGTTGAATATGGAGACGAGGGGTTGATGGTCAGTCAACAAGGCAAATTTTTGTCCATGTAGGTAATGGTTGAATTTCTTCACCCCCCACACCAGGCTGAGTGCCTCCCTGTCGATCTGGGCATAGTTACGCTCAGCTGAGTTCAATGAGCGTGACGCAAAAGCTATCGGCCGCTCCGAGCCATCAGGGAATTTATGCGATAATACCGCTCCCACGCCGTAAGGGGATGCATCGCACGCTAGTCTGATTGGCAGTGATGGGTTGTAATGAGCCAACACTTCCTTGGACGTGATCAAGCCTTTGCATTTATGGAAGGCACGTTTACAGTCTTCGCTCCATTTCCAAATTACTCCCGTTTGTAGCAGTGCGTTAAGAGGGTGCAGAACCGTTGACAAGTTCGGTAAAAATTTATGATAGTAATTTATTAATCCCAGGAACAACCTTAATTGTGAGACATTTTCAGGCGCTGGGGCTTTTACGACCGCTTCAATTTTTTCAGGTGATTTATGCAACCCTTCTTCGTTAATGACATGGCCACAATATGATATTGGTTTCTGGAAAAATTCGCACTTGGGGCGATTTGCTCATAGGCCCCGTTCTCTCAGCCTCGTGAGCACCTGCTCCAAATTGGCAAGGTGCTCGTTGTCATTTTCTCCTGTTACAAGGATGTCGTCTAGGTAGCATTGAGTCCCCGGAATCCCTTGCAGTACTTGCTCCATAGCTCTTTGCCAGATAGCTGGAGCTGATGCTACTCCAAAAACTAGCCGATTGTACTGGTACAGGCCTTTGTGTGTGTTTATCGTGAGATACTTTTTAGAGGTCTCCTCAACCTCCATCTGTAGATATGCTTGTGCCAAGTCAATTTTGGTGAAACGTTTCCCTCCGGATAGTGAGGCGAAAATATCTTCTATCCTCGGAAGAGGATACTGTACCGTATGAAGAACCGGGTTTACAGTCACCTTGAAGTCCCCACAGATGCGAATTTTTCTCTGTTCTTCAGATTTATCATTATTCAACGTTTTCTTCATGACCGGGACGATGGGTGTTGCCCACTCGCTCCAATCTACCTTGGATAACACGCCTGCTTTTTCCAAATTCTCTAGCTCTGCCTCGACTGCTGGACGAATTGCATATGGCACCGGCCTTGCCTTAAACAACTTGGGAATTGCCGCATCTTCCACTTTTATTGAGGCGGTGGCACCTTTCAGGGTTCCTAGTTCCTATTGAAACACTTCTTTGGCGTTCGCTAAGATTTCTTTTAATCGTCCAGGGATGACATCATCATCATTTTTTTTCTTACTGGTCACCGTCAGTGCCTGAATGGAGTGCCAGTCCAAACGTATCTTCCTGATCCATTCACGTCCCAACAACGGTGGACCACCATCTTGCAGAATGTATAAATACAACTTCTGTATTTCCTTGCCGTTGTATACAACAGGCACCCTTATTTTCCCTCTGGGGCATACTTTCTGCCCCGTATATGTCTTCAAGATAATGCATGTATCTTTCAAAGGTATATGCGGAAATAGCCGCTCGTAATCCCATCGATTTATGACGGTCAGAGCTGATCCTGTATCTAGCTCCATTTTAACTGGGGACCCCGCTATTGTGAGGGTAACCCAAATGGTCTGGTAATCTTCTTTGGCAATTACATTATGTAATTTGAGACAGCTTAGTCTCTTGTTTCCGGAGTCGCTATCGCTCTTCTGGTCTTCGGAGCTACTGTCCGTCATCATTTGTACCTTCCTGTACTTTTCCTTTTGGACCTTTTTACTGTCAGCGGATTTTTTTCCAGATCGGCATACACGTGCAATATGTCCCATCTTTCCGCATTGCCTGCATGCTTTGTCCTTGAACCAGCAGTCCCTCTGGTCATGGGTGGATCTGCCGCAGCGATAACATCTCTCGAAACCCCGTGTCATTTCATGGGTGCCGAAGTCCTGTGGCTTTTGCTGTATCTCTGCAGCTCCTCTTGCTGCTGCTTCGTATGATACAGCCACACTGAAAGCCTTGTCCAGTGTCAAATCTTTCTCAGAAAGTAGTCTTTTCTGTGTTCCTTCGCTTAGGAGACCACAGACGAATTTGTCTCGTAGAGAATCTGCCAGTCCTGCCCCGAATTGGCAGTGCTTAGACAGCTTTCGTAATTCGGTGAGGTAATCAGCGTTACTTTCATTCTTGTGCTGATTCCTCCTGAAGAATTTAAATCGTTCCGCTATCAGCAGCGGTGTTGGGTTTAAGTGCTCCTGTAGGGTATCAACAATCTCCTTAAAATTCTTGTCCATCGGTTTGGCTGGAGTGATCAAGTTTCGTAACAGCCCGTATGTCCTTGCGCCCATCAGATTTAGAAGTACCGATGCCTTTTTATCATCCGCTACTTCATTCGCCTTGCAATATACCTCCACTCTTTCCACATATGTGGTCCTATCCTCTATATCACTATCGAAAGCAGTAATATTGCCAGTCTTAGGCATCCTGAAAATCAAAAATGGCGCCTCCCGCGCTTTCCCTTCTTCCCTGCCGAGTCAAGATGGTGCCTCCCGCGCTTTCCCGCCGCTGCCGTTGCTGCCAACGCTGTTCTCTGCGGTTTTTATTCACATATATATTTTTAAACAGTTTCTCCATCACTTGGAGAATCGTTCCTGTCGGACTCTCTGGGACTTTCCCCTCCCTTTGCTTGGTCCGAACGCCGACCTGCTTTGCAGCGCCGGCCGTGTCCTGAGTGCTCCACCCTCTGTCTCTGTTTGCTTCTGCCTTACGACTCGCTGCCCGGCCCCGCTACAGAGCTACCCGATCGAGCCCCAGCCCGTCACCCAGGAAGGATCAGTGCACTACCTGCCACCAGCCCGTTTAGCTGGTGAAACCATAGTTTAGGAATCGATCTCCTTGAGGTGCTGCCGAATTGCAGGTAAGTTCGTTTCTAACTCGTTGCCACTGTTGTATCCGTATGTTAATGAAGACCCGGAAAGCAGGAGTTGATTTAACAAGTGTTTACTGAACAAAGTCTGGAGGTGAACTAAAACTATACAAGACGCTATACAGGCTTATATACCCGAGTGGTCACTACCGGTACTACAGTACACAGGGGCTTCAAAAAAACATAGTTCCTCTTAAAGGTACATACACCACAGTGGCTTCGGACTCTGTGACGTGGTCCTCATAGGACAGCTAACTTACTACAGTCCTACCCACTTGTCTCAAACCCACTTATAGCGACAAAACAATTGAAGTCCCACCTCTGTAAGCCAACGGTGCCATGCACTCTGGCCCGCTTGTGCCAACAAATGATTTTTAAGTCCCTTACAGCATCAAAGGCTTAGCAGAACACAATTGGGAAAGTAGATAGGAGTGTAACTGGGCAGAGATCTTGCCTGACACCCTTTTAGCTGATCTTTCATTTTATTTTTTATTCGTTTATGGGATGTGGGCGTCGCTGGCAAGGCCAGCATTTATTGCCCATTCCTAATTGCCCTTGAGAAGGTGGTGGTGAGCTGCCTTCTTGAACCCCTGCAGTCCGTGTGGTGAAGGTACTCCCACAGCGCTATTAGGGAGAGAGTTCCAGGATTTTGACCCAGTGACGATGAAGGATCGGTCGATGTATTTCCAAGTCAGGATGGTGTGTGACTTGGAGGGGAACTTGGAGGTGGTGGTGTTCCCATGTTCTCATGTTTCATGCCTGCTTTATGCCTGTTAATTGGGTGTAGCTGATCAGAATGTCTACTTAGTAATGACTCAGCTAGAGGGAAAGGGAAGGGTAATATAACACATCACTGCAGCTCATTTCACAGTCAGATCCCTGGTGGAGAACTGAACTCAAAGTGGCCCGACCTGGGCCAGATTGGGAGCTGGGCCAGATCTGGACCTGGGCCAGCTTGGGAGCTGGACCAGATCTGGATCTGGGCCAGATTGCGAGCTGGACCAGATCTGGACTTGGGCCAGATTGTGAGCTGGACCAGATCTGGACCTGGGCCAGATTGCGAGCTGGGCAGGAACAGGTTCGCCTTTTGCTTTTAGGAGACCTAATTCGCTTGTGTTCAGGCGAATAGAATGTCCTCGGTTGTTAATATTTTGCTGTAAGCAGTCCTGCTGAACTTGGAGTTGGCAAGGCAGTGATTGGCATCCATGGAGCACAGTAACACAGGCTGGTTTTCATTTTTTTGGATGTTTGGTAATCGAGCAGATGGTATCTGATTCCTGGAGGTACTTGTGCAGTATTTGTTCAAGCCTAGTTAGGGCAGCTGAGATGGAGGGGAGTGACATTTTGTGTTCTGGAGATATCATTGTGTCTGTCTAGTTCCTGGTACTGTTCTTCGTGGTGGTGTTAAGTCCATCAAGCCATTGGTGATATACTGGGGAGGGAGGGGTATATGCAGCTGCACCGTCGTGGTGACTCTATCCAGTTCCCAGTAGCCTAGTTAAGTGATGTGGCCCAGCCATGTGACAATGGCGCATCTGAAGACTAATGAAGACTAATTCTCATCATTGTGATCAAATCTCTCCATGGCCTCGCCCCTCCCTATCTCTGTAAGCTCTTCCAGCACAGCAACCCTGCCAAGGTCTCTGTACTCCTCCAATTCTGGTCTCATGCGCATCCCTGATTTTCATTGCTCCACCATTGGTGGCTGTGCCTTCAGCTGCCTAGACCCTAAGCTCTGGAATTCCCTCCCTAAACCTCTCCACCTCTCTCTCCTGCTTTAAGTCGCTCCTTAAAACCTACCTCTTTGACCAAGCTTTTGGTCACCTGTCCTAATATCTCTTTATGTGGCTTTGTGTCAAATTTTGTCTGATAACGCTCCTGTGAAACGCCTTGGGACATTTTACTACATTAAAGGCGCTATATAAATGCAAGTTGTTGTAATGGTGAAGAAGACATTTGGCTCCATGGAGTTGAAGCAACCATTAAATCTGCAAATGTAAGTCAAAATAATCCATTAGTACCCGCATTAATTGACTGGAAAAATTGCTCCATTGTATAAATTTGAGTTGTCAGATGGTGTGCAATGTTATTTACATACATTTGCTTTATTGCCTGTTCTGTAACGGTAGCAGAGTGGTTATGTTAGTGGACTAGTAATCCATGTATAACTGGACTTAATGATCCGGAGACACAAGTTCAAATCCCACCACGGCAGCTGGAGAATTTAAATCCAGTCAATTAAATAAATCTGGAATAAAAAGCTAATATCAGTAACGGTGACCATGAAACTATTGGATTGTTGTAAAAACCCATTTGGTTCACTAATGTCCTTTAGGGAAGTAAATATGCCGTCCTTACCTGGTCTGGCCTATACGTGACTCCAGACCCACAGCAATGTGGTTGACTCTTAACTGCCCTCTGCAATGGGCCAGTTGTACCAAACTGCTTAAAGAAGTATCTGACAGCACTGTGGGAGTACCATCACCACACGGACTGCAGCGGTTCAAGAAGGCGGCTCACCAGCACCTCCTCAAGGGAAATTAGGGATGGGCAATAAATGCTGGCCTTGCCAGCAACTCCCACATCCCGTGAACGAATTAAAAAAAAAGTCTCTCCTTATATACGCCACCTATTTGCCTTTTCTCTCTGTCTCCTTGCCCCTCACTTTTACCCACGTTTTCTCTCTCTCTAAACAATAGGCTTAATAATCAGTCACACACTGGCACTTCTCTTTATTCTGGGAAGGAAGGAAGGGAGGAAGGAGCATTTCTATAGCGCCTTTCATAACCTCAGGACATCCCAAAGTGCTTTGCAGCAATTACAGTACTTTTGAAGTGTAGTCACTGTTGTAAAGCTGGAAAGGCGGCATCCAATTTGTGCACAAGTTTCTACAAACAGTAATGTGCTAATGACTAGGTGTCGGTTGAGGGATACATATTGGCCCAGACACTGGGGCAAACCCCCCTGCTCTTCTTCGAAATAGTGCCATAGGATCTTTTACGTCTACCTGAGAGAACAGACGGAGCTTCGGTTTAACATCTCATCTGAAAGACGGCACCTCCGACAGTGCAGCACTCCCTCAGCACCGCACTGGAGAGTCAGCCTAGATTTTGTTCTCAAGTCCCTGGAGTGGGTCCATGAACTCATGACCACCTGACTCAGAGGCAGGAACGCTATCACTGAGCCACAGCTGACACCTAAAATAGTGATAAGAAGATCATTAGCCTGATGGTAGAATGGTTAAATAACTCTGTTATTAGATTCCGTTACTTGTTGATTAGTTGCCATGTTCAGGTTGTCTTCCAGAGCTGACTTGCTCCTTTTCCCTCTCTCTCTGTGGTTATATCCCATTATAACATTTCACAGTGCCTAGCTCCCCATTCCACTGACACTGATGCGGGATTGCCAGTATGGTGTGGTCGGAGCGAGATTACAATGAGGAGATCATTAGGTTCTCTTCCAATCAGCTTTCGTTCCTCAGATTCCTTTATTCAAACATGCTCCAGTAACATGGTAAACTGCACAAAGTTCCAGCCTTGACTAACCTGGGAGGAAATGGGATCACTACCATTGGCGTTCCTTTCTGGGACGCTGAATGAATGGGATCCATATTGTCCTTGGATAATTTTGGGATGGCCCCTTTTAGTAGGACTGCCCCTGTGATTTGTCTGTGTGTGGTTAGGGTTCCACCAGTGTATTGATTTTTAAAAAAAGCCTTGTTCTACTGCCGTGGTTCCCGAGTATTGCTTGTGAGTAAAGCATTCTTGGGCCGATCATGTGACCCACTAGGCTGCTGCAGATCCCTACGGGCACCTTAAGGGCACACGGTAACGTTATTGTGAAGTGCGGAGGTGCCGAGGTCCTGCTCACGTGTCAAGCAGTAGGCTCAGTGAGTGTCTGATTTTTTATTTAAATTCGGCAATGACACCATAGTGTGTTTGGCATGTCTGAGAAAGCACTCCAGGTGTTCTGGGTCTGTATGGAATGGGCGTTCAGGGGACGGAGGGTCCTTTACCTTGCTACCAGTGCCTGCTTTGCGTGTTTCCACCTGGTTCAAGGTTTTCGCTGTCGTTTTGGGTGTTTACCCGTTCAGGTGCTTTGTTGTTTTTCCAACAAATGAACTTAGCTTCTTAAACTGGACCCCATCTGCCATCTGCTCCCGTTTCCCCAGGGCCATTTTATTGTGCGCTTTCTATCCAATAAATATGACTGTCCTTCGGGCTCTCCCTTTGTATTTGCTGGTTGTAGAGGGGGAGGGGATGAGGATTGCAGCAGGCAAGCCAGGTGCTTAAGCTCACTTCGGACACTGCCTTATGTCACCACCTGCGTTTGTGGACCAGGCGATTCTAGCAACAACAACATGTTACATTTATATAGCTCCTTTAAGGTAGTAAAAACGTCCCAGGGTGTTCCACGGGAGCGTAATCAGACACAATTTAACACCGAGCCACGCAAAGAGATATTAGGACAGGTGACCAAAACCAAAGTGGTCAAAGGATTTAAGGAGCATCTTAAATGAGGAGAGAGAGGTGGAGATGTTCAGGTAGTGAATTCCAGAGCTTAGGGCCCAGGCAGCTGAAGGTACGGCCACCAATGGTGGAGCGATTCAAATCGGGGATGCACAGGAGGCCAGAATCGGAGGGTTGTAGGGCTGGAGGAGGTTACAGAGATAAGGAGGGGCGAGGCCATGGAGGGATTTGAACACAAATATGAGAATTTTAAATTTGAGGAGTTAACGGACATGTGCAAAAAAAAAAACCTGCACGCAGAGACTAGGGTTCTCTTAAGATGATCATCAGAAACCGGCGCCTTACGCTGCAGCCTGGCCTGGAAAGCACTTGCAGTGCAGTGACAGCGCTATCAGCAATCATCAACGGAACTGATACTTTGATCTTTAACCCCAGTTCAGTGCCCAAGCAGCAGCAGGCGATAACCAACAAATCTCCCAACCTGTAGCGCACGTTTGCATCATGCAGCTCTCAGGTATTTTGCTTGCCCGGACCAGCCTATTTCCCCTTGGAAAACACACTGGCCCAGAACTTTTCCCCATTAAAGGACCTTGTCATGGACCAGATATCAGCAGTGACCAGGCAGGAGAAGACAGGCAAGAGCAACCAGTGGCAGAGGACAACCCCAACCGAGTGCCAGAAGCTGTATTTACACAACCAGTCACTCCTCAAGAGTCTTCATACAGACTCTAATAAAAGACACATCGGCTGCAATTCTCCTTCGTGATCCTGCCTGCCATTGGGTGGGATTACGGTGGGCACTGAGGGACAGTTCGGGCAGCGAGGCCCACCACTGCCTGACAGGGATGTCCCTCCCCAAACTTCCCGGGGCTGCCACTGACTGCTCTTCTTTGAAAAGTGCTGTGGAATCTTTTACATCCACCTGAGAGGGAAGACAGGGCCTCGGTCCTCCGACAGAGCAGCATTCCCTCAGTACTGTCCCTCCGACAATGCAGCACTCCCTCAGTACTGCCCCTCTGACAGAGCAGCACTCCCTCAGTACTGCCCCTCCGACAGAGCAGCACTCCCTCAGTACTGTCCCTCCGACAATGCAGCACTCCCTCAGTACTGCCCCTCTGACAGAGCAGCACTCCCTCAGTACTGCCCCTCCAACAGAGCAGCACTCCCTCAGTACTGCCCCTTTGCCAGTGAAGCTCTCCCTCAGTACTGCCCCTCTGACAGTGCAGCTCTCCCTCAGTACTGCCCCTCCGACTGTGTAGCACTCCCTCAGTACTGCCCCTCCAAATGTAGCACTCTCTCAGTACTGCCCCTCTGACAGTGCAGCTCTCCCTCAGTACTGCCCCTCCAAATGTAGCACTCTCTTAGTACTGCCCCTCCGACTGTGCAGCACTCCCTCAGTACTGCCTCTCCGACAGAGCAGCACTCCCTCAGTACTGCCCCTCCAAATGTAGCACTCTCTCAGTACTGCCCCTCCGACAGTGCAGCTCTCCCTCAGTACTGCCCCTCCAAATGTAGCACTCTCTCAGTACTGCCCCTCCGACTGTGTAGCACTCCCTCAGTACTGCCCCTCCGACAGAGCAGCACTCCCTCAGTACTGCCCCTCCAAATGTAGCACTCTCTCAGTACTGCCCCTCCGACAGTGCAGCTCTCCCTCAGTACTGCCCCTCCAAATGTAGCACTCTCTTAGTACTGCCCCTCCGACTGTGCAGCACTCCCTCAGTACTGCCTCTCCGACAGAGCAGCACTCCCTCAGTACTGCCCCTCCAAATGTAGCACTCTCTCAGTACTGCACCTCCGACAGTGCAGCTCTCCCTCAGTACTGCCCCTCCAAATGTAGCACTCTCTCAGTACTGCCCCTCCGACTGTGCAGCACTCCCTCAGTACTGCCCCTCCGACAGAGCAGCACTCCCTCAGTACTGCCCCTCCGACAGAGCAGCTCCCCCTCAGTACTGCCCCTTTGACAGAGCAGCACTCCCTCAGTACTTCCCCTCTGACAGTGCAGCTTTCCCTCAGTACTGCCCCTCTGACAGTGCAGCACTCCCTCAGTACTGCCCCTCCGACAAAGCAGCACTCCCTCAGTACTGCCCCTCCGACAGTGCAGCTCTCAGTACTGCCACTCCGACAGTGCAGCACTCCCTCAGTACTGCCCCTCCGACAGTGCAGCACTCTCTCAGTACTGCCCCTCTGACAGTGCAGCACTCCCTCAGTACTGCCCCTCCGACAGTGTAGCACTCCCTCAGTACTGCCCATCCGAGAGTGCAGCACTCCCTCAGTACTGCCCCTTTGACAAAGCAGCATTCCCTCAGTACTGCCCCCTGACAGAGCAGCACTCCCTCAGTACTGCCCCCTGACAGTGCAGCACTCCCTCAGTACTGCCCCCCCAACAGTGCAGCACTCCCTCAGTATTGCCCCTCCAACAAAGCAGCACTCCCTCAGTATTGTCCCTCCGACAGTGCAGCACTCCCTCAGTGCTGCCCCTCTGACAGTGCAGCACTCCCTCAGTATTGCCCCTCCAACAAAGCAGCACTCCCTCAATATTGCCCCTCCGACAGAGCAGCATTCCCTCAGTGCTGCCCCTCTGACAGTGCAGCACTCCCTCAGTATTGCCCCTCCGACAGAGCAGCACTCCCTCAATATTGCCCCTCCGACAGAGCAGCATTCCCTCAGTGCTGCCCCTCTGACAGTGCCGCACTCCCTCAGTACAGCCCCTCCGACAGAGCAGCACTCCCTCAATATTGCCCCTCCGACAGAGCAGCGCTCCCTCAGTACTGCCTCTCTGACAGTGCAGCGCTCCCTCAGTACTGCCCCTCCGACAGTGTAGCACTCCCTCAGTACTGCTCCTCCGACAGTGCAGCACTCCCTCAGTACTGCCCCTCTGACAGTGCGGCGCTCCCTTAGTATTGCCCCTCCGACAGATCAGCACTCCCTCAGTATTGCCCCACCAACAGTGCAGCACTCCCTCAGTACTGACCCTCCGACTGTGCAGCACTCCCTCAGTACTGACCCTCCGACTGTGCAGCACTCCCTCAGTACTGCCCCTCCGACAGTGCAGCGCTCCCTCAGTATTGTACCTCCGACAGAGCAGCACTCCCTCAGTACTGACCCTCCGACAGTGCAGCGCTCCCTCAGTACTGCCCCTCCGACAGTGCAGCGCTCCCTCAGTACTGCCCCTCCGACAGTGTAGCACTCCCTCAGTATTGCACAGAAATGCCAGTCTAGATTATATGCTCAAGACTCTGATGTTGGACTTGATCCCACAGCTTTCTGACTCAGAGGTGAGACTGCTACCACTGAGCCAAGGCTCACACTTTAACAGTACTACCACTGCTATCAACCCTGCAGTGGAAAGACATTGGACTCTTGGCTAGTTATTTGTGAGGGAGCTCTCCAGGGTGCTGAAGCTAGAACCTATGCTAATATCCTTGGTCCTGCCTAACTGTGCCTGTAATTAAACTGCTCTCCACTCCTAGTGTGAGGTTTCACAAGAGGCTCTGAATTTCCAGCCCTGCTGAATATTAGTACCACAGTTCCTTGGCTGGAAATCCAAATATATCTGTTGTCTCAGTGGTAGCACTACGTACAAATGTACCACCAATTTTTGCCGACAACATTTCAATTATCCCCTTCGAGTTTTCATGTACATGGGTTCAAGCCCCACTCCAGTGACTTGTGTACATAATCCAGGATGAACTCCAGTACAGTACTGAGGGAATGCTACACTGTCGGAGGTGCCGTCTTTCAGATGTGACCTTAACCCGAAGCCCCGACTGCCCCTCTCAGGTGGACGTAAAAGATTCCATGACACTTTTCAAAGAAGAGCAGTGGAGATCTCCCCAGTGTTCTGGCCAACATTTATCCCTCAACCAACATCACTAAAACAGATTATCCAGTCATTATCACACTGCTGTTTGTGGGACCTTGCTGTGCGCAAATTGGCTGCCGTGTTTCACTACATTACAACAGTGACTGCACTTCAAAATTACTTCATTGGCTGTAAAGCGCTTTGGGATGTCCTGAGGTAAAAAAAAAAAGGTGCTGAATAAATGCATGCTTTTTCTTTTAGTAGTTATGGTTTGGGCATCTATACCAGAACCAGGCAGATCTGCAGCACTCTAAGGTAATATCAGTGATTGATCAGCTAGCCTGGTCCTCCAATTGAACCTGTAGGGGTTGACCTGTTACTAGGCTTCTTTCCACTCAGTTCCAGATAAGCCCGCAAGCCAACTCGTCAATGGATAGGTTGATGCTTGCTGAACAAGTAAAGGAACCAGCAACACGTTGTATATGGATAACACCTTTAACATGGAAAAGCATCCTTCACAGAGGCACAAGGGATCTAAAAGTATGCCAAGCCAAAGTCGGAGATACTAGAAGAGGTGATCAAAAGATTGATCAAAAAAGGTGGCTTTTAAGGAGTGTCTTTAAGGAGGAGAGAAAGGTGGGGAGGCAGAAAGATTTAAAGAAGGAATTCCAGAGTGTGGAGGCACAGCCGCCAGTGGTTGAGCAAAGGGAAAGGGGGAAAGCAGAAGAAGCCAGAGTCAGGGAAATGGAGATTTCAGGGTTGATGGGGAAGTAGCACTGAAGGACGTTGCAGATAGAGAGATGGATGAGACCACGGACAGATTTAAACACAAGGATGCAAGTTTTAAATTTGAGGTGCATGGGGCCAATATAGGTCAATGAAGACGGGAATGTTGGATAGAATACGGGCAGCACAGTTTTCGATGATCTGTTGTTTACAGAGGATAGGAGACCGAGTAGTAGAGCATTGGAATACCAGAAGCTGGAGGTGATAAGGGGTTCAGTGGCAGCTGGGCTGAGCTGGGGGAGAGATGGGTGATGTAACAGAGGTGGAAGTAGGCGGTCTGTGTGATAGGACCATAGGAACAGGAGTAGGCCATTCAGCCCCTTGAGCCTGTTCAGCCATTCAATGAGATCATGGCTGATGGACAGGATATGACACCGGAAGCCAAGCTTGTGGTTAAATAGGATACAGAGACTGTGAACAGTCTGGGACAGTGGCTGGGACAGTGGCTGGGGAGGAAGATGAAATGAGTGGCAAGGGTACAGGGTTTGTGGTGAGAGCCAAAGACAATGGCTTCAATCTCCCTAATGTTTAGGATATTGCAGCACATAGAAACATAGAAGATAGGAACAGGAGGAGGCCATTCGGCCCCTCGAGCCTGCTCCGCCATTCAATGAGATCATGGCTGATCATCCAAATTCTGTACCCTGTCCCTGCCTTCTCCCCATATCCCTTGATCCCTTTAGCCTTAAGAAATATATCTAACTCCTTCTTGAATATATTTAATTAATTGGCCTCCACTGCCTTCTGTGGTAGAGAATTCCACAGGTTCACCACGCTCTGGGTGAAGAAATTCCTCCTCATCTCAGTCCAAAATGGCTTACCCCTTATCCTTAGACTGTGACCCCTGGTTCTGGACTCCCCGACCATCGGGAACATCCTTCCTGCATCTAGTCTGTCTAGTCCTGTTAGAATTTTATAAGTTTCAATGAGATCCCCTCTCATTCTTCTAAACTCCAGCGAGTATAAGCCCAATCGACCCAATCTCTCCTCATACGTCATTCCTGCCATCCCAGGTATCAGTCTGGTGAATCTTCGCTGAACTCCCTCCATGGCAAGAACATCCTTCCTCAGATAAGGTGACCAAAACTGCACACAATACTCAAGGTGTGGTCTCACCAAGGTCCTGTACAACTGCAGCAAGACATCCTTGCTCCTGTACTCGAATCCTCTCGCTATGAAGGCCAACATACCATTTGCCTTCTTCGCTTGCTGCACCTGCATGCTTACCTTCAGCGACTGGTGCATAAGGACACCCAGGTCTCGTTGCACTTCTCCTTCTCCCAATCTATTGCCGTTCAGATAATAATCTGCCTTCCTGTTTTTGCCACCAAAGTGGATAACCTCGCATTTATCCACATTATACTGCATCTGCCATGCTTCTGCTCAATCACCCAACCTGTCCAAATCATACTGGAGTTTCTCGGCATCCTCCTCACAGCACACACGCCCACCCAGCTTTGTGTCATCTGCAAACTTGGAGATATTACATCTAGTTCCCTCGTCTAGATCATTTATATGTATTGTGAATAGCTGGGGTCCTAGGACCAATCCCTGCGGTACTCCACTAGTCACTGCCTGCCACTCGGAAAAAGAGCCGTTTATTCCAACTCTTTGCTCCCTGTCTGCCAACCAGTTCTCTATCCAAGTCAGTACCTTGCCCCCAATCCCATGTGCCTTAACTTTACACGCTAATCTCTTATGCGGCCAAGATAGGTCGGACAGTCTCTCAATATGTTGACATCAAATTAATGAGCATTCAAAAATGGATGGGTTAATCAAGGACAGCCAGCATGGATTTGTTAAAGGCAAGTCATGTCCGAAACATTTAATAGGGGCCAAATTTGTACAATTGGAGCTGTATGGTATTGCAATATCCTATTCATGGAAAGTACATAGCTTATGGAGTTTTGTCACCTTTTAAAAATTCATTCTTGAGATATGGGCATCACTAGCAAGGCCAGCACTTATTGCACATCAATAGTTCCCCCTGTGTTGATACAACCGAGTGGCTGACTAGGCCCACTTCAGAGGACAATTAAGAGGCAACCACGTAGGTGAGGGACTGGAGTCACATATGAGCCAGGCCGTGTAAGGACGGCAAGTTTCCTTCCCTAAAGGACATTAGTGAATCAGTTGGGTTTTTATGACAATTCAACAGCTTCATGGTCATTTTATTGACACCAGCTTATTGATTTCCAGGATATAAAAAAAAGCTGAATTCAAATTCTCAAACACCATGGAGGGATTTGAACTCATATTATCTGGATGATGAATTTAAGCCTCTGAGGTACTGGTCTGGTAATGTAACCGCTACACCACTGTACCCAGTCTGCCTTAGGCAGCCTCAACTTTGTTTCAAAAATTCTTGTAGGCTTCCCCTATGAATTAGATGCTTGTATCAGCAGACTGATAGAAAGATGGATAGACAGATTGCTGAGGTTTATGATTTTTTTTTATAAGAAATGCTTTTTTGCATTTTATCCCATTATTCTCTTCAAACAGGAAGAGCTCCAAATGCAATCTCTTTGTAGCTTAAACAGTGGCTAAAAGTAAAGAGGGAGCCTGCTTCAGTAAAATCACTACAGATGCACTTGTTCACTTTAATGTTGTGTGGCGGCCTCCTGGAGTGAGATGTGGCTGAACAGCAAGGGGCCCTCGCGCACCATTGAGCCTGTTCAGTAGGGGGTATGCATCAGAGTGAAGTGCCATGCCCTTTAGTGTGCGCTCGATGAAGCAGCTTCTGATACAGAAATAAGGCAGCAACAATACAACCTGCAATTTGGGAAATTAAGTGTCTTCAAAGGGGTAACCTGGTGTTGCTTTTTATAGCGACGCTCCAACTGCACAGATATTGAAAAACGTGCTCCTGTTGGGTAGGGAAGCGCACATATTAACTGAGCCATTTTAACTCTTTCTCTCCCCATAGCCCTGCGATTTTTTCCTTTTCATGTATATATCCTTCGCTTCTTCTTAGGCAGTCCCTCAGAAACGAGGATGACTTGCTTCCCTTTTGAAAGTTACTGTTCAATCTACACCACCCTTCCAGGCAGCGTGTTCCAGATCATAACAACTGCGCACACAGAGGTGGTTGTATCTTCTAAGTGGAGTGGCAAAGGGATTTGGTGAGAGTGGGAATTTGGGGCAGATGGGGTAGGAGGTGCTAAGTACTTTAAACCAAGAGGCAACAGTAAATAAGTAAATATATAAATAATCAGAGGAAAAGACAATGGGGGGGAAATTCAGTTGTTTGCGCCTCCCGTTAGCACCTTAAGAGGGTGCTAATGGGGCGCAAAGCAACTAGCGCCCGGGCGCGGCGATGTTTGCGCCGCTCGTGAAATTAACTAGACATTTTGCAGCGGCGCTAAACACTACCGCCACGATCTCCTGCGCCGGCAGATTGTGACGTCAGTCGAGTGCGCAACGCCCTGGTAGCGCCCTGGACCGGATATTGAGTGGCGCTCCCTGCCTTACCGCCTGCCGTTAGCAACGACAGGTTGAGGGGAGCGTTATGCTGTCAGAAAGGGACTGGGGGAGCACTATTTAAAGGCGACCGCTTCCTGCCTTTTTTTGTCGGTGACATTTTTGCACCACGCATTCTGAGAGAGAGAGAGAGAGACTTCTGGAGAGATTCAACGCTGTGTGAAGGAGTTTTGGGTACTGAGCAGCACTTTGCAGGTTCATTTTGATTTGCCCTTCCTTGCTTCGCCAGCGCTCTGAGGTAGCGCCTCGCTCCTCGGCCTTTGCGCCTTAAGACAGGTGTGAAGCGCCTGATTTAGCGCTCCAATCACCTCCAGAGGCGAAAGAAGCCAAGTTTGCTGTCGGAGGCGATAATTAGCGCCAGGCGCTAAACCTTGCGCACGGCTGATAATGGCGCCCCAAATGGGGCGATACTGAATTTTTCCCCCAATTTCATCTAAGGCGATAAAATTTAAATTAACTAAGGCGATAAAATTAAAACTAACTAAGCAGAGGATACCAACATTAAAGGGATCCAAATTGCATTAAATAAAAATCTAGTATGCATAAATAATTGAATAATAAATAGGGGATACTAAACTAAGAACATATATGTAATAGTAATGACACACCATGGATGAATAAAAAAATAAGGACAAAATTGAAGCGAAAGATAAAAGGCTTACACTAAGTACATAGACAACAAAGGAGAGGATGACAAAAGCGAAGATGAAAAAACTAGGCAAAAAAGCAATTAGGAAGGAAAAGATTGACTGCAAAATTAAATTATCACGGAATATAAAAAGAAATAGTAAAGTATTCTACAGACACATAAATAACAAAAGAAAAATCGGGATAGGGCCACTAAGGGATACACACGATAAACTCACAGGTAATGACAGCGAAATGGCAGAAAATTAATTAATTACTTTCCTCGGTATTTACCAGGGAGACTAACATGGTGGACATGACAGTAGAAGAAGAGATCAAAAAAGATATAAAGACATTTAAGTTAGAAAGGAGGGAGATAATTGATAAACTAATCAAACACAGAGAGGATAAAAGCTGTGGTCCGGATGGATTGCATCCATGCATATTAAAAGAAGTTAGGGAAGAGATAAGAGAGGCATTATTACAGATATATATAAATTCATTAGAAAAGGGATTAGTGCCAGACGACTGGCGGATAGCTAATGTGATTCATATTTAGAAAGGGGGATAGAACAAGTCCGGGGAACTATAGACCAATTAGCTTAACATCGGTGCTAGGGAAGGTAATGGAATGCTTACTGGAAGATGTAATAGAAAAACATCTAGAATCTGAAAATATAATAGAGTAGTCAGCATGGATTCCGAAAGGGAATTGCTTGACCAACCTTATTGGATTCTTTGAAGATGTAACAGAAAGGGTAGATAAGGGTAATGTAGTAGACATAATTTTGCCTACCTGGGCAGGTCTGGTCCGGCCGGTGTCCGTGGTGGGTTGCGACCCTGCTGCTGGCTCCATTCCGCTGTTGAAAATGAACTTACCTTAATGGGGCCTATTGAGCCCACCCACCGCATTACCCAGCCCAATGAGATGGAGCGCGTCTGGTGGCGTCATTCATGATGCGTTTTTAGCCAGGATACTTAAAGGGACCCTGGCCACATTACATTTGAAGTTTAATCAAACATAGTGCTGTCAGTGCACTACAGCATTGGAGTACTGCAAACACTGACAATGACTGCACAGGGGCAGAGGGCTGCACCCAGGTTCTCCACTGACTCCCTCCAAATGCTTATGGAGGGAGTCAGAGCATGCAGGGAGGTCCTCTTCCCTGCCGATGGGCAGAAGAGACCGCCCCAGGAGACCAAGACAGCCTGGTTGAGATTGCAGAGGAAGTCACAAGCAGGGATGTGTTCAGGAGGACCTGGGTGCAGTGCCGCAAACATTTTAATGATCTCATTAGATCAGGAAACATTAGTACAAAGCCACACTCAACTGCATCCTGCTGTGCCTCTCATCCCCTCCCCATCACTCTGCCTTCCCTACCCTACCCCTGCACATCCTTACTCACACCAACTTACCTTGCACCTCCACCCATCCCTCTCTCTCTATCTACATTATCACATCCCCATCTCACTAGCCTCCCCTCACACTCACCCTCATCCTAGTGCAATCATACCAACTAATGACACACAAGGTAACCACTTGGGTGTTTTATCCAATGTTTATGTAAAGTTTCTGTTAATGTGGTGTCAAACATAAAAATCTTTATTTTCAACACTTTCCGGTCTTGGACAGATTTATGTGCACTTTTGGAAGTGGCTTAGTGAGTTGTAGTGAATGGTGAAACATAACGGCACCTCCAGCAATGGTGGTCAGTGTGAAAGGAATGGCTTGGCCATTGTAGGGATGCTTTATGGTGTTGGTGTGGGGTGGTGCCAACCTGGCGCAACATGTGCCAGCCATATGGGTGTACAGCATAAAGTTAACTAAATCTGGCCATGATGACGCCATCCCTTGCCTCAAGGGCAGCAATGTGCTCGGGTACTGATGCCCTCTGCCCTCTGATTGCGGAGAAGGTTGGTGATGTTGTTATTGGTGCTGCTGGTGTGCCTGGTGCTGCTGGTGTTGGGGCTCATCGTGGTCCGATTCTGAGGACCAAGGTGAGACAGTATAAACTGCACCCATGTTGATGGAATAGATGGCTGATGACGTATAGACGATAGGAGCGATCTGTTAACGGTGAGAGAGTTCTTCCAGTGAGGTGAGACTGGATGGAGACTTTGCTGGAAAGACTTGCAGCCTGCAGAATCAGTGCTGGAAATGGACAGAGCAACAGCTTCTGCCTGAGGAAAGTGATCATCTGTCAGGTGAGAGCTTTCACTGAA
Source organism: Somniosus microcephalus (assembly GCF_052327205.1). Lineage (NCBI taxonomy): Eukaryota > Metazoa > Chordata > Chondrichthyes > Squaliformes > Somniosidae > Somniosus > Somniosus microcephalus. The sequence continues at coordinate 54,365,132 of NC_141009.1, forward strand.
CATTTGATGCTGTCAAGTAATCAGCTGGAGCAATGGCCACGGAACTCCCGCCTTAGGTTGACAGACGTGGTTCCCGAGCTACGTGACTCCCGTGGCCATGCAGGGAAATTTAAAAAGTAAAAGTTGAGTGTATTAGGGATGGGTTTCTTGAGCAGTATGTAACTGAACCGACCAGGGGGCAAGCAACCTTAGATCTGGTCCTGTGTAACGAGACAGGATTAATTAAAAATGTCCTAGTAAAGGATCCCCTTGGAATGAGTGACCATAACATGGTTGAATTCCATATTCAATTAGAGGGTGAGAAGGTTGGATCTCAACCAAGCATGCTAAGCTTGAATAAAGGAGACTATGAAGGTATGAGAGCGGAATTGAGCAGAGTGGATTGAGAAAATAGATTAAAGGGTAAGACGATACATGATCAGTGGTGTACATTTAAGGAGTTATTTTACAACTTCCAAAAAAAATATATTCCACTGAGAAGAAAAGGGTGTAAAAGAAAAGACAGCCATCCGTGGCTAAGTAAAGAAATTAAGGATAGTATTCGACTAAAAACAAGGGCATATAAGGTAGCCAAATCTAGTGGGAGGATAGAAGATTGGGAAAACTTTAAAAGACAGCAAAAAATAACAAGAAGATTGATTAAGAAAGGGAAGATAGATTATGAAAGTAAATTAGCAAAAAATATAAAACCAGATAGTAAGAGTTTTTATAGTTATATAAAAAGAAAAAGGGTGGCTAAAGTAAATGTTGGTCCCTTAGAGGATGAGACCGGGAAATTAATGGTGGGAAATATGGAGATGGCAAAAACACTGAATGAATATTTTGTATCAGTCTTTACAGTAGAGGACACTAAGAATATCCCAACACTGGACAAACAGGGGGCTATAGGGGGGAGGAGCTAAACACGATCAAAATCACTAAGGAAGTGGTACTCGGTAAAATAATGGGACTCAAGGCGGATAAATCACCTGGACCTGATGGCTTACATCCTAGGGTCTTGAGGGAAGTGGCGGTAGGGATTGTGGATGCATTAGCAATAATTTTCCAAAACTCCCTGGACTCAGCAAAGGTCCCGGCAGACTGGAAAACTGCTAATGTAACACCCTTATTTAAAAAGGGCAGTAGACAGAAGGCTGGAAACTATAGACCGGTTAGCCTAACATCTGTGGTAGGTAAAATTTTGGAGTCCATTATTAAGGAGACAGTAACAGGACATTTGGATAATCATAATTTAATAGGACAAAGTCAGCATGGTTTTATGAAAGGGAAGTCATGTTTGACGAATTTGCTGGAGTTCTTTGAGGAAGTAACATATAGGGTGGATAAAGGGGAACCAGTGGACGTAGTGTATTTAGACTTCCAAAAGGCATTTGACAAGGTGCCACACAAAAGATTATTGCTTAAGATAAAAAATCACAGGATTGGGGGTAATATTCTGGCATGGATAGAGGATTGGCTATCTAACAGAAGGTAGAGAGTTGGGATAAATGGTTCATTCTCAGACTGGCAATCAGTAACTAGTGGTGTTCTGCAGGGGTCAGTGCTGGGTCCCCAACTCTTTACAATCTATATTAACGATTTGGAGGAGGGGACCGAGTGTAACATATCAAAGTTTGCAGATGATACTAAGATGGGGGGGAAAGTAGTGAGTGAGGAGGATATAAAAAACCTGCAAGGGAACATAGACAGGCTAAGTAAGTGGGCAGAGATTTGGCAGATGGAATGCAGTACTGGAAAGTGTGAGGTTATGCACTTTGGCAGGAAAAATCGCAGAGCAAGTTATTATCTTAATGGCAAGAAACTGGAAAGTACTGAAGTACAAAGGGATCTGGGGGTCCTGGTGCACGAAACTCAAAAGGTTAGTATGCAGGTGCAGCAAGTGATTAAGAAGGCCAATGGAATGTTGGCTTTCATTGCTAGGGGGATAGAATATAAAAATAGGGAGGTATTGCTTCAGTTATACAAGGTATTGGTGAGACCGCACCTGGAATACTGCATACAGTTTTGGTGTCCATACTTAAGAAAAGACATACTTGCTCTCGAGTCAGTACAAAGAAGGTTCACTCGGTTAATCCCGGGGATGAGGGGATGGACATATGAGGAGAGGTTGAGTAGATTGGGACTCTACTCATTGGAGTTCAGAAGAATGAGAGGCGATCTTATTGAGACATATAAGATTGTGAAGGGGTTGGATCGGGTGGATGCGGGGAGGATGTTCCCGATGATGGGTGAAACTAGAACTAGGGGGCATAGTCTTAGAATAAGGGGCTGCTCTTTCAAAACTGAGATGAGGAGCAACTACTTCACTCAGAGGGTGGTAGGTCCATGGAATATGCTGCCCCAAAAAGCTGTAGAAGCTACATCATTACATAAATTTAAAACAGAAATAGACAGTTTCCTAGAAGTAAAGGGAATTAAGGGTTACGGGGAGCGGGCAGGAATTTGGACATGAGTCTAGGTTCGGATCGGACATGGCCCTGTGGGTAGCGGAGCGGGCCCAGGGGCTGTGTAGCCTGATCCTGCTCCTATTTCGTGTGTCTAATTCTGTTAGATTCAGGAGATGGTTCTGTGATAGTAGATTGGCGGTTAGGATCGGATCAGCCATGATCTTATTGAATGGCAGAGCAGGCTCGAGGGACTGATTGGCCTACTCCTGCTCCTATTTCTTATGTTCTTATGTTCTTAAGTGAAAAAAGGCTCTTATGTGCCTTTAAACTACCTGATAATGATCTCAATTGGGTCGTCCACCGCTGCCGGTCAGGTCGGCTCCACGATGACAGGCGCACCGGGGGAAAGGCACGTGGGAGCGAGATGACAGCGGGTTCCCGACCCTCTGTCAAAAATAACAACTTTCCCACCCGACCCACCACCGATCGCGCCTGCTACCACCCCGGAAAATTTCAGCCAATATATTTGGATTTTAAAAAGGCCTTCAATAAGGTACCACATAGTAGACTCCTGACTAAGGTCAGAACATGTGGAGTCAGAGGACAAGTAGTAGAAAGGATCGCACCTGGAACACAGAGAGTAGGGGTCAAAGGTAGTCACACAGACTGGCAGAAGGTGGGAAGTGTTTTTCCACAAGGATCGGTGCTGGGACCACTGTTGTTCACCATTTACATAAACCATTTGGAATCGGAAGTACATTTTCAAAATTTGCGGAAGACACCAAATTGTTAACAGAGAGGAGGACTGCGACATAATGGGCGTGTAATTGACAAATGAATTTTCATGTAGATAAGTGTGATGTGGTACATTTTAGCACAAAGAATAAGGAGACCACACACTCCTTGGAAAATAAGTGTCTAAGTGGGGTAGAGGAACAGAGGGATCTGGGGGTACAGATACACACATCACTAAAAGTAGCGATGCAGGTTAATAAGGCCATAAAAAGGCAAACAAAACACTGACGTTCATTTCTAGAGGGATAGAATTGTAGAGCAGAGAAGTTATGCTAAACCTGTATAGAACCTTGGTTAGACCACACTTGGAGCACTGTGAACAGTTCTGGTCTCCACATTATAAAAAGGATATAGAGGCACTGGAGAAGGTGCAAAAAAGATTTACGAGAATGATACTGGAACTGAGAGATTATACCTATCAGGAAAGATTGAACAGGCTGGGGCTCTTTACTCCAGTAATGAGGAGACTGAGGGGTGACCTGATAGAGGTCTTTGAGATTATGAAAGGGTTGGATAGGGTAGACATAGAGATGTTTTCACTTGTGGGGGAGACCAGAACTAGGAGCCATAAATATAAGATAGTCACTAATAAATCCAATAAGGAATTCAGGAGAAACTATTTTACCCAGAGAGTGGTTAGAATATGGAACTTGCTACCACAAAGAGTAGTTGAGGTGAATCGCATAGATGCATTTAAGGGGAAGCTAGATAAACACATGACGGAGAAAAGAATAGAAGGATATGTTGATGGGGTTAGAGGAAGAAGGGTGAGAGGAGGTTTGTGTGGAGCATAAACACTGGCATGGATCTGTTGGGAAGAATGGCCTGTTTCTGTGCTGTAAATACTATGTTAAACTATACAGGTAGACTATCCTTTATCCGAACTTCCGAAAACCGAAAACCTCTAAAAACCGAAAGTTTTTTTGTTCAGCGTAAGTCGTGCACACGACATGACCAGAGTGGCGCACGACTTACGCTCCCCCCGCCGAACCCGACCCCCGCCGACCCCCCCGCCGACCCCGACACCCCGCCGACCCCCTGCCGACCCCGACCCCCCGCCGACCCCCACCCCGACCCCCCGCCGACCCCCACCCCCGACCCCCCGCCGACCCCCCCGCCGACCCCGACCCCCCGCCGACCCCCCGCCGACCCCGACCCCCTGCCGACCCCCACCCCGACCCCCCGCCGACCCCCCGCCGACCCCGACCCCCGCCAACCCCCACCCCCGACCCCCCGACGACCCCCCCGCTGACCCCGACCCTCCGACGACCCCCACCCCCGACAAATTTCCCAGTCTTATAAAATACCTTCTGAAATCCGAAATTTTCCGAAAACCGAAACACGGCTGATCCCGAGATTTTCGGATAAAGGATAGTCTACCTGTATAACATAAGCAGATAGACTTTTAAGTAAAATGATGGGACAGCTGGGATCTGTTGCCTGCAATTCCTGTGTCATGTGGGAACTCCAGGAGGCTTCATGTATCCTGGATAACCACGTGTGCAGGAAGTGCCTCCGTCTGCTCGAGCTCGAGCTCAGGGTCTCTGAGCTTGAGGAGTGGATGGAGTCACTGCAGGGCACACGGGAGGCTGAGAATTTCCTGGAGCGCACGTTCCAGGAGGTGGTCACCCCGCCGCTACAGCGAGTTCAGGAGGATGGGAAGTGGGTGGCCATCCCAGCAGGGTAGGAAGAGTCAGGCAGTGCAGGAATCCTCCGGGAGTGTGGCACTCTCAAATCAGTTTTCAGCACTGAATACCAGTGAGGGTGGCAACACCTTGCAGGAATGCAGTCTAGAGCAGGGGGTTTTCAACCTTTTTTTGCTCCTGAGGCCCCTCTTCCATGTTATAAAAATTCCACAGACCCCCTGTAACACAACACAAGTAGTTTCTCAGTATAAAAATTTGTTATACAATTAAACATATACATTTATTATTATTATTGTTTTACTTATTTAATGTGGAACTGGTTGCTGGTGCTGAGCAACAATTGTCAAGACGTGGAGGTATCTTCAACAAGTTGTCCCCCCACCGTCACTGGAGTGGCCTGACAAGGAGAAAGAAAGAAGAAAGACTTGCATTTATATAGCGCCTTTCCCGACCACCTCAAAGCGCTGTACAGCCAATGAAGTACTATTTTGAAGTGGAGTCACTGTTGTAATGTAGGAAACGTGGCAGCCAATTTGCGCACAGCAAGCTCCCACAAACAGCAATGTGATAATGATCAGATAATCTGTTTTTAGTGATTGATTGAGGGATAAATATTGGCCAATATACCGGGGAGAACTCCCCTGCTCTTCTTTGAAATAATGCCATGGGATCTTTTACATCCACCTGAGAGAGCAGACGGGGCCTCGGTTTAACGTCACCTCTGAAAGACGAGGGAGACCCTCCACAAGGCTGAGCAGGTTGGCAGGGCAATTGCTGATTTTTCAACAACAACAAAAATTAAACAGAAAGGAGAGCACTTTAAAGTTTAAAAAGTTTGTGTTGGGAATGTTTAATGCAAATTTTTTTACAGGTGCAAACATACATTGCCGGACTTTGCCCTCTTTCGCAGTACAATAAGAATTTTAATTCAAAGCTTTTTCTTGTGGGGAAAAACAATCTGCTTTTTATCTCTTTAATACTGACATGGACAATAACCTTTATCTAAAGAGGAAGGACATTATGGCAGGAATTTTTACGTCTGGACCCGTTGGGAGCGGGTGGGGGCGGGGCCCCGTAGAGCACGGGAAAACCGGAAGTCTGGGTTTTCCCCACACACGGTGGAGTTTACTGTGGGTGTGACGTCACGGACGGGTTCCGCGTCCGGAAGTTGGCATGATTGACAGGCTGGCTTCCAGTCGGGCGGGGAACACTGGCGAAGAGACCGCAACCACAGATAGGTGCGAGTTCCAGCCCTGGGGCGTGGGGCCCGATCCCAACCCCGAGGGGCGGTCCGATCCCAGAGTTTCCTCTCTCCGCATGCCGGGCTCCCTCCTGGCGGCATGCATGCTTAACGAGCCCTTGTCCCAAGATAACGGATACGGAGGTACAAGTGGAAGTTTTTATTTATTTATTCATTCACGAGATGCGGGCGTCGCCGGCAAGGCCGGCATTTATTGCCCATCCCTAGTTGCTTTTGAGAAGGTGGTGGTGAGCCGCCTTCTTGAACCGCTGCAGTCCGTGTGGTGAAGGTGCTCCCACAGTACTGTTAGGGAGGGAGTTCCAGGATTTCGACCCAGCGACGATGAAGGATCGGCGATGTATGTCCAAGTTAGGATGGTGTGTGACTTGGAGGGGAGCTTGGAGGTGGTGGTGTTCCCATGTGCCTGCTGCCCTTGTCCTTCCAGGTGGTGGATGTCGTGGGTTTGGGAGGTGCTGCCGAAGAAGCCGCGGCGAGTTGCTGCAGTGCATCTTGTAGATGGTACACACTGCAGCCACGGTGCACCGGTGGTGGAGGGAGTGAATGTTTAAGGCTTCCGATTCTGCCCCATTGGACCTCCATCCTGAAGAGAAGAATCTCCCCCTTCCCCAATCGTTTCAATATCTGGGTATCTCTTCAAAAAGGAGTTTTGCTGCTGGTTTGTGGTGTCATCAGGGATTCCCCAACAAACACAGTGATAAATGGATCAGAGCTGTTCTGAAAAGACACCAGGTGCCTCTTGCTGGTATATTTAAGCTGATGCCTCTGTGGGTGGCAGGGGTTGAAAAGCAGTCATTAAAGAGAGGGGCACACTCAGCACTGGTGTAATGATTATACCCTGTTCACTGGCTCGTGTTTAGTGCCCTATTTTTAGAGTTCAGCCCGATTAACCCCAGGATTGCATCAGTATCTGTACCACATGCTGAAAGAATTCAGTAGTAACTGATACGTAAAGGGACTGGCTCATCAACTGGAGCCCGGACTGGAGGAAACCAAAAATGCAAGTGCAGCTCTACATCCTGTTTCCAATTTAATGAGACAGACGTGACATCCATTGGCATTTGGTTGTCGCTCAAAGTGTCTCATAACATACATGAAGCAGCGTGGCTCCGTGACCCGACCTATCAATGTTCCTTCTTGTTATGCGGCAGTAAAGCAGCTGAGGATTTCCAACCCAATACAGACGTCACCCCTCTCCCTGTCACAGCATTAATGCGTACAAAACTCAACAGCTGTAGCGTGAAGCGGGAGTGTCAGCATCAGGACCTGACCTGAGGAAAGTGAGCCCTCGTCATTAGAGCCGCTTTCAAAGAGGAACTGTCACCCTCTGGGAGAGTAACAATGTAAAGGGCAAAACGGGGGTGGAGGAATACACGAAACACGTACAAAGGACCTTTCTTGATCAGTATGTTTCCAGCCCAACGAGGAAGGAAGCCGTGCTGTATCTCGTTCTGGGGAATGAAGGGCAAGGGGATCATGTTTCAGCGGGGGAGCATTTGAGAAAGAATGATCACAATAGATTCCCTCGATTTTAGAACGGTCCCCACAGATTGGAAGGTAGCAAACATAACCTCGCTATTCAAGAAAAGAGGGAGAGAGAAAACAGGGAACTATAGGCCAGTCAGTAGTAGGGAAAATACTAGAATCTGTAATTAGGGACGTGGTAACAGGGCCCTTAAAAAATCATTATATGATTGGGCAGAGTCAACACAGATTTAGGAAAGAGAAATCATGTTTGGCAAGTCTGTTGGAGTATTTCGAGGTTGTAACTAGCAGGGTAGCCAAGGGAGAACCAGTGGATGTGGTGCATTTGATAAGGTGCCACACAGGTTATTAAACAAAATTAGGGCTCATGGGTTTGGGGGTAATATACTAGCATGGATTGAGGATTGGTTAACGGACAGAAAACAGAGAGTAGAAATAAACGGGTCATTTTCGGGTTGGCAGGGTGTAACTAGTAGTGTACCGTAAGGACCAGTGCTTGGGCCTCAGCTATACCTCACTACCACTTCTCTTGACCCATCCACGGTCTCTAAATTGTCAGACTGCTTGTCCGACATCCAGTTCTGGATGAGCAGAAATTTTCTCCAATTAAATATTGGAAAGACTGAAGCCATTATTTTTGGTCCCCACCACAAACTCCGTTCCTTAGCCACTGACTCCGTCCCTCTCTCTAACATCTGTCTGAGGCTGAACCACACTGTTCACAACCTTGGTGTCATATTTGACCCTGAAATGAACTTCCGTCTGATGTGCCTCAATAATTCCGAGACTCGATGTTAGCGAAACAAAACAAGGCTTTTATTAACTTAGAACGTAACACGTAAGAGAGAGAGATATCTTCCTTCTGGAGACTGAGGCCAGACTGAGCTAGCTTACAAAAGGGGCCAGGTATGGGCGGAGCCCTACACACACAGCACATTCCAGCACATTCCAATAAACAATACAATGAGGACTGGGGGAAGGGAAATGACACTGAAACCGACCACAGTCACAGGCAGTGATGAATGGAATATTTCATCACACCGTCCATATATCCGCAGCATAACAAAGACCGCCTACTTCCACCTCCGTAACATCGCCTATCTCCGCCCTTGCCTCAGCTCATCCACTGCTGAAACCCTCATCCATGCCTTTGTTACCTCTAGACTTGACTATTCCAACGCACTCCTGGCTGGCCTCCCACACTCTACCCTACGTAAACTTGAAGTGATCCAAAACTCGGCTGCCCCTGTCCTAACTCGCACCAAGTCCTGTTCACCCATCACCCCTGTGCTCGCTGACCTACACTGGCTCCTGGTTAAGCAATGCCTCGATTTCAAAATTCTCATCCTTGTTTTCAAATCCCTCCATGGCCTCGCCCCTCCCTATCTCTAATCTCCTTCAGCCCAACACCCAGAGATATCTGCGCTCCTCTAATTCTTCCCTCTTGAGCATCCCTGATTATAATCGCTCCAACATTGGTGACAGTGCCTTCTGTTGCCTAGGCCAAAAGCACTGGAATTCCCTGCCTAAACCTCTCCGCCTCGCTACCTCGCTTTCCTCCTTTAAAATGCTCCTTAAAACCTACCTCTTTGACCAAGTCACCTACCCTATTTATCCTTATATGGATTGGTGTCAATTTTTTTGTCTTTTGATACTCCTGTGAAGCTCCTTGGGACGTTTTACTACATTAGAGGTGCTATATAAATACAAGTTGTTGTTTTTTTTAATAGTGAGAGACTGGGAAATCTTCGTATTCAGAAGGACCTGGGTGTCCTTGTACACAAATCACAGAACGTTAACATGCAGGTACAGCAAGCAATTAGGAAAGCAAATGGTATGTTGGCCTTCATTACAAAAGGATTGGAGTATAAGGGTAAAGAAGCCTTACTGCAATTATATAGGGCCTGGAGAACTGTGTACTGTTTTGGTCTCCGTACCTAAGGAAGGATATACTTGCCATAGAGGGAGTGCAACAAAGGCTCACCAGACTGATTCCTGGGATGGGGGGTTGTCCTATGAGGAGAGATTGAGTAGACTAGGCCTATATTCTCTAGAGTTTAGAAGAATGAGAGGTGATCTCATTGAAACATATAAAATTCTTACAGGGCTTGACAGGGTAGATGCTGGGAGGATGTTTCCCCTGTCTGGGCAGTCTAGAACCAGGGGTCACAGTCTCAGAATAAGGGGTCGGACATTTAGGACTGAAACAAGGCGAAATTTCTTCGCTCTAGGGGTCGTGAATCTTTGGAATTCTCTACCCCAGAGAGCTGTGGATGCTCAGCCGTTGAGTATATGCAAGACATAGATCGATAGATTTTTAGATACTAAGGGAAACAAGGGATATGGAGAATGTGCAGGAAGGTGGAGTTGAGGTCAAAGATCAGCCATGATCTCATTGAATGGTGGAGCAGGCTCGAAGGGCCGAATGGCCTCCTCCTGCTCCTGTTTCTTATGTTCTTATGTACTAACCACTCTCTGAGTAAAGAACTTGCTCCTGAATTCCTTATTGAATTTATTAGTGTCTATCTTATATTTATGACCCCTAGTTCTGGACTGCCCCCCCCCCCACCAATTTAATCCATTTACATTATTCGGTCTCAGTGCATAGCTCCCTGGCCTCAGGCTCCAGCTCAAATTCTCTTTCAAGGCCCCCAGAAGGATCTGAAACTGTTCAGCTCGAATGAATCTGCATGATTAAAAAGAGACAAAAAAGCAAAGGCACCGATATAATTGGAGTTTATTGCTGTGCTGTGTCACGAAGTGGGATGCTTGCGTAGCCTCAGTGCAGTGGCAGGTGCTCCTGTAGGGGAGTTGAATTACCTTTAATGCTGACAATTAATATGCTGTGCCGAGAAGATAAATGAGCGGAAGTGATTTGGATTTGATTTGACAGGGTTTTGTTGGCTGTGGGACTCTTGATTGAAGTTTTGTTTTGACACGATGGGGTCCATTTTTGACTTTGGTCGGCTGCCCACTCCGGTGCTTCTGAAGGGGCCTCCACTGTGATTCTGAGGCCCCGGCCTCATTTACATTCTGCAGGGCTCCACACAGGCTGCCCAATGTAGCTCGCTAGATTCGGCAGAGGGAAACGGGCTCGAGCTGCCGCCGGGAAGGTAAGTCACGGGGTGGGAGGGTAGGAGAAGGAGGAGGAGCTGGAGGCCACGGGTGGGAAGGGTGCGGCAACCCAGATTATTTCTGTGGTGCCCCTCCCCCCTTGCTCCTCCCAGGCCGATAAAAATACTCAAGACTTACCTTTGGCCAGCCTCTGCTGTTCCATCGCCCGTGGAGCTGGTCGGAGTGCGCACTGTGCAGGTGTAGAAATAGAGGGGGGGTGTTCTGGGGTTATTGTCTCTGGCCAGTCAGAAGTATCTGAGCTGCTCCAGAGCCCCGTGTGGTTTCGAATTGCTCCCCTTTTCTGGTTCTGACCGCCGGACTTATATCAGTAGCGATGTAGACAAAATGAGACTCGTGGTTGGGTGCAAAGAAGACCAGTATTTATTGAAATAAATTGAAAATAATGAATACAGCACACTTTTACTTAACACAGCACACCTTTACTTAACACAGCACACCTTTGCTTAGTACAGCACACTTTTGCTTAGTACAACACTCTTTGCTTAATACAGCACACTTTTACTTAATACTGCACACTTTTGCTTAACGGGGAGGAGGAACGGACACATCGAGGGAAAATCGACTAAAATTACAATATAACAAAATTCCCCTTAACTCCCACCCCTTATACCTATCTAGGTTGCCTTGTAATGGGCCAGAAAATTTTATGCTCACCAGTGAACGCCTGCTCCGTGCCCCTGCGGTCTGTATTCTTCACCGCCCCGAAGTAGAGATACCCCAGTATTTAAAAGTAACTGCTGGTATTCCACTTCTTTGGGCGGGCTCCTGAGCTGTTCCTCTGTAGGCAGGGCACGGAGGCAAAGCGGCACAGAGAGAGCGAATGGCTTCCCGAGAGGCTATCTTTATACCCCATTGGGAGCCGTAATCTTCGCGCCCAAATCTGGATGTATCTGGGCTATACAAAAAGGAATCGATCTGTCCCCATTGACTGTGATGGGTTTGAATGTATTCCCCATTCGTTTAAACTGGTATGTGCCTGGTTTAAAATGTCCTATCGATATCTCAAGTGCTGGACAAACGAATCCTAAGTGTTGAGTCAATAGCACTAAGTGCTTTGTAAACAAATCCATTGTCCAAGGTCAGTCCAACCACAATTGATTGACAGCTTTAAGTATTTAAGCCTTTGAGTCAACATTGTAGAGAGTTCTGTAAACAAACAACCCCTTTGTCCTGCGGTTGAAACTTCCTAAACTGCAGTTGATTGACAGTTTCAAGTACTTCATGCATTCACACAGGTTGGCGTTTTTTTTCCAAATCCTTTGTAGATATACAAGCAGGCTGTCATTTGTCTTCTGCCACGAGGTCTGACAGCCATTTTGATACCCTGGGTTTTTAAGGTATATTCCACCCTGGTTTTCTTTAATCAAAAATAATCTTCGGGGCTGTAGAAATTTTCTGAAATTCTTGCGAAACCTTACACAGGTGACAACCAGTCCCGGTCTCCTCTTCTGATTATGGGATATCCAACAAAACTACTGTAACTTAATAAAACTTTAAATAAAACTTAACAAATTATATTAAAATTTGATTGGCCGGGGTGACAATGCACTCCAGTCCCTGCAGCGCCCACCGGTCGCGGAAGGCCTCGAGTGTGCCAGCGGACACCGCGTGCTCCATCTCCAGGGCCACCCGGGCTCAAACGTGGCCGCGGAAGAGAGGCAGGCAGTCAGGCCGAACGACCCCCTCGACCGCCCGCTGCCTGGACCAGTCAATGGCTATTTTTGCCAGGCCCAGGAGCAGTCCTACGAGGAGGTCCTCCAATCTGCCCCAGTCCCGGTCTAAGATGGTAATCGGGGTCCTATTTATGTCACAGAACCCCGATTTCCATATTAAAAGGGGCCAGTTACCTGAATCAGGCAGGCACTTTGGACACCCTTTCAAAATGGATTCCGGTCACATCACCGGTGTTAACGGGGTGGTGAGGCTGCCAACCCCATTTTGAGGCCGCTAACAACCCGCTAATGCCAGATGAGGGTGGTGAGAATCGGGTCCACTAACTTCAAGCTTGATCTCTGATATGTAAGGATGTGAGCGCTACCTTGCAGGGACAGGGAATGCGCTGCGTTCCATCACTCTGGCCCAAGTTGAGCGGATGCACCGACTTCAGTAAATCCAGGAGACCCTCGAAATAAACAGTGGGCCGGCCAGGATCTGAACGGGGAAGAAAACCCGAATAATGTTTCGGATGGTTTCGCTGGAAGAGCTCGACCTGAAACCTTGTGACGAAGGTTGTCGTCTGCAACTCTTGGGCCAGCTTTCCCGCCATTCTGCATCTTCCCGTGCCCGTGCCCCCCTGACCCCGGCCAGTTTCCTTGGCTCAAGCTGGCGCAGTTTCCACCAGTGAAAGAAAAAGAAAGACTTGCATTTATATAGCACCTTTCACAACCTCAGGACGTCCTAAAGTGGTCCACAGCCAATTAAGTACTTTTTAAAGTGTAGTCACTGTTGTAGTGTAGTAAATGCGGCAGGCAATTTGTGTACAGCGAGGTCCCACAAACAGAAATGAGATAATGACCAAATAATCTGTTTTTTAGTGATGTTGGCTGAGGGAACGAGAACTCCCCTGCTCTCCTTCGAAATAGTGCCATGGGATCTTTTACGTCCACCTGAGAGCGCAGACAGGGCCTCAGTTTAACGTCTCATCTGAAAGACGGCACCTCTGACAGTGCGGCACTCCCTCAGCACTGCACTGGGGGTGTCAGCCTGGATTTTGTGCTCAAGTCTCTGGAGTAGGTCTTGAACTCACAATCTTCTTAACTTAGGAGGTGAGAGAGTGCTGCCAACTGAGCCACGGCTGACACCGCACAGTGCCAGATCTGGTGGGCGGTGGGGTGGAGAGGGGAGGGTTGGGAGGGGGGAAATGCTGCAGTGCCTCTCCCCAGCCTAGTCCGCTGGCTGTGTCGGCTGAAGAGTGTTTGTTCATTCAAACGCTCCCATTTCATCTACTGCGATTGGTCGTTCTCTGTTGCTCGCACCCAGCACTGTTAAGGCGCACAATGATTGGACAAAGCACTTGCGCCTCATTATAATCCGCCTTGACCAGAAGTGGTGCCTGACAGTGGGGAAGGTGGTGGAATATAGGAACAGAAGTAGGCCATTCAGCCCCTTGAGCCTGTTCCACCATTCAATTAGATAATGGCTGATCTATATCTGAACTCTATTTACCAGCCTTGGTTCTACAACCCTTAATATCCTATCCTAACAAAAACTGGTCAACCTCAGTTTTGAAATTTTCAATTGGCCCCCAGTCTCAACAGCTTTTTTGGGAGAGAGTTCCAGATTTCCACCACCCTTTGTGTGAAGAAATGTTTCTTTACATCATCCCTGAAGGACCAGGCTCTAATGTTCTGGACTCCCACCAGAGGAAATAGTTTCTGTCTATCTACCCTATCAACTCCTTTAATCACCTTAAACAGCTCAATGATGTTACCTCTTAATCTTCTGTACTCAAGGGGAATACAAGCTCATCCAAAACTCTGCTGCCCTGCGCCAAGTTCCATTCATAATCACCCCAGTGCTCACTGACCTGCATTGGCTCCCAATCTCCCAATGCCTCCAAATTAAATTTCTCATCCTCGTGATCAATCCCTCTGCCCTATCTCTGTAAGCTCCTACAGCCCCCCCTGCCCCACCCCCGATTACTCTGCATTCATCCAACTCTGGCATTTTGAGCAACCCCAACTTCCTCCGCTCCATCACTGGCGGCCATTCCTTCAGCAGTCTGGGTCCTGACCTCTGGAATTCGCTCCCTAAACCTCTCCACCCCTTCCTCTCTTTAAGACCCTCCTTAAGACCTACCTCTTTGGCCAAGCTTTTAGTCACCGTTTTTTGCCGATTGTCATTTTTTTACTTGATTACGCTCATGTGTCACGCTTTGGGACATTTTTCTACATTAAAGGCACTATATAAATGCAAGTTGTTGTTATTAATGTTGTTGTTGCTAATGCTGATGTTTCTGTTGCTGACTTGAGTGGCATCAGTGTAAATCTTGGCCAGGGTCTTTGTCAAAACATTAAACCACCTTTTCCGATGCTGACGGACTTGCTGTGTACTTCCAACATTATTCTTTTTATTTCAGATTTACAGCATTCTTTGCAACTCCATTTTCCTTTTCTTCTTCACATAACTCATGAAATGCCTGTGCGTCACTTCCTCTTTTTCAATAAGGCAACTTTACCTATTTATGGGAAATGAGCAAAACTTATTTCAAGTTTGCGACTGCACATTCTTAAAGTGACCCACTATTTGAACCTGAGCTGAGCCCCCGACCCCATAACCTTTCCCTCACCAAGACTGCCTACTTCAGCCTGCATGGTATCGCCTGTCTCTGCCCCTGCCTCAGTTAATCTGCTGCTGAAACCCTCATCCCTGCCTTTCTTACCTCCAGACTCGACTATTCCAATACTCTCCTGACCAGCCTCCCATCTTCCAGTTTTGTTAACTTGAGCTCATCCAAAATTCTGCTGCCCGTATCCTACCTGTTGAATCCGTGAATCTTTAGGTAGTGTGTCCTTCAAATAATCGACAGAGACTGCAGAGGAACAATCAACAGGTGTTTACTGGATGAGGGTTGCTCTAAAACTAAACAGTACAGATCCCTACTCAGGGTTATATACAGGCGTGGTCACTGCCGGTACTACAGTATACAGGAGCTGTAAAAAGTAGTTCTCCCCTTAAAGGCACATACACTACAATTCCTCCCCTTTTAGATTAACAGTACCATAACATTCATTTAACAATTAACACTTTTAACATGCAACATTAACTGAAAATAGTCCATTTATAAATTCAGTCTTTGGGGCGGCTTCCTGATCCTTTCTGGATAGCGCCTTTCCTGAGTGTCTTGCTCTTGGTGCGGAGACGATTCTGGCCCCCTGTCGTCGGTTGGTTCATCAGCTTCCGATACTACTGTTTCTGGGGTAGATGCTACCTGTATGTTGGGTTCATTACCAGGTACGCGAGACATGGGGTTGACTCGTTCCTGTGACGCTAGGATCTGGTCGACATGGCGTCTCACAATGTTCTCCCCAACATTCACTGTGTACATTAGTGGCCCCTGCCGTGTGCATATCGTTCCTGGTTGCCATTTCTCTGTTCGGTAGTCGCGGGCCAAGTCTGGTTGCCCTACATTGAAGCTCCTTGTCGGCTTCTCATTGATGTGCTGGAATTGCTTATTCTCAACATTTCTTCGTACATTTGGTCTGAGCAAATCCAGACGAGATCTCAACCTTCGGTTAAAGAACATCATGGCCAGGGTCTGGTTGGTAACTGCATGTGTCGCATTTCTGTAGGCTAACAGGAAATTGTCCACCTTATGCTGCAGTGGAATGTCGTCATCGCACATGGCCCTTACGGCCTTTTTAAAGGTTTGTACGAACCTCTCAGCCAATCCATTTGTGGCTGGATGATACGGGGCGGATGTGTAATGCCTTACCCCATTCCTTTTCATAAATTTCTGAAACTCTTCGGACACAAACTGTGGTCCGTTATCAGAGCAAATCTGCTCTGGCAAGCCGTTCCTGGCAAATATGGTCCGTAGGACTGCAATCGTTTTCTCCGTGGTGGTGGAGGACATTTTGATCACCTCAGGCCATTTCGAGTGCGCATCCACGGCTATTAAGAACATTGAGTCCATGAATGGACCAGCAAAATCAATATGCACCCGTTGCCATGGAGAGGAGGGCCACTCCCATGGGTGTAGAGGGGCATGTGGTGGTGCATTTTGGACCTTCTGGCATCCTGAGCAGCTCTTTGTCAGGTCCTCGATTTGCTGATCGATCCCCGGCCACCACACATAAGCCCTAGCAAGGCTTTTCATTTTCACCCCTCCCAGATGGCCTTCGTGAAGGTCATTGAGCACTCTCTCCCTTAACTTGGGTGGCATTACCACTCGGGATCCACACATCAAGGTCCCCTGGCATACTGACAGCTGTTCTCTTCTGGATGAGAATGCTGGCAACAGTGAGTCGCCATGTGTTGGCCATCCCTTCACCGTCAAATCATATACCCGAGACAATGTCGGGTCATTTCGGGTCTCCTTCTCTATATCCGTGTTAGTTACTGGCAAGCGTTCAATTATAGTCGAATAAAATATTTCGACAGGGTCCACTGCTGGTGCTTCCTCCACAGTAGGCAGTGGCAGGCGTGATAGCCCATCAGCGTTTCCATGCTGTTTCGTGCCCTTATACTCTATTTCATATTGGTTCGCCCCTAGAAAAAGGGACCATCTTTGTAGCCATTGCGCAATCATCACCGGAACGCCCTTCTTTGGATTAAAGATGGAGACAAGTGGTTGGTGGTCAGTCAGCAAGGTGAACTTCTGCCCGTGCAGATAGTGGTTGAACTTTTTCACTCCCCACACTAGGCTGAGGGCCTCCCTGTCAATCTGGGCGTAGTTACGCTCGGCTGAGGTTAGTGACCGAGACGCAAAGGCTACTGGCCTCTCCAAGTCGTCCGGGAATTTGTGCAACAGCACCGCTCCAATACCATAGGGTGATGCATCACACGCCAACCGAATTGGTAGTGCTGGGTTGAAATGAGCCAACACCTCTTTTGATGTGATCAATTCTTTGCACTTCTGGAAAGCTCGTTTACATTCGTCATTCCACTTCCAAGGTACCCCCGTTTGCAGTAGGGTGTTCAGTGGGTGTAGTAACGTAGACAAATTCGGCAAGAACTTATGGTAGTAGTTCACCAGCCCGAGGAATGACCTCAGTTGTGACACATTTTCCGGTGCTGGAGCCTTGACTACTGCCTCAATCTTTTCAGGGGACTTATGTAACCCCTCTTCATCAATAACATGGCCACAATATGAGATCTGCTTCTGGAAAAACTCGCATTTGTGGCGATTAGCTCGGAGCCCATATTCCTTCAATCTAGTGAGCACCTGCTCCAGGTTGGCGAGGTGATCACTGTCATTTTCGCCTGTGACCAGGATGTCGTCCAAATAACACTGGGTCCCTGGAATCCCTTGCAGGACTTGATCCATTGCCCTTTGCCAAATAGCCGGAGCTGATGCTACCCCGAACACCAGCCAGTTGTATTGGTAGAGACTTTTGTGAATGTTGATCGTGAGGTACTGTTTCGAGGCTTCTTCTACCTCCATTTGCAGGTACGCCTGGGCCAGATCAATCTTAGTGAAGCATTTTCCTCCAGATAGCGAGGCGAAAATATCTTCAATCCTCGGAAGCGGATATTGTACCGTGTGAAGGACTGGGTTCACTGTCACCTTAAGGTCCCCACAGATGCGAATCTTCTTTGGTTCCCCAGGCGTATTACTCAACGACCTCTTCATTACAGGAACGATGGGTGTAGCCCACTCGCTCCAGTCCACCTTGGACAGTACTCCAGAACGTTCCAAACCTTCCAGCTCTGCTTCGACGGCTGGGCGGATCGCATAAGGCCTTAAAAACTTTGGGCTTGCATTTTCCTCTATTTTGATCGTCGCTGTTATGCCTTTTAGTGTTCCGAGTCCCTCCTGGAACACTTCTTGTGTGTCAGTTAGCATTTTTGACAGTCGTCCAGGTGTGACGTCGTCATCCTTTTTGGCATCTACCGTCAGTGCTTATATGGCATGCCAATCTAACTGTATCTTCCGGATCCATTCACGTCCTAGTAGTGGTGGGCCTCCATCTGGCAATACATATAAGTCCATTTTTGGTGTTTCCTTGCCGTTGTATATCACGTTCACCCTTATTTTTCCTTTGGGGTAGACTTTTTGCCCTGTGTACGTCTTCAAGATAATCTCTGTATCTCTCAAGGGTATATGTGAGAATAGCCGCTTGTATTCCCTTTGGTTTATGATTGTTAGGGCTGATCCTGTGTCCAATTCCATTTTCACTTGGACTCCGTCTATCTTGAGCGTGACCCAGATAGTTTGGTGATCCTCCATTTTGGTTACATTATGTAGTTTCAGACAACCCAGCTCGTTGCTTCCGGAGTCTGTATCACTTTTCTGTTCGCCTGAACTACTCTCCGTCACCTTATGTACCTTTTTGTACTTCTCCTGTGGAGGTTTCTTGCTGCTGGTTTTCTTTCCCGACCTGCAGACTCTTATTATGTGTCCTACTTTTCCACACTGTCTGCACACTTGGTCCTTGAACCAACAATCCTTATGGTCGTGTGTTGTTCTGCCGCAGCGATAACACTTCACTGCTCCATATGACATTTCATTTGTGCCATATTCTTGCGGTCTCCGTTGTATCTCTGCAGCACCCCATGCGGCTGCTTCATGTGATACTGCCATGTTGAAAGCCTTGTCCAGCGTAAGATCCTTTTCTGATAGAAGCCGTTTCTGGGTTCCTTCACTTTGAAGCCCACACACAAACTTGTCCCTTAAAGTACCTGCTAGTCCTGTTCCAAACTGGCAGTGTTTCGATAGCTTGCGCAGTTCCGTTAAATACTCAGCATTACTTTCGTCTTTATGCTGGTTCCTTTTGTGAAACTTAAATCTTTCTGCTATCAGCAGCGGTGTGGGGTTTAAGTGGTCCTGTAGGATTGCCACTATGCTTTCAAAATCCTGTTCCACTGGCTTCTCTGGGGTGACTAGGTTTCGCAGTAAGCTGTACATTTTTGCACCCATGGAATTCAACAATACCAGTGCTTTCCTGGCATCTGGCACTTCATTCGCTTTGCAGTACACCTCTATGCGTTCTACATATGTCGCCCAATCTTCGACTTCATTGTCGAACGCTGTGACCCTGCCACTCTTCTGCATCCCTGGGTGTGGTTAGACTGGCTAAAAATGGCGTCTCCCGTGCTCTCCCTTCTTCTCCGCTGGCTCAAAATGGCATCTCCCGCGCTTCCCTTTCTTCTCCGCTGCGGCCCAAATGGCGTATCCCGTGCTTTCTTTTCTTCCCCCGCGGACTCTGCTCAGCCCTTGAACACCGGCCGCGCGCTTCTCTCGTTGACGCCGCTCAGTCTTCAACCCCGGCTGCGCCCTGCGCGCTTCACCCTCTCTCGTTGACGCCGCTCGGTCTTCAACCCCGGCTGCGCCCTGTGCGCTTTACCCTCTCTCTTACCCGTCGATGCTGCTCGGCCTTTTTCTGTGCCGTCGGTCGGCTCCCACCGCCGCTGTCCGGGAAGGGTCTGCGCCGTACCTGCTGCCAGCCCGCTGCGCTGGATCGTCGCGGCTGGAGAACCAAGCCCAGCTCTCCACAGCCTCCTCTGCCTGCTCAAGTCCTCTCAGGATGGTCGACGCCCGCACTGATGGAATCGGCCTTCTTCTGCAGAGTTGCAGGTAGGTTCGAATCACCTCGTCGCCAATGTTGAATCCGTGAATCTTTAGGTAGTGTGCCCTTCAAATAATCGACAGAGACTGCAGAGGAACAATCAACAGGTGTTTACTGGATGAGGGTTGCTCTAAAACTAAACAGTACAGATCCCTACTCAGGGTTATATACAGGTGTGGTCACTGCCGGTACTACAGCATACAGGAGCTGTAAAAAGTAGTTCTCCCCTTAAAGGCACATGCACTACACTACCTTGCACCAAGTCCTGTTCCCTGACCTGGTTTAGCTCCTGGTCCACCAACACATCATATTTTAAAATTCTCATCCTTGTGTTCAAATCCCTCCAAGCCCTCGCCCCCTCCCTCTGTAACCTCTTACACCCCTATAACCCTCTACATTCCTCCAATTCTGGCCTCTTGCACAGCCCTGACTTCCATCGCTCCACCATTGGCAGCCGTGCCTTCCCTAAGCCTCTCCACCTCTCTTTCTTTATTTTAAGACCTTCCTTAAAACCTACCTCTTTGACCAAGCTTTTGGCCACCTGTCCTAATATCTCCTTCTGTGGCTCGGTGTCACATTTTGTCTGATAACTTTCCTGTGAAGTGCCTTGGCCTTGGGGTGTTATTCTATGTTAAAGGCGCTATATAAATGCAAGTTGTTGTTGTTGTTGACTGTTTCAGTTAAGCTGGGGATTGTTTGATAAAACGTATCTCATTCATTGGTTAGATCCTGCAAATCCATTGGCATGATAGGCACACCAACATCAGTGTTCTTGCTCAAGCCAACATCCCCAGCATCGAAGCTCCAATGGACGGGCCACATTGTCTGCATGCCCGATACAAGACTCCTAAAACAAGCGCTCTACTCAGAGCTCCGGCACTGCAAGAGAGCCCTAGGTGGGCAGAGGAAACACTTCAAGGACACCCTCAAAGCCTCCTTGAGAAAGTGCAACATCCCCACCGACACCTGGGAATCCCTGGCCCAAGACCGCACAAAGTGGAGGAGAAGCACCCAGGAAGGCGCCGAACACCTCGAGTCTCTTCGCCGGGAGCAAGCGCAAGCCAAACGCAGGCAGCGCAAGGAGCGCACGTCAACCCAAGCATCCCACCCACCCACCCCTTCAACCACCGTCTGCCCCACCCGTGACAGAGACTGCAGGTCCCGCATTGGACTCATCAGTCACCTGAGAACTCATTTTTAATGTGGAAGCAAGTCATCCTCGGTTCCGAGGGACTGCCTATGAAGGAGAGGACCATTTTCAGTTGGCCCCACTCAATGTCAGCCACTTTGGTTGTTCACATTGTAGTAAACCCCTTCCCCCAGGAGCGTGATGAAGAAGTCTTCCGACCACAGTGTGAAAGTTTGTGACACATTCCTCCAAGGCTTATGTTAATTTTAGCCTAATTTTCTAAAAATGTAGTCAGTGATGCTGTTGTGTTCCTGACCCATTTGTCTCGGAGTGCTCCGTTAACAGACCAGCTAACACGCCCCTTTAGCCAGTGCAAGGAACTTTAATTAGTGCTGTCGCTCTCCTTGCGCTCTGACGCTGAGCGTATTTTGTCTCCCTCATTTTGCTTCCCAGGATCTTAATTAGAAACAAATGATTCATTTGCTCAGAGAGGAAATCCGACAGCTAAATTGCTGCTGTTAATCTCCATCTCAGCCCAACGGTGAGAAATACAAACATTTGAGCTGATTGCTGGTTAGATATGAGACTGTTTATTTATTCGATCACCGTCCTCTTTTACTCGAAAGCTCAGAGGACAGAGCAGCCTTGAACAGGAACAATAATGAGTCACGGGCCACATGGGCCACTTCGTTCTTGTTGCTGCACAATGTCTCACTGGCATCAGATGCCACCCGAGAATCTCCTTTTAGCTCTCGATAGTTAGGTGAGAAGCAGATAGTTAGTATTCAGTCATTCAAATACAAATTAGATAGATTTATTTCAGAAAGCAACACTTTGGGATACAGCATATGAGTAATTTGAGACATGACGGTCGGTAAGTGTAACATGCTTGGGAGTAAAAAGGTGACTTTGGACCGATCGATCCTAAAGCTCTCTACCACTTGGGTTTTCCTTGCCTCCGGTCTTGGTCTGTTGCAGACTAATTGATAGAGACTGATTGCCATCAACAACTCCATTATCATGTATTATGCAACGACCAGGATTGTAGAAGACGAACTAGATGGAGCTCAGAAATAACAACAGAAAATGCTGGAAAAACTCAGCAGGCCAGGCAACATCCGTGGAGAGAAAATAGAGTCAATGTTCCATGGAGAGAAAATAGAGAAAATGGATCTCAGTCTTTTTTGGTCTAGCAAATCCTATGTGAGAAATGTAAATAAGTGTCTTACTGCCCCTGATCGTGATGATTTTGTGGTACAGTAAAGCCATTATCACATGAGAGAGAAGCAGTGAGACCTGATAAATCGGCCTTTTTATGAAGAAGGACTAACAGATTTCTCCCTCACGCCAGCTGGTCTTTCTCTGACCTGTTTTATCCAATGGTCATTACTGGCCAGGCTTCCCTCTTTTGTTCCCTTAATTCCCAAAATGCTATCCCACAAGCTCTTCCCTTTCCTGCATTTTCATTGTGTTGAAATCAGGATTAAATGTGCTGTCTCCTATTCTAAATTCCGCCCCCCACCCTGGCCCAAGGATCTCAAAGCTCTGGAACTCCTGCCCTCCCTCAATCTTCCTCCTGCAATCTACAATATTTAAAACCCATGCTTGACGTCAGCTAATCCCTGCTTCCTGATTTGCCCTGTCTTCTCTCCTCCACTTTTCACAATGGAGGTGCATTTCAAAGCAATTCATTATAGAGTTATAGAGTTATACAGCACAGAAAGAGGCCCTTCGGCCCATCGTGTCTGCGCCAGCCATCAAGCCCTGTATATTCTAATCCCATTTTCCAGCACTTGGTCCGTAGCCTTGTATGCTATGGTGTTTCAAGTGCTCATCTAAATGCTTCTTGAATGTTGTGAGGGTTCCTGCCTCTACCACCCTTTCAGGCAGTGAGTTCCAGATTCCAGCCACCCTCTGGGTGAAAAAGTTTTTCCTCAAATCCCCTCTAAACCTCCTGCCCCTTACCTTGAAACTATGCCCCCTGGTTATTGAGTATTATTATTATATGGGAAGTGCTTTCAGACGTTTCTGAAAGATATAATAAGGTGCTATATAAATACAATCTTTCTCTCTAATCTTGAGTCCTAGCTGAGGCTTGTTAATTTTATACTTTAGTCATTTACATTCTGTATGTCCTCGTGCATTCTAAAGTCTGGACCTTGTCTCCTCGCAACCTTTTGTTTTCTCCGATGGAAACAAGTTTCTTATTATTGCAAAATCTAGACACAGGCCTGAGATGAGGGCACCACCGAGGTGAAAAGAGGAGGAAGAAATGTAACTTACGACCACCAGTTTTGCCCCTTGTAAAATTAGCGTTGGGCCTCCGGATTTCATGCCCAATCTGGACCAATTAGTCGTCCAGGGCACCCGCATGAAACCGGCATCAGGCTCGTTGAATATGCAAACCAGCGTCCCACTCTGGTTGCAAGGCTCAAATGCGAACTTCGGGTTCAAATGGGCAGTGCCTGTGGCGGGCACACTGCGCCTAGTTGTACCAAGCCCTCAGCGGCCAAACCAGCGGTCCTTGGAGGACGCTCAATAGAAAGCCCAAGAAATGTTCAGGTTTTATTTTTGCGGGCCAAGTAGAAGCAAGAAACTCCAGCCCCACTGCTGGCGGGTTCACCGCCCCCCGCCCCCCCCCACCCCCCGACGGGATTATACCCCCAGACCCAATCTGTCAGCCTGACTCTGGGTAAGGGCTGGCTGATTTTGAGCTCTCCCTAACCGGTGAGCTGCAGGGGGCACTTGTATCGCGCCGGCGGCATTTAAATGAGGCCTGAAGCCGAATTTGGCTCAGGGTTCAAGTCGCTGGGCCTATTTCATGCCCATTTCGGGCGCAAGTTGAATTTCTCCCCCAACACCAAGTATGAAAGGATAAAATATAAGTACTTCATGAAAGAGAGACTTGCACGTATAGAGAACATTTCACGGCCTCAGGACGTCCCAAAGCACTTTACAGCCAATGAACTACTGTTAAAGTGTAGTCACTGTTTTAATGTAGGAAACTCAGCAGCCAATTTGTGCACAGCAAGATCCCACAAACAGCAATGAGATAAATGACCAGATCATCTGTTTTTAGTGATGTTGGTTGAGGGATATATATTGGCCTCAGGACACCGGGGGAGAACTCCCCTGCTCGTCTTCGAAATAGTGCCGCGGAATCTTTAACGCCCACCTGAGAGAGGGCAGAGGAGGCCTCGGTTTAATGTCTCATCCGAAAGACGGCACCCCCGACAGTGCAGCACTCCCTCAGCACTGCAGTGTCAGCCTGGATTATGTACACAAGTCACTGGAGTGGGACTTGAACCCACGTACATGAAAGCCCAAATGGGAAATTGAAAAGTTGAAGGCAAAAATTGATGGTACAAGTTTTATAGGATTTCAGGGCCTGCTTCCACAGAAAATAATATGAATTTATAGATTATAAATTAAAACAGCTGGTTAATTTTAAGCATTTTTGTACTTCACGATTAACAGATTTCTAATTTATGAAAAGGACAAACCAAGTCATATTATCAACAGAATCGTTTTCCCAAAGGCTGCGTCAGCAGTCACGCTCCCACATCCATACCCCCGTCCCCACTGCCTCAATTCACAAAAGCCCTCTGCCCCCTCTCTCCATCCATGATCACAGAGCCCCAATCCAATCCCAGAGACATTCTCTTCTCCACCCCTCCCTGTCCATACTCTCACTCTTCACTCCCTCTGATCTTCCTCAGTTGGTTGAAACCCTCCTTTCATTCTCCCCTGTTCAAACTGCCACTCTTCTCCAAGTTGATGTTGGCACTCTTTACCCTCCCCTTGCATTCTCTCTCCCCTTGCCCTCCCCTTGTATACTATCCTCCCCTTATATTCTCTCACCCCTTGCCTCACCTTATATTCTGTCCTCCCCTTGCCCTCCCCTTGTGTTCTGTCCTCCTCACCTTCCATTTTCTCCGCAACCCCCCACCCCCGACCATTTTCATGAGAGAGTTCCTGCCTCCGGTATACAGAGGTGGCAATTCAGGCCATTAGCGCTGGGAGTGCACGAGGAGGAGGGGTAGGGCCTGTCTGGTGGATGAACCACTGGATGTGGGTGCGGTTGGTGGGGGCGGGGGAGGCAGGGTGGGGCAAGTTTCAACGATTTCTGTCAGCAAATGCTGACTCATTGACCAGGGCTCCACGATTCTGACCGTCCGTGTCAGTCACTGAAGATTGGCGGGAGTGAATGCTGTGCCTTCCGTCATGTAGGGGGCATAGTCTAAAAGTTAGAGCCAGGCCTTTCAGGAGTGAAGTTAGGAAACACTTCTACACACAAAGGGTGGTAGATGTTTGGAACTCTTCCGAAAACGGCAATTGTTAATTATAAATCTGAGATTGATAGATATTTGTTAACCAAAGGTATTAAGGGATATGGAGCAAAGGCGGGTATATGGAGTTAGGTCACAGATCAGCCATGATCTCATTGAAAGGCGGATCAGGCCCGAGGGCCTAAATGGCCTCCTCCTGTTCCTATGTAGACACGCAGCAGCCAGTTGGTCCACAGACACTTCTTCCCCTTACAGTCGCAGATGTGCGTGATTGTCTCAGCGAAAGTAAATGATGCACTTTTGATTATGTGTAATAAAGAAGGAGATAAATATCTGCTTAAGAGAAGGGTTGAAGGTAGCAATAATAAAACCTGTATTTATAAAGTCCTTTATCATATTGAAACATCAGAGGCGCTTTACACAGTGAATGATTTATGAAGTGCTGCGACTGTTGCTTTGTTACAGCGATAATGATGATCAGATGCTTTATTGAGCACTACTGATCAGATCACACACTCCTGAGACCAGGGAACCTCACCAGCGCAGAGCTGAATAACACAGACTGGGATCTGAGCCTTGGGGGTCAAAGTAGAATGTCACGAGGTTCTGCTTTGTTGGGACGTTTTACCTCTGGTGCCATCCAGTTAGAGCCCACTCCCACCGCCCTACACCCTCCACACAGTCCACCCCGCACCCTCCCCATATCCCCCACCCTCCCCAAACCCCCCCACACCCCCACACCCCCCCACAACCTCCCCACACCCCCCACCACCCCCCCCACACCCTCCCCCACACCACACCCTCCCCAAACGCCCCCCACAACCTCCTCCACACACCCCATTCCCCCCCACCCCCTCCCCCACCCCCCCCACACCCTCCCCCACCCCCCCACACCCCTCCCCACACCCCCCCACACCCCCACCCCCCCACACCCCGCTCACCCTCCCCCTCCCCACACCACCCCCACCCCCCACACACTCCCCACTCCCCCTCACCCTCCCCACCCCTCCCCCCACACCCTCCCCACACCACCCCCACCCTCACCCACACACACCCCCCACTCCCCTTCACCCGCACCCTCCCCACACCACCCCACCCCCCCACACCCCCCCTACACCCTCCCCCCACACCCTCCCACACATCCTTTTGAAATTAAACACCTGCTCATGCTCCTCTGGGGGCTGGTATTGATGAGTGAATCATTACTTCAGTGAGGGTGTATTGGATTCCCAATCAGTCTGCATTCCTCCACCTATTTTTAAAGATAAGCTCAGTGCCTCGTCCCTGCTAATGTACAATGTCATTTTGATCGTTGGTTACAGTGTCCTGACTGGGCAGTAAAATTCCTGAAGGATGTTGGTTTAAATCGAAGCCACAAGGATTATGTTGCCTTGCAACATCTGTTCTCACTCCCTGGGCAGTACTGAGAGTCAATATAATCAGATCAGGCAGGAGGGCGGCAGGCTGTCGGCTAAAACATTGCAATAAAATGCAGAGATTGATTGATGTCAACAGCTCTGGTCTCCATATTATAAAATAGATGTTGAGGCGCTGGCAAGGATGTGATAAAATTTACCAGAACTGAGAGGTTAAACCTATCGGGAAAGGCTGAACCGATTGGGGCTCTTTTCTCTAGAAAAGAGAAGGCTAGCAAACAAAGCACTGGGGTTCATTTCTAGAGGGATGGAATTGAAAAACAGAGAAATTATGTTAAACTTGCACCGAACCTTGGTTAGACTGCACTTGGAGTACTGCGCACAGTTCTGGTCTCCATATTATAAAAAGGATACAGAGGCACTGGAGAAGGTGTAAAAAGCATTTACTGGAATGATACCAGAACTGAGAGGTTAAACCTATCAGGAAAGATTGAACAGGCTGGGGCTCTTTTCTCTAAACCTGAAAAGTGTGAGGTGATGCATTTTGGGAGGACTAACAAGGCAAGGGAATACACAATGAATGCTAGGACCCTAGGAAGGACAGAGGCTCAGAGGGACCTTGTGTTGAGTCTGTGTGTCCCAGTTATGTTTATTATAAATCACTGGACACAGACAACAAGAATAACTTTAACAGGTCTTTACTATTCGGAGGTCAGGGCTGAACTGCCCAGCAAATCACTACACAACGTTTATATACCGGTGTGGTCACCACCGGTATTACAGTATACAGCAGCCAAGAGAAAGTAGTACATCTCTTAAGGTAGTTCTCTTAAGGTGGAACAGGTTACATACACCACAATCCTCCCTTTTTAGCTTAACAGTGTATATCCCCATTTAACATAACATAATAACATATATATATATATATACAACTTCATGCAAAACAGTTCAAAGATTCAGTCTCTGAGGAGGCCTCCTGATCCGAGTTGGATAACGCCTTTCAGGGGTCTCTGATTCTCGTTGCTGGGGTGACTCATCTAGTTGATCTCTTATGGATTGGACATCATCATCAGGTACATTCACTTCTGAGGTAGATGCTTCAGGTTCACTAACTTCTTCCACGGTTGTCTCTGCCGTAACCATGGGTTCGACCCTTGTTCTCGATTCTACCAGTTGGTCAGCATGACGTCGTATTATATTTTCACCAATATCTACCGTGTACATCAGGGGTCCTTGTCTGGCCCGAATTGTTCCAGATTGCCATTTCTCATTTTTATAGTCCCGGGCTAACATTGGTTGTCCTATTTTGAAACTCCTAGTGGTCTTGTTATTTATATGCTGGAACTGTTTGTTTTCGACTTCCCTCCGCACATTTGGTTTTAACAAGTCCAACCTGGACCGCAACCTCCTGTTATAGAACATCATGGCAGGACTTTGGTTTGTCACTGCATGAGTGGCGTTTCGATATGCCAGTAGGAAATTGTCCACCTTGTGTTGTAGTGGAATCTGATCTTCGCTCATGGCCTTTATTGCTTTTTTGAACGTTTGTACAAATCTCTCGGCCAACCTGTTTGTAGCCGGATGATATGGGGCAGAGGTATAATGTTTCACCCCATTCTTCTTCATGAATTTCTGGAATTCTTCTGACACGAACTGCGGTCCGTTGTCTGAACATATTTGTTCTGGCAATCCATTTCTTGCAAATATCGTTCTTAGCACCGCGATCGTCTTTTCCGAGGTAGTGGTAGTCATCTTAATCACTTCTGGCCATTTAGAATGTGCGTCCACCGCAATTAAAAACATGGAGTCCATGAATGGACCAGCAAAGTCAATATGTACATGTTGCCATGGGGTTGAAGGCCATTCCCATGGATGCAGCGGTGCAATCGGAGGTGCATTTTGAACTTTTTGGCACCCTGAGCAGCTTTTCGTCAGATCCTCTATCTGTTGGTCGATACCCGGCCACCACACATAAGCCCTAGCAAGGCTTTTCATCTTGACTCCCCCCAGATGACCTTCATGCGGTTCCTTTAGAACTCTCTCTCTTAACTTAGGAGGAATAATCACCCTTGTTCCATACATCAATGTTCCTTGACAGACAGACAGCTGTTCTCGTCTTGCTGAGAATGCCGGTAACAGTGGATCACCATGTGCTGGCCATCCCTTCACTGTCAATTCGTAGACCCGGGACAGTGTTGGGTCGTTCCTGGTTTCTCTTTCAATACTTGCATTGGTGACTGGTAAACATTCGATGATGGTCGAGTGAAATAACTCAACAGGGTCAACCGTCGGTGTCTCCTCCGCTGTAGGTAGTGGCAGGCGCGACAGCCCATCAGCATTACCATGCTGCTTTGTACCTTTGAATTCAATCTGATATTGATGTGCCCCTAGGAAAAGGGACCATCTCTGGAGCCTCTGTGCTGTCATCACCGAAACACCCTTCTTAGGGTTAAAAATGGATACCAACGGCTGGTGGTCTGTCAGTAGCGTAAACTTTTGGCCCTGCAGGTAATGATTAAACTTCTTTACTCCCCACACAAGGCTGAGAGCCTCCCTATCTATCTGAGCATAGTTGCGCTCAGCGGAGGTCAATGATCTGGATGCGAACGTGACTGGCCTCTCCAAGCCATTTGGCAACTTGTGTGAGAGTACTGCCCCAATACCATATGGAGAAGCATCACAAACCAAACGAATAGGCAGCGTTGGGTTGAAGTGAGCCAACACTTCCTCTGAGGTGATCAATGCCTTGCTTTTGCGAAAGGCCCTCTTACAGTCCTCGCTCCACTTCCATGGTACTCCCTTCTGCAAAAGAGCGTTCAGCGGGTGCAGCACCGTGGATAAATTTGGCAGAAACTTATGGTAATAGTTAATCAACCCTAGGAACGACCTCAACTGGGATACATTATCCGGAGCGGGAGCCTTCACAACAACTTCGATCTTGTCAGGAGACTTATGAAGCCCCTCCTGGTCAATGACATGACCACAGTACGAGATCCGCTTCTGAAAGAACTCACATTTCTGGCGATTTACTCGAAGTCCATATTCTTTCAATCTGGTGAGCACCAGTTCCAAATTTGCAAGGTGTTCCTCATCATCATCTCCTGTAATCAGAATATCGTCCAGGTAACATTGTGTACCTGGAATTCCCTGTAATACCTGCTCCATGGCCCTCTGCCAAATTGCTGGAGCCGATGCCACTCCAAAAACCAGTCTATTATACCGATACAAGCCTCTATGCGTGTTGATCGTGAGATACTGGCGTGACTCTTCCTCAACTTCCATCTGTAAGTACGCCTGCGCCAGGTCTATCTTGGTGAAGTGTTTCCCGCCAGACAACGAAGCGAAGATATCCTCAATCCGCGGAAGCGGATATTGCACCGTGTGACGCACCGGATTAACAGTGATCTTGAAATCTCCACAGATGCGAACCTTCCCCGGTTCCCCCGGCTTGTTGCTCGATGAACGCTTCATGACGGGAACAATGGGCGTGGCCCACTCACTCCAGTCCACCTTAGACAGTACTCCTGAACGTTCTAGCCCTTCCAGCTCAGCTTCCACAGCAGGTCGTATCGCATAAGGTACCGGTCTGGCTTTGAAAAATTTCGGGTTTGCATGTTCTTCAACCTTGATGTTTGCCGTAATTCCTCTCAGTGTTCCCAGTCCCTGTTGGAACACCTCTTTAGCATCGTCCAATATTCTGGACAATCGTTTAGGTTTGACATCTTCTTTTTTACCGGAATCTACCGTTAGTGCTTTTAAGGAATGCCAGTCCATATTTATTCTCCTGATCCACTCCCGTCCCAGTAGTGGTGGACCTCCCTCAGGTAGCACATATAAGTCCATTCCTCGGCTTTCTTTGCCCTTGTGGACCACCTTTACCTTTATCTTTCCGATGGGGTATACTCTTTGCCCCGTGTATGTTTTCAATACAATCTCCGTATCCCGTAGGGGAATATGTGGGAATAACCTTTTGTAGTCTTGCTTATTCATGACCGTCAATGCCGATCCAGTGTCCAATTCCATCTTCACTTGGACTCCTGCTATCTGAAGTGTGACCCACTTCATTACCCACATTGTGTACTCTTAGACAACCCAGTTCCTTACTGCTGGAGTCTGAATCTGACTTCTGTTCACCCGAACTGTTCTCTGTCACCTTGTGTACCTTTCTGCACTTTTCCTGCGGTGACTTTTTGTTGCTGGTCTTCTTTCCTGACCGGCATACTTTAGCTATGTGACCAAGCCTGCCACATTTTCTGCATTCCTGATTTTTGAACCAGCACTGGTTCTGATCGTGCGTTGTCTTTCCACAATGATAACACTTTACTGCACCCAAGGCCATTTGATTGGTGCTGAGTTCCGATGGCCTTAGCTGCATTTCCGCAGTGCCTCTCGCTGCGGCTTCATGCGATGCTGCAATAGTGACAGCTTTATCAAGCGTAAGATCATTCTCCTCTAGCAGTCGCTTTTGTGTTCCTTCTTTTAACAATCCACACACAAATTTATCTCTCAGCGCATCTGCTAGTCCTGTTCCAAACTGACAGTACTTTGATAGCTTACGCAGTTCAATTAAGAATTCAGCGTTGCTTTCTTCTTTCAGCTGCGTTCTTCTGTAAAATTTAAATCGTTCCGCTATCAGCAGCGGCGTGGGGTTTAAATGATTTTTCAGGACAGTAACAATATTCGCGAAAGTCTGATCCGCCGGTTTATCTGGTGATACAAGGTGCTTCAATAGCCCGTACGTCTTCGCACCCATTGAGTTTAATAAGGTTAGTGCTTTCTTATCATCTGGTACCTCATTTGCTTTACAATAAACTTCCATGCGTTCTACATATGTGGCCCAATCTTCGACATTGCTATCAAAAGCATTGATGTTACCATGTTTAGGCATCCTTGCAAGTTTCTTTAAATTTTCTTTTTCCCAAAATGGCGGCATCCCGCGCTTGTCTTCTTCCCCCGCCTACTAAAATGGCGGCTTCCCGTGCTTGGCGGTTTTTCCCGCGCTCGTCTTCTTCCCCCGCCGACTACAATGGCGGCTTCCCGCGTTTGCCTTCTTCCCCCGCTGGCTGCAATGGCGATTGCCGTGCTGCTGCCGTTCTCGCCTTCCCAGCGGTTCTCAATTCCCCGACGCTGCTTTTTGCTCCCCCTGCGGTTCCCGTGGGCATTCACGCTTCCCCTGCTGTTGCCTCTCAGCCCCGCTTGCAGGCCGGTCCTTTACACCGGCTGCGGTTGAGTTCTCCGCGGTTCTCGTGGCCTTAACGCTGCCCCAGTCGCTGCGCCTCTCGGCCCCGATTGCAGCCCGGCCCTTTTCACCGGCCGCGGTCGAGTTCTCCGCCCTTTTTCCTCCGTTTTCCCTCCCCTACTCCACAGCCAATGCGGCCGACTTTCTGCTCGTGTCGCTGATCGGCTTACCCACCACCACGGTAGAAGGGATGATCACTGCCTGTCGCTGATGGAGGGCTTCGTGGTCAGAATTTTTTTTTTTTTTTTTTCCCGGGTTCTCGATGCCTCCCGTGCGATGTGGTGCTCAGCAGGATGATGAGGGCGGATGCCTCTTCTCGACGCCCGTTCTGAGGACGAAGCTGCCTTGGATGTAAAACTGCCGCAGGGTAAGATCGGACTCGTCGCCACTGTTGAGTCTGTGTGTCCCAGTTATGCTTATTATAAATCACTGGACACAGACAACAAGAATAACTTTAACAGGTCTTTACTATTCGGAGGTCAGGGCTGAACTGCCTAGCAAATCACTACACAACGTTTATATACCGGTGTGATCACCACCGGTATTACAGTATACAGCAGCCAAGAGAAAGTAGTACATCTCTTAAGGTAGTTCTCTTAAGGTGGAACAGGTTACATACACCACACCTTGGTGTGCATGTACATAGATCCCTGAAGGCAGCAGGATAGGTAGATAAGGTGGTTAAAAAGGCATATGGGATACTTGACTTCATTAGCCGAGGCATTGAATATATGAGCAGGGAGGTTATGATGGAATAACGACAGAAAATGCTGGAAAAACTCAGCAGGCCAGACAACATCCATGGAGAGAGAAATAGAGTCAACGTTTTAGGTCGAAACCCTTTGTCAAGACTGAAAAAGCACAGGAAGGGTGTGATTGCATTGGAGAGGGTGCAGAGGAGATTCAGCAGGATGTTACTGGGCTGGAGCGCCTCAGCTATGAAGAGAGACAGAACAGGCTGGGGTTGTTTTCCTTGGAGCAGAGAAGGCTGAGGGGGGACCTGATTGAGGTGTACAAAATTATATGGGGCATAGATAGGGTAGGTAGAAAGGAACTTTTCCCCTTAGTAGAGGGGTCAATAACCAGGGGGCATAGTTTCAAGGTAAGGGGCAGGAGGTTTAGAGGGGATTTGAGAAAAAACTTTTTACCCAGAGGGTGGTTGGAATCTGGAACTCACTACCTGAAAGGGTGGTAGAGGCAGGAACCCTCAACATTCAAGAAGCATTTAGATGAGCACTTGAAACGCCATAGCATACAAGGCTACGGACCAAGTGCTGGAAAATGGGATTAGAATAGACAGGGTTTGATGGCCAGCGCGGACACGATGGGCCGAAGGGCCTCTTTCTGTGCTGTATAACTCTATGGGGGAGAAATTCAGTAGGTTGCGCCACCCGTTAGCGCCTTAAGAAGGCGCTAAGTGGGTCGCAAGCCAACTGGCGCCCGGGCGCAGCACTGTCCACGCCTCCCACTAAATTCCGCGGGATGCTAGTGGTGGTGCTAGCCGTTAGCGCTGCGCCGCTACCGATGAAGCCATCGGTGTGCGCAGCGCCCCGCTGACGCCCCGGCCGTGATATTTGGCAGCGCCCCCTGATTTACCGCCGGACGCTATGTCCGACAGGTTCAGGGGGGCCTACCTGCGGCCGGGGAGGCACGAATTAAAGGAGAGGTGCGGGGCGGCCATTTTTGTTGTTGGCCGCCTGCCAGCACCTGCCTGCGCTCCCGTCCCCGGCCTCCTGAACCCCCCCGCCGTGGAGTGCCGGCTGCGCTCCAAGAGCCCGGCACTTCTCCTCGGTGCCGGGCTCTTTTTCTGCACTCACGATCCTCGGGGGCCCAGCTGGGCCCCAGCTCACGCTGCACAAGGCCCCTCCCCTTTAAGAAGGGGAGGAAAGCCTGCAATACCGCAGCGCGACGTGCCGCAGCATGTGGCGCTGTGGCACGTAGCGCCACGATATTCACTCGCAGCGCCCCAAGAGGGATGCGGGGCGCCTCCAGTAGCGCCGCGCTTCCCTTTGGGACGCAACAACTCAATTTCCGGTGCGGGGGCGCAAATGTTTCCGGGGCGCTACTTTTAGCGCCCTGGCGAGGCTGGCGCCCCAAACAGGGCTATACTCAATTTCTCCCCCTATGACTCTAGAAAAGAGAAGGCTGAGGGGTGACCTGATAGAGGTCTTTAAGATTATGAAAGGGTTTGAGAGGATAGATGGAGAGAAGATGTTTCCACTTGTGGAGGAGACCAAAACTAGGGGCCATAAATATAAGACAGTCACTATGAATCCAATAGCCAATTCAGGAGGAACTTCTTTACCCAGAGAGCGGTTCGAATGTGGAACTCGCTACCACAGGGAGTAGTTGAGGCGACTAGTATAGATGCATTTAAGGGGAAGCTAGATAAGAACATGAGGGAGAAAGGAATAGAAGGATATGTTGATGGGGTGAGATGAAGAGGGGTGGGAGGAGCCTCATGTGGAGCATAAGCACCGGCACGGACCAGTTGGGCCGAATGGCCTGTTTCTGTGCTGTAAATTCTATGTAATTCTATGTAAATTATCCTTTACTTTTTTTGTAAAATATTTTGCATCAGGATCCACCTGCAAGCCGAGCTGCATTGCGAAGTTGGGGTGCATCAGGCAAGAGACTGATGGCCTTGGAGTGGGAGCGCTCGAAACACACAGGCCGCTCACACAATTCATAGTGTGATGTGGTTTTGGCTTCATATTGACACAGAATTCATGGTGTAGTTCTGGTGTGAATTCACCTGCATTGCACTCAGGCAAGTGGTGAGAGTCCACCTCGAGGAGACAGTCTCACAACAACTCAGATTCACAGTATAACTGCAAACCGGTGCGACGCAAAGTTAAAAAAAATCCCACTTGGGACCTTTCCAAAGTTCAGTTGATCATTTTCCTGATATTAGCAGACACCCCCCCCCCCCTCAAAGAACAGTTGGCTAATGTTAAAGTTTGTCATTATTTTGGTGTTTTTGCACTAGGTATTTCCTTGAGTTCAGCATCAGCGTCCGTTCCTGTAAGCGAACCTCATGTCCCTGTGATCTGAAGTGTGCCCTGACCTGCCCCAGTATGCAGGTATCCAGCCAAGATTCAAGGATCGCAACAGAGAACTCTTACACTGTACACTACCTACTGGACTGTATAATGTGCCCCCAATCTGTTCTCCTCTCTTTGAAAGGAGGGACTCAGTATACACTCTATCAGATCAAAACTCAGGCTTTGAATGGTTTTATTTGATTTTAAAAAACCTGTGGTATAAATAGTGAATCAGACATTCCTATTCTCATTACATAAAATCATAAAGACACCACACACTTCCTCTATAAACATGGGGCTGATAATCCTCTTGGGCATGACATGGGACCTGAGGGCCTATGGAGGCAGGCTTTTGGCAGGACTCAGGTGCCCCGTTATCCATTCAGAATCCTGTCACGTCCCAACTTGCACAGGAACTCGGTTTGGGTCTCAAACATGGCTCCCAGGGAGAAGGAATGCGGGCACCCACCCTATTTATGGTAACGGTGTGACAAGTTGAGGTGGAAGATCAGCCATGATCTCACTGAATGGCGGAGCAGGCTTGAAGGGCCAAATAGCCAATCCTGCTCCTATTTCTTATGTTCTTATGTTCTTATACCATTCGCTTTCCTAATTGCTTGCTGTACCTGCATGTTAACTTTCAGTGATTCGTGTACAAGGACACCCAGGTCCCTCTGAACACCAACATTTCCCAATCTCTCACCATTTAAAAAATACTCTGCTTTTCTATTTTTCCTACCAAAGTGGATAACTTCACATTTCTCCAAATTATATTCCATTTGCCATGTTCTTGCTCACTCACTTAGCTTGTCTATATCCCCTTGAAGCCTTTTTGCATCCTCCTCACAACTTACCTTCCCACCCAGCTTTGTATCATCAGCAAACTTGGATATATTACATTTGGTCCCCTCATCCAAATCATTGATGCAGATTGTGAATAGCTGAGGCCCAAGCACTGATCCTTGCGGTACCCCACTAGTTACAGCCAGCCATCCTGAAAATGACCCGTTTACTCCTACTCTCTGTTTTCTGTCCGTTAACCAATCCTCAATCCATGCTAGTATATTACCCCCAATCCCATGAGCCCTAATTTTGTTTAATAACCTCTTGTGTGGCACCTTATCGAAAGCCTTCTGAAAATCCAAATGCACCACATCCACTGGTTCCCCCTTATCTATTCTGCTAGTTACAACCTCAAAAACTCTTAACAGATTCATCAAACACAATTTCCCTTTCATTAATCCATGTTGACTCTGCCAGTCCTATTATAATTTTCTAAGTGCCCTGTTACCACATCCTTAATAATAGATTCTAGCATTTTCCGTCCCTACTGATGTCAGGCTAACTGGTCTGTAGTTCCATGTTTTCTCTCTCCCTCCTTTCTTAAATAGTGAGGTTACATTTGCTACCTTCCAATCCACGGGAACCATTCTAGAATCTGTGGAATTTTGGAAAATGACAACCAATGCATCCACTATCTCGATAGCCACCTTTTTCAAAACCCTAGGATGTAGGCCATCAGGTCCAGGGGATTTATTGGCATTCAGTCCCATTCATTTCTCCAGTACTATTTTTTTACTAATACTAATTTCTTTCAGTTCCTCAATCTCGCTAGACTCTTTGTTCTCCACTATTTCCGAGAGGTTTTTTGCATTTTCTTCCATGAAGACAGACACAAAGGGGTCGATTTTCCCGAACCTGTCGGGAAGAAGGCGGGACTTCAACTTTCGGGTTTTAGACCCGCCTACTTTGACGTCCGGCCAATCCGCGCAATTTTCCCTTGATTGACCTTGTTGAGCCCGCCCAGCGGGCTCAGCAGGCCAATTAAGGGCCACCTGGCAACAGGTGACATCACAGACTGCAATTTCATCTGTCAAGAGTTCTTGACAGATGAAATAGCAGCGTTTCACAGCTGTTTGAAGCTGTGAAACACTGACAGTCTGACTTCTAACATGAGTCCTTCTGCACAGACTCAGTTAGAAATCTCAGCAGCACTCAAAGCTGAAGGCTGTCACTTTTCACAGATCGCAGCCGTTCAGCTTTAAGTGCCGGCTGAGTGATGCGCTCCCAACGCCTACAGGAAGAAAGGCTGTAAAGGTAAGTACAGGTAAGTAAAAGTTCTTTACACACTTTAGACACACCAAACACACTTACCTTTGCACTCATGCACCCATCACTCACCTGAGCACCGACATTGCGGCCCCTCCAACTCCTTCAACCCGACGGCCCGCCTGCTCTAACCTGGCGTGGTTTGGAGCCGTGGGGAATCCCACACGAAACCCCTCAAAATAGGGATTAGGCTAAAAACTACCTGTTAACAGGTAGTTAATTGGCATTAATCCCTTCCCGCCTGGTTTCGGCGGGTCCCAGTGCGGGGCGGGTACCCGCCGCCCCTGAAAGTTGCGTGGGGCGGGGTTTTGGGCGGAACGGTGTCGGGACCCCCAAATTCGGGATTCCCCCCCCCCCACATGCCTGAAACCCCGCCTGACGGCTCCAGGAAAATCTAGCCCAAAGTATTTGTTTAATTTCTCTGCTATTTCCTTATTCCCCATGTCTCTCGCTAGTTTACTCTCATATTCTATGTTCACTTTTTTAAAATCAATTTCTTGGTCCTCCTTTGCTGCATTCTAAAATCCTCCTAATCCTCAGGCTTAATACTCTTTTTGGCAACGTTATAAGCCTCTTCCTTTGATCTAATACTATTTCTAACTTCTCTTGTTAGCCACGATTGGACCATTTTTTCTGTGGGGTTTTTGTGCCTTAAAGGAATGTATATTTGTTGTAAATTATGTATTAATTCTTTAAATGCTAGACATTGCTTCTCTACTGTCATACCTTTTAATGTAGTTTCCCAATCTACCTTGGCCAACTCGCCCCTCATACCTACGTAGTTTGCTTTGTTTAGATTTAAGACCCTAGTTTCGAATTTAACTAAATCACTTTCAAACACAATATAAAATTCTATCATATTATGGTCATTCTTCCCTAAAGGCCCCTTTACTACAAGGTTATTAATTAACCCTTTCTCGTTGCACAATACTAGATCTAAAATAGCCTGTTCCCTAGTTGGTTCCTCAACATACTGATCTAGAAAACTATCTTGCATACATTCCATGAATTGGTCCTCCACATTATTACTGCAAATTTGGTTTGCCCAGTCTATATGTAGTCTCCTCCCACACTTGATCTCACCCTATCCGCATTTCCTTCTATTCCTTTCTCCCTCATGTACTTATCTAGCTTTCCTTAAATGCATCGAGGAAATAAATACTGATTCACACAGACCTACCCACAGTAATATCAAACTTGCAAAATACCAAACTACACAGCCCTGGAGAGAGAGTAGCGAGGGTGAATTGGCAGAGGGATAAGTTGTGACTCAGTGACAGCACTCTCACCTCTGAGTCAGAAGGTTGTGGGTTCATAGTTCCGATCCAGGGACTTAAGCACAAAATCTAGGCTGACATTTCAGTGGAGTGCTGCACTGTTGAAGGTGCCATCTTTCAGGTGAAACGTTAAACTGAGGCCCGTCTGTCCTTTCAGGTGGACATAAAAAATCCCATGACGTTATTTCGAAGAGCAAGTCTGGTGCCCCAGCCAATTTTTTATCCCTTGCAATGATTTATCTACTTGTACCGACATAAACTAATAAAAAGTTTTATGTCTGTATGAATGTTGTTTGTCTGCTTGCTTTTTGATTGCTCCACACTAATCACATAATCTGGTTAGCAGAGGCCAATCAGACGTGCGATCACATTCCGCAAGAAACACAGGGGCCAGTCACTGCACAGAACGCAGCCCAGCAGCAGGTAGTAACTCAATCAGCAGCATGCAATAACCCAACATAATCACGCAGTCACTCAGTTCAATGGTGTTTAAAAGTTAACTTCTTCCTCCTCCAACAGTCATCTATCCAGGGTGCTGCTGTTTAAAATCTTTTTTTCAGGAGTCTTTCATTATTTTATCCTTTTTGAGGTAAGTATTATATATATTAGCTGCATTATTTGTTGGGGAAACTAAAGGTTAGATGCTTTCTTTTCTCTTTTCCACGCACGACCCAATATCCTCAGCCAAGGTTATGAACTTCATTCAGGCCTCGCTGCACGGCTCTGTAGTCAGGTGTTGCCAGGCTCACAGGATCAGCCAATGATGACAATTGCTCTGATAGCCCCTCCTTCCCTGTGGTGAAGCAACAGGCCTCCACCTATTGTCCCATGTTTACATAGAACACCACATAGAACACTACATAGAACACCCCAACCCCCCTCCCCACCCCACCCCACCTCAACCCCCACCCCACCCCCCCAACCAACCCCCCCACTCCCCCACCCCCCCACCCCCCACCACCACCACCACCCCACCCCCCACTCCACCACCACCACCCCACCCCAACCAACCCCCCCAACCAACCCCACCACCACCCCACTCCCCCACCCCCCACCCCACCACCACCACCCACCCACCCCAACTCAACCCCCACCCCACCCACCCACCCCCCCAACCAGCCCCCCCACTCCCCCACCCCCCACCCCACCCCACCACCCCACCCCACCCCACCCCAACCCACCACCACCACCCCCCCCACCCCAACCAACCCCCCACTCCCCCACCCCCCACCCCACCCCACCACCCCACCCCACCCCACCCCAACCCACCACCACCACCCCACCCCCCCAACCAACCCCCCCACTCCCCCACCCCCCACCCCACCCCACCACCCCACCCCACCCCACCCCAACCCACCACCACCACCCCCCCCACCCCAACCAACCCCCCACTCCCCCACCCCCCACCCCACCCCACCACCCCACCCCACCCCAACCAACCCCCCACTCCCCCACCCCCCACCCCAACCCACCACCACCACCCCCCCCCACCACCACCACCCCCCCCACCCCACCCCCACCACCACCCCCCACTCCCCCCAACACCCC
The DNA here is from genome assembly GCF_052327205.1 of Somniosus microcephalus. Classification (NCBI taxonomy): domain Eukaryota; kingdom Metazoa; phylum Chordata; class Chondrichthyes; order Squaliformes; family Somniosidae; genus Somniosus; species Somniosus microcephalus. The sequence continues at coordinate 54,405,079 of NC_141009.1, forward strand.
CCCCACCACCACCCCACCTCAACCCCCACCCCACCCCACCCCCCCAAACAGCCCCCCCACTCCCCCACCCCACCCCACCCCAACCCCCCTCCCCACCCCACCCCACCTCAACCCCCACCCCACCCCCCCACCCCCCCAACCAGCCCCCCCACTCCCCCACCCCCCACCCCACCACCCCAACCCCCCTCCCCACCCCACCCCACCTCAACCCCCACCCCACCCCCCCACCCCCCACCCCACCCCACCCCACTCCCACCACCACCCCCACCCCACCCCCCCACACCCCACCACCACCACCCCCCCCCACCCCAGCCCCCACTCCCACCACCACCCCCACCCCACCCCCCCACCACCACCCCACCCTCCCAAGCTGTTTAATTTATTTCTAATTGGTCATCTCTGGAAAGGCAAAACAGAAAAACAGCAAATGCTAAAAATCTGAAATAAAAACATCCAGGCCAGTCAGCATCTGAAACAGAAAGCCAGGTTGCCACTTTGGGCGCAACCCTGCATCAGGACTCCAGGAGGCGAACTGTACAAAGTACAAAGATTGGGGACAAATCTTCTAAGAACATCTCTTCACTGACTGGAAATATTCAGCCTTCTGGAGCAATTCGTAGTCAACCCGAGTTGGGTTTTGACACCTCGGACTGAGCAGGATGACTATCTCCATCCCATTTAAGAACATAAGAGCAGGAGTAGGCCACACGGCCCCTCGAGCCCGCTCCGCCACACGGCCCCTCGAGCCCGCTCCGCCACACGGCCCCTCGAGCCCGCTCCGCCACACGGCCCCTCGAGCCCGCTCCGCCACACGGCCCCTCGAGCCCGCTCCGCCACACGGCCCCTCGAGCCCGCTCCGCCACACGGCCCCTCGAGCCCGCTCCGCCACACGGCCCCTCGAGCCCGCTCCGCCACACGGCCCCTCGAGCCCGCTCCGCCACACGGCCCCTCGAGCCCGCTCCGCCACACGGCCCCTCGAGCCTGCTCCACCATTCAATAAGATCATGGCTGATCATCGACCTCAACTCCACTTTCCCACCTGATCCCCATATCCCTTGATTCCCCTAGAATCCAAAAATCTATCTATCTCAGCCTTGAATAGACTCAAAGACTCAGCATTCACAGCCCTCTGGGGCAGAGAATCCCAAAGATTCACAACCCCCTGAGTGAAGAAGTTCTTTCTCATCTCAGTCTTAAATGGCCGACCCCTTATCCTGAGACTATGCCCCCTAGTTCTATTTAACAATAGACAACCTTGTAGGGCAGACAGATTCAGTAAGTTTTCATTCAGGTTTTCTGAGGGAATGCATTAGATCCATGACAACGCCCAGTCGTAAAAGTACCATTTTGCATTTTTCATGTCCTTTTGTCTTTCTTTTAATTTGAGGTTACGAGTAATAAAAGAAGACATTGCTGGTGAGGGATTGGCCAGCCAGTGGATGGTTGGGAGCTGTGAGGATTATGCAGCAGCCAGTCTGAAAGTTTGCACCAACAGGACTTGCCTGTATCCCAACAGTCCATTGGATGAGAGATGACCTGATGGCGTGTTTGGACACAGGCAGGCCAGATCAGTTACAACAATTAACAGAAGCCGGGAATGGGAGAGGGGAAATGTCTCATTGGTACAGTAGGAAATGCTTTTTTGACATTGGGTCCAAGGCTCATTGTTGAAGCAAAGTAGAATTACCCAGGATTGCTTGATGCTGACAATGGGTGCCTGATATGGAAAATGTTCCATTCCTTAGATTAACATCTTTAACCTTGATGAGCACAAATTACACTGAAAAATAAAAGTTTTTATAAAACAACGCAAGAAATACAAGAGCCTTTGGAACAATTCAAAGTCAAAGCAGCTGAAACATTAACAATATGTTTAATAACAAGTGAAGTCTGAAGTGATTTACTTGTGCCTTGAGCAATGGTGACAGAAGGACTTGGATTTTCTTTCTGCCATCGCTGAATGAGCTAGCATAAAAGATGATTATATCCAAGCACAGTATCAGTGTGATGGCTAGGCTCCAGCTCCTTGCTGTGTCCCTCCTCACTTACTGCTCCTCTTAGACAGATTAAGGAACCCCCATTGGTATCGTACGTTATACAATCATACACCATACTGCTAAATTCAGCCTAAGCCATCTAGGGATAATTTTGGATTGTAACTAATGGTGCTTCCAAAACATAAAGACAACATTCTGGAAACCCTTACAGATTGTGTATTGCCAATAATGGTTCCACTTATCTATTGGGATTTATGCCAATCAGTGTAATTATCGTAATATATTTCTTCCCCTGGAATGACCTACCTTTGGATGAAGAACCAGAAGAGGACAAATGTGATGCGACTCATCACGTCGAGATAGTCTCTGTATTTTACTCCTGGGCAAAATGTTTAACACAGGCGTTAACTTGAAGGCGTTTTTTTTTTTTGCTTATGGGATGTGGGCGTCGCTGACAAGGCCAGCATTTATTGCCCATCCCTATTTGCCCTTGAGAAGGTGGTGGTGAGCCACCTTCTTGAACCGCTGCAGTCCATGTGATGATGGTACTCCCACAGTGCTGTTAGGGAGGGAGTTCCAGGATTTTGACCCAGTGACGATGAAGGATCGGCAATATACTTCCAAGTTAGGATGGTGTGTGACTTGGAGGGGAACTTGGAGGTGGTGGCGTCCCCATGCGCCTGCTGCCCTTGTCCTTCAGGTGGAAGAGGTCGCGGGTTTGGGAGGTGCTGTCGAAGAAGCCTTGGCGAGTTGCTGCAGTGCATCTTGTAGATGGTACACGCTGCAGCCACGGTACGCCGGTGGTGGAGGGAGTGAATGTTTAAGGTGGTGGATGGGGTGCCAATCAAGCGGGCTGCTTTGTCCTGGATGGTGTCGAGCATCTTGAGTGTTGTTGGAGCTGCACTCATCCAGGCAAGTGAAGAGTATTCTATCACACTCCTTACTTGTGCCTTGTAGATGGTGGAAAGGCTTTGGGGAGTCAGGAGGTGAGACACTCGCCACAGAATACCCAGCCTCTGACCTGCTCTTGTTGCCACAGTATTTATGTGGCTGGTCCAGTTAAGTTTCTGGTCAATGGTGACTCCCAGGATGTTGATGGTGGGGGATTCGGCGATGGTAATGCCTTTGAATGTCAAGGGGAGATGGTTAGGCTCTCGCTTGTTGGAGATGGTCATTGCCTGGCACTTCTGTGGTGTGAATGTTACCTGCCACTTATCAACCCAAGCTTGAACGTTGTCACGGTTTAGTTGCATGTGGGCATGGACTGCTTCATTATCTGAGGAGTTGTGAATGGCGCTGAACACTGTGCAGTCATCAGCGAACATCCCCATTTCTGACCTTATGTTGGAGGGAAGGTCATTGATGAAGCAGCTGAATATGGTTGGGCCTAGGACACTGCCCTGAGGAACTCCTGCAGCGATGTCCTGGGGCTGTGATGATTGACCTTCAACCACCACAACCATCTTCCTTTGTGCTAGGTATGACTCCAGCCAGTGGAGCATTTTCCCCCCAATTCCCATTGACTTCAGTTTTACTAGGGCTCCTTGATGCCACACTTGATCAAATGCTGCCTTGATGTCAAGGTCAGTCACTCTCGCCTCACCTCTGGAATTCAGCTCCTTTGTCCATGTTTGGACCAAGGCTGTAATGAGGTCGGGAGCCGAGTGGTCTTGGCGGAACCCAAACTGGGCATCAGTGAGCAGGTTATTGGTGAGTAAGTGCCGCTTGATAGCGCTGTCGATGACGCCTTCCATCACTTTGCTGATGATTTGAGAGTAGACTGATGGGGCGTTAATTGGCTGGATTGGAATTGCCTGCTTTTTGTGGACAGGACATACCTGGGCAGTTTTCCACATTGTCGGATAGATGCCAGTGTTGTAGCTGTATTGGAACAGCTTGGCTAGAGGCGCGACTAGTTCTGGAACACAAGTCTTCAGCACGACAGCCGAGATGTTGTCGGGGCCCATAGCCTTTGCTGTATCCAGTGTGCTCAGCCGTTTCTTGCTATCACGTGGAGTGAATCGAATTGGCTGAAGACTGGCTTCTATGATGGTGGGGACTTAAGGAGGAGGCCGATATGGATCACCCACTCGGCACTTCTGGCTGCAAATGCTTCAGCCTTGTCTTTTGCACTCATGTGCTGGGCTCCACCATCATTGAGGATGGGAATGTTCATGGAGCATCCTCCTCCCGTTAGTTGTTTAATGGTCCACCACCATTCACGACTGGATGTGACAGGACTTTGATCTGATCCGTTGATTGTGGGATCGCTTAGCCCTGTCTATAGCATGCTGCTTCCGCTTTTTAGCATGCACGTAGTCCTGTGTTGCAGCTTCCCCCCTCATTTTTAGGTATGCCTGGTGCTGCTCATGACATGCTCTTCTACACTCCTCATTGAACCAGGGTTGGTCCCCTGGCTTGATGGTAATGGTAGATGTTGTGTATGTACCTTTAAGGGAATAACTGGTCTTAGACTGCAGTACCGGCAGTGACCACCCCTGTATAAAAGGCCCTAGCAGGCTTCTGTAGTTTCAGTTTCAAGCTGCCTCTTGTTCAGTAAAGTACCTGTTAAACTGTTCTCCCGAAGTCCGTGTATTATTGAGGCGCGGACTTTACAGTAGAGGTTACAGATTGTGATGGAATACAATTCTGCTGCTGATGGCCCACAGTGCCTCATAGATGCCCAGTTTTGAGCTGCTAGATCTGTTCTGAATCTATCCCATTTAGCACAGTGGAGAGTGTCCTCAGTGTGAAGATGGGACTTTGTCTCCGCAATGACTATGCTGTCATGGACAGATGCATCTGCGACTGGTAGATTGGTGAGGACGAGTAGGTTTTTCCCCTCGTGTTGGTTCTCTCACCACCTGTCGCAGGCCCAGACTGGCAGATATGTCCTTCAGGACTCGGCCAGTAGTGGTGCTATTGAGCCACTCTTGGCGATGTACATTGAAGTCCCCACCCAGTGTACATTCTGTGCCCTTGCTCCTCTCAGTACTTCTTCCAAGTGGTGTTCAATGCCACCTGGTTCGTCAGCAGGTGGTAACCTTGCCCATGCTTGGGCTGAAGCCATGAGGGTCATGGGGCCCAGAATTAATGTTGAGAACTCCCAGGGCCAGTCCTTCCCAACATTGGCTGAAAGGTATGATTGTGTCAGGCTGTTGCTTGACTAGTCTGTGGGACAGCGCTCTCAATTTTGGCACAAGTCCCCAGATGTTGGTGAGGAGGACTTTGCAGGGTTGACTGGGCTGGGTATGCCATTGCCGTGTCCGTAGCCAGTGCGGTTTCATTCTTACTATGTTTTGTAGCAGTTAGTTACAACTGAGTGACTTGCTAGGCCATTTCAGAGGGCAGTTAAAAGTCAACCACATTGCTGTGGATCTAGAGTCACAGATAGGCCAGACCAGGTAAGGTCTCCTTCCCTAAGGGACATTAGTGAACCAGATGGGTTTTTAACAACAATCTGATAATTTCATGGTTACTATTATTGATACTAGAACATAAGAACATAAGAAATAGGAGCAGGAGTAGGCCAATCGGCCCCTCGAGCCTGCTCCACCATTCAATAAGATCATGGCTGATCTGATCCTAACCTCAAATCTTCTATCACTCGCCATCCCACCCGAACCCATGTGATCTCCCGGGAGAGGTGAAAAACCAGATAAAAGACCCAATGGCCAATTTGGGAGAAAAAAATCTGGGAAACTCCTCTCCGACCCATCTAGGCGATCGAAATTCTTCCAGGAGATCACTCTGTCCCTATATTTTCTACAGTACTTACCTTCTGTAAAGGCGATCTCCACCCCAGCCAGGAACAGGAATAAAACCATCTCCTGAAATCTAACACAGAATTAGAACACAGTAGGAGCAGAACCAGGCTACACGGCCCCTGGGCCCACTCCACTACCCACAGGGCCATGCCCATTCCGAACCTAGACTCATGTCCAATTTCCTGCCCGCTCCCCGTAACCCTTAATTCCCTTTACTTCTAGGAAACTATCTATTTCTGTTCTAAATTTATTTAATGATGTAGCTTCCACAGCTTTCTGGGGCAGCAAATTCCACAAACCTACCACCCTCTGACTGAAGAAGTTTCTCCTCATCTCAGTTTTGAAAGAGCAGCCCCTTATTCTAAGATTATGCCCCTAGTTCTAGTTTCGCCCATCATTGGGAACATCCTCACCGCATCCACCCGATCAAGTCCCTTCACTATTTTATATGTTTCAATAAGATCGCCTCTCATTCTTCTGAACTCCAATGAGTAGAGTCCCAATCTACTCAACCTCTCCTCATATGACCACCCCCTCATCCCCGGGATTAACCGAGTGAACCTTCTTTGTACTGACTCGAGAGCAAGTATGTCTTTTCTTAAGTATGGACACCAAAACTGTATGCAGTATTCCAGGTGCGGTCTCACCAATACCTTGTACAACTGCAGCAATACCTCCCTGTTTTTATATTCCATCCCCCTAGCAATAAAAGCCAACATTCCATTGGCCTTCTTGATCATGCACCTGCATACTAACTTTTTGAGTTTCATGCACCAGGACCCCCAGATCCCTTTGTACTACAGTACTTTCCAGTTTCTTGCCATTAAGATAATAACTTGCTCTATGATTTTTCCTGCCAAAGTGCATAACCTCACACTTTCCAGTATTGTATTCCATCTGCCAAATCTCTGCTCACTTACTTAGCCTGTCTATGTCCCTTTGCAGGTTTTTTATGTCCTCCTCACTCACTACTTTCCGTCCCATCTTTGTATCATCTGCAAACTTTGATATGTTACACTCGGTCCCCTCCTCCAAATCGTTAATATAGATTGTAAAGAGTTGGGGACCCAGCACTGACCCCTGCGGAACACCACTAGTTACTGGTTGCCAATCTGAGAACGAACCATTTATCCCAACTCTCTGCTTTCTGTTAGAGAGCCAATCCTCCACCCACGCCAGAATATTACCCCCAATCCCGTGATTTTTTATCTTGAGCAATAACCTTTTGTGTGGCACCTTGTCAAATGCCTTTTGGAAGTCTAAATACACTACGTCCACTGGTTCCCCTTTATCCACCCTGTATGTTACTTCCTCAAAAAACTCAAGCAAATTTGTCAAACATGACTTCCCCTTCATGAAACCATGCTGAGTTTGTCCTATTAAATTATGTTTATCCAAATGTCCCGTTACTGTCTCCTTAATAATGGACTCTAACATTTTACCAACCACAGATGTTAGGCTAACAGGTCTATAGTTTCCAGCCTTCTGCCTACTACCCTTTTTAAATAAGGGTGTTACATTAGCAGTTTTCCAATCTGCCGGGACCTTTGCTGAATCCAGGGAGTTTTGGAAAATTATTACCAATGCATCCACAATCCCTACCGCCACTTCCCTCAAGACCCTAGGATGCAAGCCATCAGGTCCAGGGGATTTATCCGCCTTGAGTCCCATTATTTCACCAAGTATCACTTCCTTAGTGATTTTAATTGTATTTAGTTCCTCCCCCACTAGAGCCCCCTGTTTGTCCAGTGTTGGGGGATATTCTTAGTGTCCTCTACTGTAAAGACTGATACAAAATAATTGTTCAGCGTTTTTGCCATCTCCATGTTTCCCACCATTAATTTCCCAGTCTCATCCTCTAAGGGACCAACATTTACTTTAGCCCCCATTTTCCTTTTTATATAGCTATAGAAACTTTTGCTGTTTGTTTTTATATTTTTTGCTAATTTACTTTCATAATCTATCTTCCCTTTTTTAATCAATCTTTCAGTTATTTTTTGCTGTCTTTTAAAGACTTTCCAATCTTCCATCCTTCCACTAGATTTGACTACCTTATATGCCCTTGTTTTTAGTCGGATACTATCCTTAATTACTTTGCCACAGATGGCTAGCTTTTTATTCCAGATTTTTTTATTTAATTAACTGAATTTAAATTCTCTAGTTGCTGTGGTGGGATTTGAACTCACGTCATTAGTGCAGTCGCTACTGGATTATTAGCTCAGTGACATTACCACTACACTACCATTGTAACTGTGCTGGAACAGTAACAGGAGGAGGGAGAGAGTGTCGCTAAAACGTTGGTTTCATTTGGTACATTCCTGACATGGCTTCGGAATTCTATGAATAATGTTTTCTTAGTGTTTTATTCTGTAAACAACAACAACTTGTATTTATATAGCACCTTTAATGTAGTGAAATATCCCAAGGCGCTGCACAGGAGCGCAATCAAAACAAAGTTTGACAATGAGCTACATAAGGAGATGTTAGGACAGGTGACCAAAAGCTTGATCAAAGAGGTAGGTTTTAAGGAGCATCTTAAAGGAGGATATTACCAGAAGGGGTCTTTGAGTTCATATTAAAACAGGGGAAAGAAGGGGATTGGGCAGCAGAGCGGGAGAGAGAGAGAGAGAGAGAGAATTCTGAGCTTCCTGAGTGGTACAGAGAGAACACAGCCCCCCTTTCAGGGGCTATTATTCTCTGTAGAATACTCATCATATACTGAATTCAGAAATACATTCCCAGCTATTATTTAATCTCAATATAATGCTCCCACATGTAAGAGGTCAAAAAGCCCACTTAGGGACTGTGAGGTGGCTTGATCACAAAATGGCACCCACCATCGCCAAAATGGCAGCCGCACTTGAACTTGAGGACAAGGACAACCATTAACTATGGAGACGATTGGCGCCCATAATCAATAAAATAATCCCAAATGCTGTTTATGGCTCTGGACCCCTATCCAGGACTAACCAGGAAAATTCCTGCACAACTCATCAAACCACAGTTTACAATTGCAAATTAATTGGTGTTAACTGATAATTAATGTTTCTCATGCTTTGTGTAATCTCTGAGCGCAGCATTTTACTAGCGCGCGCGTGACTTATCCAACCAGCCCGGCTACAGCACTGTTATTTTGGGATAACTGACACTTCACTAACACTGCATATTTTGTTATATTTATAGCAGACAATTAAGATTTCTTTCCCGTATTGTGACAACGTAGCTGTCTCTGCAAATGGCAAATAACTATTAAAAGATGACATTTAGTGCAACATAATACTGAGGATATATTCACTGGATAAAAGAGTATTTTTTTGTTGTCAATAATGCTTTAAATGCGTCAGTACTTGTGACCAAAATACGCTCACAATGCCAGACAATCACAGTTTCAAGGCAACCGGATAATCGTTTAGACAGCCAAAAATGTCTTAATGATAAAAACCAATTTTACTGATTAAGAAATTTATGGAAAAGTTAAGCATAGAATGATACAACTCAGAAGGAGGCCATTCAGCCCATCATGCCTGTGCCAGCTCTTTGAAAGAGCGATCTAATTAGCCTCACTCCCCTGCTCTTTTCCCATAGCCCTGCAAATTTCTCTCTTTCAAGTATTCATCCACTTCGCTTTTGAAAGTTACTATTGAATCTGCTTCCACCGCCCTTTCAGGCAGTGCATTCCAGATCATAACTCGCTGTGTAAAAGAATTCATCCACATTTCCTCCTGGTTCTTTTGCCAATTACCTTAAATCTGTGTCCTCTGGTTACCAACCCTCTTGCCAGTGGAAACAGTTTCTCCCTATCTACTCTTTCAAAACCCTTCATAATTTTGAAAAGCTCTATTAAGTCTCCCTTTAACCTTCTTTGCTCTAAGGAGAAAAATCTCAGCTTTTCTAGTCTCTCCACATAATAGAAGTAAACAGTTTAATCATAGACAGAATTATCCGCCTAGTATTGTGATCCATAGAAACATAGAAGATAGGAGCAGGAGTAGGCCATTCGGCCCCTCGAGCCTGCTCCACCATTTAATGAGATCATGGCTGATCATCCAAATTCAGTACCCTGTCCCTGCTTTCTCCCCATATCCCTTGATCCCTTTAGCCTTAAGAAATATATCTAACTCCTTCTTGAATATATTTAATGAATTGGCCTCAACTGCCTTTTGTGGCAGAGAATTCCACAGGTTCACCACTCTCTGGGTGAAGAAATTCCTCCTCATCTCTGTCCTAAATGGCTTACCCCTTATCTTTAGACTGTGACCCCTGGTTCTGGACTCCCCCGCCATCGGGAACATCCTTCCTGCATCTAGTCTGTCTAGTCCTGATGGAATGCTGGAGTCCATTATTAAGGAAACAGTAACAGAGCATTTGGATAAACATAATTTAATAGGACAGAGTCAGCATGGTTTTACGAAGGGGAAGTCATGTTTGACAAATTTGCTCGAATTCTTTGAGGATGTAACATACAGGGTGGATAAAGGGGAACCAGTGGATGTAGTGTATTTGGACTTCCAAAAGGCATTTGACAAGGTTCCACACAAAAGATTACTGATCAAGATAAAAAATCACAGGATTGGGGGTAATATACTGGCATGGGTGGAAGATTGGCTATCTAACAGAAAACAAAGAGTTGGGATAAATGGTTCGTTCTCGGGCTGGCAATCAGTAACTAGTGGTGTTCCGCAGGGGTCAGTGCTGGGACCCCAACTCTTTACAATCTATATTAACGATTTGGAGGAAGGGACCGAGTGCAACATATCCAAGTTTGCCAATGATACAAAGATGGGAGGGAAAGCAGTGAGTGAGGAGGACATAAAAAACCTGCAAAAGGACATAGACAGGCTAAGTGAGTGGGCAGAGATTTGGCAGATGCAATATAATGTTGGAAAGTGTGAGGTTATGCACTTTGGCAGAAAAAATCAAAGAGCAAGTTATTATCTAAATGGAGAGAAACTGCAAAGTGCTACAGTACAAAGGGATCTGGGGGTCCTGGTGCATGAAACACAAAAAGTTAGTATGCAGGTGCAGCAGGTGATCAGGAAGGCCAATGGAATCTTGGCTTTTATTGCAAGGGGGATGGAATATAAAAACAGGGAAGTCTTGCTGCAGTTATACAGGGTATTGGTGAGGCCACACCTGGAATACTGCGTGCAGTTTTGGTTTCCATATTTAAGAAAAGATATACTTGCTCTCGAGACGGTTCAGAGAAGGTTCACTCGGTTGATTCCAGAGATGAGGGGGTTGACATATGAGGAAAGGTTGAGTAGGTTGGGACTCTACTCATTGGAGTTCAGAAGAATGAGAGGCGATCTTATCGAAACATATAAGATTGTGAGGGGGCTTGATCGGGTGGATGCAGTGAGGATGTTTCCACTGATTGGTGAGACTAGAACTAGGAGGCATAATCTTAGAATAAGGGGCTGCCCTTTCAAAACTGAGATGAGGAGAAACTTCTTCACTCAGAGGGTAGTAAATCTATGGAATTTGCTACCCCAGAGAGCTGTGGAAGCTGCGACATTAAATAAATTTTAAATGGAGATAGAAATTTTCCTAGCAGATAAGGGAATTAGGGGTTACGGGGAGCGGGCAGGGAAGTGGACGTGAGTCTAGATTCAGATCAGCCATGATCCTATTGAATGGCGGAGCAGGCCCGAGGGGCCGTATGGCCAACTCCTGCTCCTATTTCTTATGTTCTTATGTTCTTATTTTATAAGTTTCAATGAGATCCCCTCTCATTCTTCTAAACTCCTGCAAATATAAGCCCAATCGACCCAATCTCTCCTCATACGTCATTCCTGCCATCCCAGGTATCAGTCTGGTGAATCTTCGCTGCACTCTCTCCATGGCAAGAACATCCTTCCTCAGAAATGGCGACCAAAACTGCACACAATACTCAAGGTGTGGTCTCACCAAGGCCCTGCACAACTGCAGCAAGACATCCTTGCTCCTGCACTCGAATCCTCTCGCTATGAAGGCCAACATACCATTTGCCTTCTTAACTGCCTGCTGTACCTGCATGCTTACCTTCAGCGACTGGTGCACAAGGACACCCAAGTCTCGTTGCACTTCCCCTTCTCTCAATCTATTGCCGTTCAGATAATAATCTGCCTTCCTGTTTTTGCCACCAAAATGGATAACCTCGCATTTATCCACATTATTCTGCATCTGCCATGCATCTGCCCAATCATCCAACCTGTCTAAATCAGACTGGAGTTTCTCGGCATCCTCCTCACAGCACACGCGCCCACCCAGCATTGTGTCGCCTGCAAACTTGGAGATATTACATCTAGTTCCCTCATCTAGATCATTAATATATATTGTGAATAGCTGGGGTCCTAGCACCGATCCCTGCGGTACCCCACTAGTCACTGCCTGCCACTCAGAAAAAGACCCGTTTATTCCAACTCTTTGCTTCCTGTCTGCCAACCAGTTCTCTATCCAAGTCAGTACCTTACCCCCAATCCCATGTGCTTTAACTTTACACGTTAATCTCTTATGCGGGACCTTATCGAAAGCCTTCTGAAAGTCCAAATACACCATCCACTGGTTCTCCCTTATCTATTCTACCAGTTACATCCTCAAAAAATTCCAGTAGATTAGTCAAGCATGATTTACCTTTTGTAAATCCATGTTGACTTTGTCCGATCCTGTCACTGTTTTCCAAGTGCTCTGCTATTACATCTTTTATAATGGACTCTAGCATTTTCCCACTACCGATGTCAGGCTTACCGGTCTGTAATTCCCCGTTTTCTCTCTACCACCTTTTTTGAATAGTGGGGTTACATTAGCTACCCGCCAATCCATGGGTACTGTTCCAGATTCCATTGAATGTTGGAAGATGGCCAGCAATGCATCTACTATTTCTAGGGCCACTTCCTTAAGTACCCTAGGATGTAGATTATCAGGCCCTGGGGATTTATCAGCCTTCAATCCCATCAATTTCCCTAACACCATTTCCCTACAAATACTGATTTCATTCAGTTCCTCCTTCTCATCAGACCCTATGTTCCCCGACATCTCTGGGAGGTAATTTGTGTCCTCCTTTGTGAAGACAGAACCAAAGTATGTATTTAATTGGTCAGCCATTTCTTTGTTCCCCATTATAAATTCCCCTGATTCTGACTGCAAGGGACCTACGCTTGACTTCACCAATCTTTTTCTCTTCACATATCTATAGAAGCTTTTACAGTCAGTTTTATGTTCCCTGCAAGCTTACTCTCATACTCTATTTCCCCCCCTCTTAATTAATCCTTTTGTCCTCCTTTGCTGAATCCTATACTGCTCCCAATCCTCAGGTTTGCTGCTTTTTCTGGCCAATTTATATGTCCTCTCCTTTGCTGAATCCTATACTGCTCCCAATCCTCAGGTTTGCTGCTTTTTCTGGCCAATTTATATGTCCTCTCCTTGGATCTTATGCTATGCCTAATTTCCCTTGTTAGTCACAGTTGAGTCACCTTCTTTGTTTTATTTTTATGCCAAACAGGGATGAACAAATTCTGTAGTTCATCCATGCGATCTTTAAATGTTTGCCATTGCCTATCCACCGTCAACCCTTTAAGTAATGTTCCCCAATCCATCCTAGCCAATTCGCGCCTCATACCATCGTAGTTTCCTTTATTTAAATTCAGGACCCTAGTGTCTGAGTCAAATACTTCACTCTCCATCTTAATGAAGAATTCTATCATGTTATATTCGCTTCGCCCCAAGGGGCCTCGCACAACAAGATTGCTAATTAATCCTTTCTCATTACATAATACCCAGTCTAAGATGGTTCCTTGACATATTGTTCCAGGAAACCATCCCGTATACACTCCAGGAATTCCTTCTCCACAGTATTGATACTAATTTGGTTAGCCCAATCTATATGTAGATTAAAGTCACCCATGATAACTGCTGTGCCCTTACTGCACGCGTCTCTAATTTCCCATTTAATGTCATCCCCAACCTCAGCATTACTGTTTGGGGGTCTGTATACAACTCCCACTAAAGTTTTCTGCCCCTTGGTATTTCTCAGCTCTACCCATACAGATTCCACATCATCAGAGCTAATATCCTTCCTTACTATTGTGTTAATCTCCTCTTTAACCAGCAATGCTACCCCACCTCCTTTACCTTTTTGCCTGTCTTTCCTGAATATTGAATACCCCTGGATGTTGAATTCCCAGCCTTGGTCACCCTGGAGCCATGTCTCCGTAATCCCAATTATATCATATCTGTTTACATCTATTTGTGCAGCTAATTCATTCACCTTATTACGAATGCTCCTCGCATTAAGACACAAAGCCTTCAGGCTTGTTTTTTTAACACTCTTAGACCTTTTAGAATTATTATTTACTGTGGCCATGTTTGATTTAAACCTTTGATTTCTCTGACTGCCACTTTTGCTTTTCTCCTTCCTGTCTTTTGCTTCTATCCTGTGTTGAGAAACTGGTGGGCTTCTTCAGTGTCTAGGCCTCCTCTGAGAGGCATTTTGGGAAGGATGGCTTTACTTTTGTGACATGACCCTCTCTAGCTGCCTAACAATCTTCTCACATTATGGATGCTCCAATTGAATAGATTCCTGCAATAGCTTCTTCAGGCCTGCAGATATATCCTTCACAGAGTAACACGTCATTACATCTACTAACAGAGAACATTTAAAGGAATCGACAGAGGGAGCTGGGGAAGGAAAAGACAAAGAATGACAGAGTGAGGAAGAAAGAGAGGGACACACTCTGCATCCTGTGCCGTGGCTGGTCCGGGACTACTCAATAGGAAAGAGTAGAAACAGCTATACTCTGGAAAGAAAGGAAAGAAAGGAAAAAAAGAAAGAGAGAAAGAGAGAAAGAAAGGAAGGAAGATAGAAAGACAGACAGACGCTGCGCTTGTATAGAGCATGCTCACAGTCTCAGGCATATTACAAACAATGAATTACTTTTTTCAAGTTCAGTCACTGCCATTATGTAGGCAAATATGGCAGCTGATTGGTGCATGGGTGCTTGAGTGGGAAGGGTAGGAGGCCCTGGAATTCCTTGGAACGTGATCCCAGTGGTTATTCCGGGATTGTGCCTGCCCTGCAAGAGTGTGCGAGGTCAGCAGTAGAGCACTTCATTTACCTGGCACAGGTTGGGTGCAAATATTAGTTTGGGCACACCTTTGACACCCGCCTGCCCATGACTGCCGGAAACTGAGGCGCCCACCCAAGCTTGAGAGAGGGCAGTTGTCCAGACCCAACCTCCCTCCCCCAGCGAGAGCCAGTTGGAAGAGGAACTGAAACTTGTAGAGGTCCTTCCGGTTAGTGACTTCAAAATCCCCGTCACGCCACTGCTGACAAAGATCTGCTTTAGGTCGGTGTGACAGAAGCAGATACAGAGCAGCACACCTGTCCCCGGAGATGGTGCACCTGCAGCACATTCAGGTGTGAGAAGGCATCGCAGGAACTTGCTGCAAAATATTTACTTCTGGACAGTCAGGTGCAGGGACATCATGTCAGGGAAAGTGTCAACATGGGTTGTTTACCTAAGCTCTGAGCACAGTGAACCTTCAGTCAAGTATCCATTCCATGTAGATGTGCTTAGTGATAGAGAAACAGGGGGAGAGAGAGGAAGACAGAAGGAGGGACATCGGCAGTGATTTTCACCTTCACCACTTGGGGGCAGTAATCTGGCAGAGCCGATCACCCGCCCGTTATAGAACCTGGACAATTTTCATTTCCATGTCATGGTGAGAGGGTCGCGGTTCGGAATTCATCTGCCATTTTGTCCGTGAAAAAGACTTGGACATTAGACAATTTGATATGTGTTTTGGGCAGAGATTTGTCTGAAAGGCGGTATGTTTTTCCCAGACAGCCCCACGCTGGGTTGGCCATCCATAGGCAGGTGAGAGGCGATTTAAAGGTGGGTTGCTCCTCTTATCTTGTCTGACCTGGTAAGGTCATTAAAGTTTTTGCAGTGTTGGGCGGCCATTGCCAAATGTTGGAGTTAGCACCACTTGCCCTGGCCGCTTCCATCCACTGACCCACTGTGACTCTTCTCGGGACACTCCTTCTATCCATTACAGAGAGGGCTTGACCTCCTGGACCAGCACTTCAACATCAGCTTCTGCACAGGGGGTGTGGGGGAGATCCTCTACCCTGCTACAGTCCTCTCCAGCATCCTCCAATAAAAAGATGTGTTTCCTTCATAGGCAAAGCAAACTTTTGTGTGGCGATCCCTTTGGTTGCAGTGCGCCAGTTCCTATCCCCAAATGGATGAACTCCCAAAGACAGACACATTGTACCTGCCCAAATTACACAAATCACAATTGTAATGTATGTACCTTTAAGGGGGAAACTACTTTTTACAGCTCATGTATACTGTAGTACTGGCAGTGACCACACCTGTATATAGCACTGAGTAGTAATCTGTACAGTTCAGTTCCAGAGTGAGCCATGTTGAGTAAACACCTGTTGTACCGTTCTCCTGCAGTCTTGTGTCTTACTACTGACGGACACAACAACAATGACCCTAAAATGATAGTGGGGTCAGCACTCGGACCGTCAGGCAGGTGGAGGTCCCACCCCATCACTTTTCTGGCAGCCTTGCAGACAATCCAGGCTTGTGAGACTAACATGGAGGTAGAGATCCGATCCTCTCTAACGAGTCGACACTGCCCACATTTGTGCTCATCTCTCCCTCAATTCCCTCTTCAAGCCCCTTCAGTCTGGCTTTTACCCCCACCCCCCACACAGCATTGAGGCAGCTCTGGCCAATGTCACCAAGCACATCCCTTTGTCGCTACAATCATAGTGCACTATTCCAGCTTGTCCTCCTTGACCTCTCTGTGGCACATTAGGCATGATTAAGCACTCTATTCTACTGCTCCATGATCCAACTCTACAGGACTGCCCTTCCCCTGCCTGTCCCAGCACAGTACCGGTGATGACTTCTCCTCCAGAGTCCCCCAGCATTCCTCCCTTAATCGCCTTGGTTTCCTCATTTACATGTCAATTTTCAGATATATGCGAGCGACACCCACTTCTCCTTCTCCGCACTATCATCAACTACAAGACCAACTTGGCGTTGTCAGGCTTGTTGTCCAACAACAAGTCATAGTCGATGTAGAACCTCCAATTGAACGGATTTTAAATACCTTTTAAGAGAGTGATTGAACTATAGGCCCCAGGAGCCTGACTGACTTATAGTTATTGGTTACAGTGACTCCAAATTTTGAGATAGCCTTGGGTTAGTGTAACCTGCTGAAGTGATGAGGACAAAATAAAGATTTGCATTTATATAGCGCCTTCCATGACCACAGGACGCCCCAAAGCGCTTTACAGCCAATGAAGTACTTTTGAAGTGGAGTCACTGTTGTAATGTGGGAAACGCGGCAGCCAATTTGCGCACAGCAAGGTCCCACGAGCAGCAGTGACCAGATAATCTATTTTAGTGATTTTAGTGATTACAGATTTAAGGTAATTGGTAAGGTAAAAGAACCAGAGGTGACATGAGTGAAAAAAAAATTATACATCGAGTTGTTATGATCTGGAATGCGCTGCCTGAAAGGAGGGATGGAAGCAGATTCAATAATAACTTTCAAAAGGGAATTGGATAAATACTTGAAGTGGAAAAATTTGCAAGGCTATGGGGAAAGAGCGGGGAAGTGGGACTAATTGCATAGCTCTACCAAAGATCTGACACAGGCACGATGGGCCGAATGGCCTCCTTCTGCGCTGTATCTTTCTATGATTCTATGATGGTTGAGGGATAAATATCGGCCAGGACACTGGGGAGAGCTTCTCGGCTCTTCTTCGAAATAGTGCCGTGGGATCTTTTATCTCCACCTACGAGGGCAGACGGGGGTTCGGTTTTACAAAAGCATAGCAGCAAACTACACACAACAGGCAGGCAGTCTCATCCGCTAAGACAGTGTTTGCTAGTCTCTCTCTCTCTCCCCAGTGGGTATTTCAGAACAGATTAAACAAGACAACATGTCCAATTTGATGAATCGAACGTTCGCAGGAGAAATGTCAACAGTCACGGGGTTGTGCTTAGCCCATTGGATGTTCAAATCACAGATAGTACCTGGAGGCAGGGTTCACGCAGCACAGGGACCAGGCCAGAAACACCTCATCCTCAAATACTCATCTCTGTTTGCTCAATAAGTAGGCTGAAGATTTGGTCTCATTCTTCAGTCAAGAATGTGATACATTTGATTCCCAAATGGTTGATCAGTGTTTTTTATGTGAAGTTTTATTGTATTTATCCCGATAAGGGATGTCAGTACTGAGCTGGAAGTCATTCTCTAATATCACCCAGTCGAGCACAAAGCCCCAAATACATCCAGGTAACAAAATAGAAAATGTACCATCAGCAATAGTTTTACAAGATTGCTCCTCCCGCCGCACCATGACAGCTCCGTTGCTGAATGTGCCATATGGTGTGGTACTGAACCATTCTGCAAATTCAAGTTCCTCAGCCCTGCAACATGAGGAGCTGGATTAACATCAACAACAACTTACATTTGTATCACGCCTTTAATGTAATAAAACGTCCCAAGGCGCTTCACAGGACTGCTATTTCAAAAATGTTTTAACAGTGCGCCATATAAGGAGAAATTAGGCCAGGTGACCAAACGCTTGGTCAAAGAGGTAGGTTTTAAGGAGTG
Source organism: Somniosus microcephalus (assembly GCF_052327205.1). Classification (NCBI taxonomy): domain Eukaryota; kingdom Metazoa; phylum Chordata; class Chondrichthyes; order Squaliformes; family Somniosidae; genus Somniosus; species Somniosus microcephalus. The sequence continues at coordinate 54,423,464 of NC_141009.1, forward strand.
TCTTAAAGGAGGAAAGGGAAGTGGAGAGGTGGAGAGATTTAGGGAGGGAATTGAAGAGCTTAGGACCTAAGCAGCTAAAGGCATGACCGCCAATGGTGGAGCAATTAAAATCAGGAATGTTCAAAAGAGCATAACAGGCGGAGTGCAGAGATCTAGGGGGATTATAGGGCTGGAGGAGGTTACGGAGATAGGGAGGGGTGAGGCATTGAAAACAAGGGTGAGAATTTTAAAATCGAGCATTGCTTAACTGGGAGCCAGTGTAGGTCAGTGAGCACAGGGGTGATGGGTGAGCGGGACTTGCTGCGAGTTAAGAGAAGGGTGGCAGAGTTTTCGATGACCTCAAGTTTATGGAGGGTAGAACTAAGGAGGCCGGCCAAAAGTGCATTGGAATAGTCAAGCCTAGAGGTAATAAAGGCATGGATAAGGGTTTCAGCAGCAGATAAGTTGAGGCAGGGACAGAGTCGGGCGATGTTATGAAGGTGGAAATGGGCGGTCTTAGCGATGGAACGGATATGAGTTAGGAAGCTCAATTCATGATCAAGGTTGTGAACAGACTTGGTCAGACTCAGACAGTTGCCAGGGAGAGGGATTGAATTGGTGGCAAAGGAATGGAATTTATGGCGTGCACCGAAGACAATGGCTTCGGCCTTCCCGATATTTAACTGTAGGAAGCTTCCACTCATCCAGTGCTGGATGTCGGACAAGCAGTTTGACAGTATAGAGACGGTGGAGGGTTCGAAATAGGTGGAGCAATGGTAGAGCTGGGTATCATTAGCGCACATGTAAAAACTCATGCTGTGTCGCTGGAAGATGTCACCGAGGGCCAGCATGTAGATGAGAAATAGGAAGGGGCCAAGGATAGATCCTTGGGGGACACCAGAGGAGCGGGAAGAGAAGCCATTGCAGGTGATTCTATGGTGACGGCTGGATAGATAGGAATGGAACCAGGCGAGTGCAGTCACACCCAGCTGGACAACAGTGGAGAGGCCGTTGGAGCAGAATTTTATGGACAACCGTGTCAAAAGCTGCAGACAGGTCCAGGAGGATGAGAAAGGATAGATTACCTTTGTCGCAGTCAATTAGGATGTCATTTGTGACCTTGGTGAGAGCAGTTTCAGTGCTGTGGTGGGGGTGGAATCCTGATTGGGGGGATTCAAACAAGGAGTTCTGGGAAAGATGGGCACGGATTTTGGAGGCGACAACACGTTCAAGAACTTTGGAGAGGAAAGGGAGGTTGGAGATGGGGCGGTAGTTTTCAAGGAGGAAGGGGTCATGTGTTGGTTTTTTGAGGAGAGGGGTGATGACGGCAGATTTCAAGGAGAGGGCGACAGTACCTGAGGAGAGAGAACCGTTAACAATATCAGCTAACATGGGAGCCTGAAAGGGAAGTTCGGTGGTCAGCAGTTTAGTAGGGATAGGGTCGAGAGAGCAGGAGGTCGGTCTCGTTGATAAGATGAGCTTTGAAAGGGCAAGAGGGGAGATAGGAGAGAAGATAGAGAAATATGCAAATTTAGGGTTAGGGCAGGGGGAAAACGGAGAGGAAGTAAAGCCCGGTGGGCTAGGGGAAGGGAAGGAAGTAGCAGAAGCAGTTGAACGGATGTTCTCGGTCTTTTTAACAAAGATATCCGTGCGCTTCATCAGTAGAGATACAGTCAGTAACACAGGGTGCTGGGGGGAAGGGTTACTGAGTGACAGTGAGAGAGCTGGATTAACATTAGTAGAGATACAATCAGTAAAACAGGGTGTTGGCGGGAGGGGTTACTGAGTGATAGTGTGAGGTAGCTGGATTAACATCAGTAGAGATACAGTCAGTAACACAGGGCGCTGGGAGAGGGGTTACTGAGTGACAGTGTGAGGGAGCTGGATTAACATCAGTAGAGATACAGTCAGTAACACAGAGCGCTGGAGGGAGAGGTTACTGAGTGACAGTGTGAGGGAGCTGGATTAACATCAGTAGAGATACAGTCAGTAACACAGGGCGCTAGGGGGAGGGGTTACTGAGTGACAGTGTGAGGGAGCTGGATTAACATCAGTAGAGATACAGTCAGTAACACAGGGCGCTGGGGGAGAGGGGTTACTGAGTGACAGTGTGAGGGAGCTGGATTAACAGCAGTAGAGATACAGTCAGTAACACAGGGCGCTGGGGGAGAGGGGTTACTGAGTGACAGTGTGAGGGAGCTGGATTAACATCAGTAGAGATACAGTCAGTAACACAGGGCGCTAGGGGGAGGGGTTACTGAGCGACAGTGTGAGGGAGCTGGATTAACATCAATAGAGATACAGTCAGTAACACAGGGCGCTGGGGGGAGGGGTTACTGAGTGACAGTGTGAGGGAGCTGGATTAACATCAGTAGAGATACAGTCAGTAACACAGGGTGCTGGGGGAGGGGTTACTGAGTGACAGTGTGAGGGAGCTGGATTAACATCAGTAGAGATACAGTCAGTAACACAGGGCGCTGGGGGAGAGGGGTTACTGTGTGACAGTGTGAGGGAGCTGGATTAACATCAGTAGAGATACAGTCAGTAACACAGGGCGCTGGGGGAGAGGGGTTACTGAGTGACAGTGTGAGGGAGCTGGATTAACATCAGTAGAGATACAGTCAGTAACACAGGGCGCTGGGGGAGGGGTTACTAAGTGACAGTGTGAGGGAGCTGGATTAACATTGGTAGAGATACAGTCAGTGACACAGGGCGCTGGGGGAGAGGGTTACTGAGTGACAACGTGAGGGAGCTGGATTAACATCATTAGAGATACAGTCAGTAACACAGGGCGCTGGGGGGAAAGGGGTTACTGAGTGACAGTGTGAGGGAGCTGGATTAACATCAGTAGAGATACAGTCAGTAACACAGGGCGCTGGGGGAGAGGGTTACTGAGTGACAGTGTGAGGGAGCTGGATTAACATCATTAGAGATACAGTCAGTAACACAGGGCGCTGGGGGGAAAGGGGTTACTGAGTGACAGTGTGAGGGAGCTGGATTAACATCAGTAGAGATACAGTCAGTAACACAGGGCGCTGGGGTAGAGGGGTTACTGAGTGACAGTGTGAGGGAGCTGGATTAACATCAGTAGAGATCAGTCAGTAACACAGGGCGCTGGGGGAGTGTGGTTACTGAGTGACAGTGTGAGGGAGCTGGATTAACATCAGTAGAGATACAGTCAGTAACACAGGGCGCTGGGGGGAGGGGTTACTGAGTGACAGTGTGAGGGAGCTGGATTAACATCAGTAGAGATACAGTCAGTAACACAGGGTGCTGGGGGAGAGGGGTTACTGAGTGACAGTGTGATGGAGCTGGATTAACATCAGTAGAGATACAGTCAGTAACACAGGGCGCTGGGGGAGTGTGGTTACTGAGTGACAGTGTGAGGGAGCTGGATTAACATCAGTAGAGATCAGTCAGTAACACAAGGCGCTGGGGGAGTGTGGTTACTGAGTGACAGTGTGAGGGAGCTGGATTAACATCAGTAGAGATACAGTCAGTAACACAGGGCGCTGGGGGAGAGGGGTTACTGAGTGACAGTGTGAGGGAGCTGGATTAACATCAGTCGAGATACAGTCAGTAACACAGGGCGCTGGGGGAGTGTGGTTACTGAGTGACAGTGTGAGGGAGCTGGATTAACATCAGTAGAGATACAGTCAGTAACACAGGGCGCTGGGGGGAGGGGTTACTGAGTGACAGTGTGAGGGAGTGATGTGCCTCAATTATTCCGAGACTCGAAGTTAGCAGAACAAAAGTAAGGCTTTTATTAACTCAGAACATAACACGTAAAATAGAGAGATGTCTACCTTCAGGAGGCTGATGCCCGACTGAAGTTAGATTAGAAAGGAGCCAGGTATGGGCGGAGCCCTGCACACAACCAGTTCCAGCACATTCCAATACATAATACATGAGGACTGGGGGAAGGGAAAAGACACAGAAAGCAGGCAGTTACAAGACACAGAAAACAGGCAGTGATGAATGGAATATATTTCATCACATTCACCCCTTCTATAGATTTCGTCTGTTCGGGGGTTTGATAGTCCTCTGCGACCGACCTGGCTGTTGTGGTGCCGCGGGTGTCGGCTGGGTGTCCCCGGTAGCCTCCTGGGTCTCTGCCGGGGGTGCCGCCGGGGTTGTTGAAGGGGTAGTTGGTGGGGGTGCCGTTGGTCGATGTTCTTCCGGGGGTGATGAAAGAATACTGGGTGGGTAAGGGTTGCTGTGATCGTCGTCGCTGCTATTGCCGTGGTTGTTGTCGATGCCGGCTGGGGCGACGTCTTTTATGGACACGGTGTCCTCCCTTCCGTCGGCGTGCCGGACATATGCGTATTGGGGGTTGGCGTGGAGTAGGTGTACTGGCTCCACGAGAGGGTCCGTCTTGTGGCCCCTCACATGCCTTCGCACGAGTACCGGACCTGGGGTGGAGAGCCATGACGGCATGGATACGCCTGAGGTGGATTTCCGAGGAAAGACAAACATTCGTTCATGAGGCGTGGCATTAGTGGCCGTACACAATAGCGACCGTATCGAATGGAGCACATCCGAGAGGACTTCCTGCCAGCGGGAGATAGGGAGGCCCTTGGTCCTTAGAGCTAGAGTGACTGCTTTCCACACTGTCCCGTTCTCTTGCTCCACCTGGCCGTTACCCCGGGGGTTGTAGCTGGTGGTACGGCTCGTGGCGATCCCCTTGGACAGCATGTACTGGCGTAGCTCTTCACTCATGAAGGACGCCCCCCTATCCGTGTGGATATAGCTCGGCATACCGAACAGGCAGAACAGGCTGTTGAGGCATTTAATGACCGTGGCGCTGGTCATGTCTGGGCAGGGGAAGGCGAATGGGAAACGGGAGTATTCGTCCACAATGTTCAGGAAGTAAACATTGCGGTCGACGGACGGGAGGGGGCCTTTGAAATCTAAGCTGAGCCGCTCGAAGGGCCGTGTAGCTTTGATTAAGTGGGCTCTATCTGGGCGGTAGAACCGAGGCTTGCACTCAGCGCAAGTGCGGCAGTTCCTGGTCAGAGACCGAACTTCCTCAATCGAGTAGGGTAAGTTACGGAACTTTATGAAGTGGAACAGCCGCGTGACCCCTGGGTGGCAGAGGTCGTTGTGGAGGGTCTGTAGCCGATCCTCGGTGGCGCTGGCACACATCCCTCGTGAGAGGGCGTCAGGGGATTCGCTAAGGGCCCCTGGCCGGTAAATGATGTCGTACTCGAAAGTGGAGAGCTCGATCCGCCACCTAAGAATCTTATCATTTTTAATCTTCCCCCTCTGTTTATTGTTGAACATAAACGCTACCGATCGCTGGTCGGTAAGTAGGGTGAAGCGTTTGCCGGCTAGGTAGTGGTGCCAGTGGCGCACTGCCTCCACGATGGCTTGGGCCTCCTTTTCCACGGAGGAGTGTCTGATCTCGGGGCCTTGGAGGGTCCTCGAGAAGAAAGCTACGGGCCGCCCCGCCTGGTTGAGGGTGGCCGCCAAGGCGAAGTCGGACGCATCACTTTCCACTTGAAATGGAGTGTTCTCGTCCACTGCCTGTAGCGTGGCCCGCTCAATATCCTGCTTAATGCTTTTGAAGGCGGCGTGGGCCTCAGCAGAGAGCGGAAAAGAGGATGCTTTCAAGAGGGGGCGGGCTTTGTCGGAGTAGTTGGGGACCCATTGGGAATAGTAAGAAAATAACCCCAGGCACCTTTTCAGGGCTTTGGGAGTGTTGGGCAGGGGCAGCTCCTGTAGGGGGCGCAATCGGTCGGGGTCTGGTCCGATTTCCCCATTCTCCACCACGCTGCCCAGTATGCAGAGGCGCGTGGTGTTGAAAACGCACTTGTCCTCGTTATAGGTGAGGTTGAGTTTTTGTGCGGTTTTCAGGAACCTCTCGAGGTTCGAGTCGTGATCCTGCTGGTTGTGACCGCAGATGGTGACGTTGTCGAGGTAGGGGAAGGTTGCCTGCAAGTGGTGGTCATCGACCATGCGATCCATCTCCCTCTGAAAGACCGAGACCCCGTTCGTCACCCCAAAGGGGACTCTGAGGAATTGGTAGAGGCGTCCGTTCGCCTCGAAGGCGGTGTACGGGCAGTCCTCTGGTCTGATAGGGAGCTGGTGGTACGCTGACTTGAGGTCGATGGTGGAGAACACCCGGTATTGGGCGATTTGGTTCACCATTTCTGATATGCGGGGTAGCGGGTAGGCGTCTAGTAGGGTGTACCTGTTGATCGTTTGACTATAGTCGATCACCATCCGTTTCTTCTCGCTACCCCTTACCACTACCACTTGGGCGCGCCACGGGCTGTTGCTGTGTTCAATAATGCGCTCTTTCAGGAGCCTGTCTACCTCGGTCGCGATAAACCGCCTGTCCTCCCAGCTGTACCTCCTGCTTTTGGTCGCTATTGGCCGGCAGTTAGGGGTAAGGTTTGCGAATAGCGAAGGCGGCTTTACCTTCAGGGTAGCCAGACCGCACACTGTGAGGGGCGGCTGGGACCCACCGTACTTGAGCGTGATGCTTTGGTGGTTGCACTGGAAATCCAAACCCAAGATCACGCTCGCACATAGATTCTTCATGATTAATACTTTAAAATTATCATACACAGTTCCGTTAACGCACAATTGTACCGTGCAGTAACCCAGAATGGCCGATGTCTGGGTTTTATCGGCCATAGAGATGGTACCCTGAGCAGGGACCACCTTTAGGGAGAGTTGTTGTGCCAGTTCAGGGTGGATAAAACTCTCCGTGCTTCCACTGTCAATTAAGCATTTAACCCGGCACCCATTTACCTCGATGTCCACCATTGATTTGGATAGCGGATGCGGCCTGGTCTGGTCCACTGTGACCGATGCCACTGTAGGGCCCTGATCGAGACAAGATGGCGTCCACGCTGTCTGCTCATAAGATGGCGGACCCCACGAGGTCAGGCAAGATGGCGTCCAAGATGGCCGCTCCCATGGCGCACACGCGGCGGTGGCGGGTTTTCCGGCGGTTGGTTTTCCGGCGGGGTTCCCTCTGCACACCTTCCCGAAGTGCCCCTTCTTACCGCACTTAAAGCAGGTGGTGCCTTTCGCCGGGCACAGGTTTCTGGTGTGCTTTGGCTGCCCGCAGAAGTAGCAGTTGGGTCCTTGACGCGTCGCGGCTGTCGTAGGGCTTCTGGGGGGAGAGCTGGGCCCCGCCGGTGTCGGGCTGCCGGGCGGGGAAGATGCCTTCCAAGATGGCGGCGCCCTCGGCGCACACGTGGCGGCGTGGGTGGCGCGGGCTGAAGAGTAGGCGTCCGAGTTTCTCTGGGCCATCTCCAGGGACCGCGCGGTGTCCACAGCCTGTTTCAGGTCCAACTCCATTTTTTCCAGCAGTCTTTGCCGGATGTGAGTGGAGCTGAGGCCTGTGATAAAGGCATCGCGAACAAGCTCGTTGGTGTACACTGCGGCTTTTACATCTCGGCACTTACAGTCCTTGCCAAGCTTTTTCAGGATGCTTAGGAACTCCTCCACCGATTCCCCAGGTCGCTGTGCGCGAGTAGCGAGTAGATGCCTAGCATACACCTCATTCGTAGGCTGCTGGTAATGCGCCTTTAAGGTGTTGCAGGCGGCCAGGTACGTATCGGCGTCTTGGATGAGGGGGTAAACCCGGTGGTTTACCCAATTCCGTAGCATTCCGAGTCTCATCTTCGCAGTGTCCGTAGCGTCTTTGACGGCTGCGGAATTGTCCAGGAAGAATTCCATACAGTCAAACCAGTGTCTGAAGCGTGCTGATGCGTCCGGAGCATGTTGATCCAAATCCAAACGTTCGGGTTTCAGGAGTTGATCCATAGTGTTGAAAATTGAGTTAATAAAATTGATGTGCCTCAATTATTCCGAGACTCGAAGTTAGCAGAACAAAAGTAAGGCTTTTATTAACTCAGAACATAACACGTAAAATAGAGAGATGTCTACCTTCAGGAGGCTGATGCCCGACTGAAGTTAGATTACAAAGGAGCCAGGTATGGGCGGAGCCCTGCACACAACCAGTTCCAGCACATTCCAATACATAATACATGAGGACTGGGGGAAGGGAAAAGACACAGAAAGCAGGCAGTTACAAGACACAGAAAACAGGCAGTGATGAATGGAATATATTTCATCACAGAGAGCTGGATTACCATCAATAGAGATACAGTCAGTAACACAGGGTGCTGGGGGAGAGGGGTTACTGAGTGACAGTGTGAGGGAGCTGGATTAACATCAGTAGAGATACAGTCAGTAACACAGGGCACTGGGGGAGGGGTTACTGAGTGACAGTGTGAGGGAGCTGGAGTAACATTGGTAGAGATACAGTCAGTAACACAGGGCGCTTGGGGAGAGGGTTACTGAGTGACAATGTGAGGGAGCTGGATTAACATCATTAGAGATACAGTCAGTAACACAGGGCGCTAGGGGGAGTGGTTACTGAGTGACAGTGTGAGGGAGCTGGGTTAACATCAGTAGAGATACAGTCAGTAACACAGGGCGCTGGGGGGAGGGGTTACTGAGTGACAGTGTGAGGGAGCTGGATTAACATCAGTAGAGATGCAGCCATTAATAGCATCAGTGAAATTTAAACAAATCCCCAATTATAACATTTCCAAAGGAAGCTCCCCTTCTTCACTAATAAAGAGAATCTAAAATGTGACTCCCCTTCGAACTTGCAGGTGAGGGAGGGGTGACTGCCCTTGACACAAGTGCTGAATGGATCCTATAAAGGAATGTAAAGACCCCTGAATGCCACAGTCACAGAGTCGTGAGTCTGGTTATATTTAATCATGTGACCTAAGCATCATCTGTTCATTGCTAAAATTAACATTGGGGAAAAAGTATTCACTCACGGAAATTAATTTACGAAGCTGTAGCCTAAAATTAACTGCAGGCCCAGAAACTCATGCCTGCTCTGTTGAAGGTGTTTTATTTATAATTCTCCAAGGACTGATTTGAATTTTCTGTTTATAATATCCTCACATCCTGCTGCTGTTTTTTTTACCTTTTTTTTTAATGAATTTTTGCCCTATTTAAAGTGAGAAATATTTATCTTGGGGAAGGTATATTTTTAATTTGTGTGCACCCACTGTCAGCATTGAGCAACCTCTGACCATGTACACCACGGGTTAGATACAGGTTAAAGATCCATCCACACTGCTCTATCAAGGACTCCCAGGTCATGATTAGCATGGGTTAGATGTGGGGATACAGTTCCACTAACAGATCCAATAAAGAATTAAGGAGGAATGTCTTTACACAGAGAGTGGTGATAATGTAGAACTAGCTGCTACATGGAAGAGTTGAAGCATATAGCATTGCCACATTTATGGAGAGTCTTGATGAGTACATGACGGAGAAGGGAATAGAGGGAAATGGGAGGAGGCTCATTTGGAGTGTAAATGTCGGCATAGACCTTAACGGCCTGTTTCTGTGTAGTAGATTTTTTGTAATCTATGATTTGCCAACATAAGCACTCCCAAATCAGCATGAGTTGAATACGGAGTAAAGCTCCCTCTACACTGTCCCATCAAATACTCCCAGGTCAGATACAGAATGGGTTAGAGGTAGAGTAAAGCTCCCTCTACACTGTCCCATCAAACACTCCCAGGTCAGATACAGAATGGGTTAGAGGTAGAGTAAAGCTCTCTCTACACTGTCCCATCAAATACTCCCAGGTCAGATACAGAATGGGTTAGAGGTAGAGTAAAGCTCTCTCTACACTGTCCCATCAAATACTCCCAGGTCAGGTACAGAATGGGTTACAGGCAGAGTGAAGGACCATTTACACTGTCCCATCAAACACTCCCAGGTCAGATACAGAATGGGTTAGAGGTAGAGTAAAGCTCTCTCTACACTGTCCCATCAAATACTCCCAGGTCAGATACAGAATGGGTTAGAGGTAGAGTAAAGCTCCCTCTACACTGTCCCATCAAATACTCCCAGGTCAGGTACAGAATGGGTTACAGGCAGAGTGAAGGACCATTTACACTGTCCCATCAAACACTCCCAGGTCAGGTACAGAATGGGTTAGAGGTGGAGTAAAGCTCCCTCTACACTGTCCCATCAAAAGTTCCCAGATCAGGTACAGCATGGGTTAGATAGAGAGAAACATAGAAACATAGAAGATAGGAGCAGGAGTAGGCCATTCAGCCCCTCGAGTCTGTTCCGCCATTTAATGAGATCATGGCTGATCATCCAAAATCAGTACCATGTCCCTGCTTTCTCCCCATATCCCTTGATCTCTTTAGCCTTAAGAAATATATCTAACTCCTTCTTGAATATATTTAATAAATTGGCCTCAACTGCCTTCTGTGGTAGAGAATTCCACAGGTTCACCACTCTCTGGGTGAAGAAATTCCTCATCTCAGTCCTAAATGGCTTACCCCTTATCCTTAGACTGTGACCCCTGGTTCTGGACTCCCCCGCCATCGGGAACATCCTTCCTGCATCTAGTCTGTCTAGTCCTGTTAGAATTTTATAATTATATAAAGCTCCCTCTACACTGTCCCATCAAATGCTCCCAGGGCAGGCACATCACGGGTTAGATAGAGAGTAAAGCTCCCTCTACACTGACCCAATAAACACTCCTAGGTCATAATCCATTCCATTTCTCAGAAATGTTCCCCAAACCCCAATTCAGATGAGCTCCCTCACCACACCAGTATAACATTTCCAATTTCCACATCAGCCATCCTCTTTGAATCAATTTGTCAGTTTAATGCCATTTTCTGTGCCACTAGGTACTGTGGGCCTGCACCCACTGGGACCTGGGTTGAGTCTGTCCGAAACCCATTCCATTCAGGCCCTTCACAAGCACAGAAGGAGGAGAGTTTCATCCCATTGCTCAGCACCAACATTCACAGAGGTGAAAGGGCAATGCTAGGGAGTTGCTCCTATAAAATTAGGAGTCTCACTCCATATAATGGCCCAGAATTTGTTGAAAAAGTAACCGCACATGAACGACGCACACCACTATTAATGCACAAATCGTCCAGCAACTCGCGGCGAGGAAGAGATACCCCGTGAATGGTAAATTGCCACAAGTTTCTGGACGATTTGCACCACTCTGCCGTCGGCCTCACGAAAACGACATCTCACCCTAAACCTCCCCGTGATTTTTGTAAAGTTGCTGCATTTGCATAATTGCCTATTAAACTCTCAACAGAAAGTTAAGTTTAGTAATTAACAGCGTAAGTACCCTTTTAACGACATGATAATTGTTAGTGACTGCCAATCAAACTCCCTGGCCCAGAAAGTGAACAATTTAAAGTGAGGAATCTCATTCCTGCATGTTGTTGGAGATTTTAAAAATGTCAAATTGCTAAAAAAACGTCAATTCATTAATCCAATCTTTCTTTCCCCCTCTTTCTTTCTCTTTCTGTAATTGATTTAAACCTCATTCTCCCTCATTCTCAGACCGTCCTCTGTTTATTTCTCAATGATTGAATGCCATGGGTTAAGGAGATACACTGTCGGTCCCTGTCGTTCCCCAAGGTGCCCTCGCCGCCCCGTGATCAGCTCGCACGCCCAGCAACTCTGTGGGCAAAAAAGTTTGGAGCTGAAGGCTGCGGGAACAAGTCTAACTTAACAGGGCACACAGGGAGATGCCCCGTTTCAGGAAATTCTGGGCCAATATTTAGCCAACATGTAACACTGAATGAATAGGGAGCCACAGAGTAAACAACCTGTGCAGTGTCAGACTGAGGTATGTGTTTGATATCAGCACGGTTTAGTTTGTGCAGGACATTCAAGCGCCAATTTTATTTGTCATATTTTGAACTCAGGGCTGAGCTTACGTTGTGGAGATTATGTGCAAACCTGTGTGATACTGGACTGGGTAAAACTCTCATTTTGAATCTATTTTAAGGTTGAGCAAAAACAGGATTACTTTATTAAATTTTAAACAACTTTGCAGACAACAGCTCAGCCTTCTCTTGCAAACTCCATCTTGCAGCCAGTGCCAGATCTGCCGAACTGGTACACTGGATACTGATTGTTAAGGGAACATCTCTAAATTACATAATGTATAAAACATTAGGCTGGCAATTACTGCTGACAACAGGAGCGGATGAACACTGAACATGTTTGGGCGGTGTTCCTCTGACCACAGCTCTACTGGAAGCAGTAACCTATTTAAGGTAAGCCTACTGAAGTAAGGAGCCGTCTATAAATGTCCCTTTCATCACTGAACGCACTGTCATGTGAGTGTCACGGTACCGCAGGGAGACTGCAATCCATGCCTAAAATGGGATTAAAAACGGAGGTAAAAATTACATCCAGTGGCTGTTATCCAAGGAATCTGGAGACGTAACGAAATATGAAACACACACTCTTGTCCCCGCCCTAAGCTGACTGTTAAGAGAGGGGCGTTTACTCCGGGTGTCACTGCTCTACCCTGTCCCCCACCCCCCTCACGCTCCCTGATTGTCGATGAGGCTAATTTACTCTGGGTGTTCCTGCATTCTCCATATCAAGCTTGCTGGGTTCTATCAGGCCTGCAGCAACAATTATGAGGTGGAACAGCCATTTCACAGACTGCATTTGATACACTAACCCTGAGGTAACAACCCGAATCTAGTGAGCCAGAATTGCAGATAAAACTGGTCAAATAAACGCTGAGGAATTGCAAAATGGGAACAGGAAATACATCCTTTATGCCGAAAAATATATATAATTTATACAAATCATCTTTTATGCAGTAAGCGTGTTAGTGCTGTGTGGGTCTATGCTGGACACAGGACGGCCATGGCACAGCTGTTTGGCTGGTTGAACTTAACAACATCCCATCAACTGACACAACCGTGAAATATTCACACTGATTTATTGATCCTATCGTACTAATTAGGTAAAGGTTTTGTAGGTCAGAGACGGGATAAATACAGAATGAAATGTGACAGGGAGTCAGTGCTGAGACACATCCTCTCATCCACTTCAGCAAGATGATGGATGGCGACTATGGAAAATATCAGAGCCTAATGAACATTGATTTAACAGCTGAATGAACCTGCGATATCACAACACAAAAGCTGCAGAGGCGTGCGTGTGTGTGTTTGTTGAATCACTGGGCCTGCGCATGTATATATATATATCTTTCTGTGTATGTACAGCTACCCACTTGTGTGTTTATCCATCTTTGCGTAAGTAGGTGTCAGCTTGACTCAGTTGATGGAACTTTAATCTCGGAATCTGGTTCGAGCCCCACTCCAGGTCCTGAGCCCATAATCTTGTCTGACACTTCGGTGCCCTTCTGAGGGAGCTCTGCACTGTCGGAGGTGCCGTCTTTCAAATGGGACATGAAGCCAAAAGTCCCATCCACCCATTCTGGTGGATGCTAAGGATCCGATGGCTGGACTCAAAGGTGAGCAGGGGGCTCTCCCGCTTTCCTGGCCAACATTTCTCCTCCAGCTTTGAAAGATTGAACAGGCTGGGGCTAATTTCTCTAGAAAAGGGAAGGCCTAATAGAGGTCTTTAAAATTACAGAGGGGTTTGATAGGGTAGATGTAGCGAAGATGTTTCCATTTGTGGGGAGCCCAAAACTAGAGGCCATAAATATAAGATACTCACTAATAAATCCAGTAGGGAATTCAGGAGAAACTTCTTTACCCAGAGAGTGGTGAGAATGTGGAACCACAAGGAGCAGTTGAGGCAGATTCAATAGGCACTTTCAAGTGTGTTGGATCCGTGGTTCAGTGGATATGCTCTTATTAAATAATCACACGGATGCTGTACATTAACAAATAACAGGTCTTTACTGGAGGAGGGTAGTCTCTAGACTGGGGGTACAGAGGCATGCGCAAAGCTTATATACCGGTGTGGTCACTGCCGGTAATACAGTATACAGGAGCTGTAAAAGTAGTTCTGACTTAAAGGCACATACACTACAATTCCTCCCCTTTTAGATTAGCAGTACCCCTAATATTCAAATAACAATTAACATTTCAACATGTACATTAAACAACAAAAGTCCATTTATAGATTCAGTCTTTGGGGCGGCTTCCTGACCCTTTCGGGATAGCGCCTTTCCAGAGGTTCTTGTTCTTGGTGCAGAGGCGATTCTGACCCCTTTTCCTCGGGTAGTTCATCGGGTTCCACTGCTACTGGGTCTGAAGTAGATGCTACCGGTATGTCGGGTTCATCCCCAGGTACTCGAGACATGGGGTTGACGCGTTCCTGTGACGCTAAGATCTGATCGACGTGGCGTCTCACAATGTTCTCCCCGACATCCACTGTGTACATTAATGGCCCCTGCCTTGTACATATCGTTCCGGGTTGCCACTTCTCTGTTCGATAGTCATGGACCAAGACTGGTTGCCCTACATTGAAGCTCCTTGTCGGCTTCTCAGTGATTTGCTGGAATTGTTTGTCCTCAACATTTCTTCGCACATTTGGTCTGAGCAAGTCCAGACGAGATCTCAACCTTCGGTTAAAGAACATCATGGCCGGGGTCTGGTTGGTAACTGCATGTGTCGCGTTTCGGTAGGCTAATAAGAAATTGTCCATCTTATGCTGTAGTGGAATTTCATCGTCGCACATGGCCTTTATCGCCTTCTTAAAGGTTTGTACGAACCTCTCAGCCAATCCATTTGTGGCTGGATGATACGGGGCGGATGTGTAATGCCTTACCCCATTCCTTTTCATCAATTTTTGGAACTCGTCGGACACAAACTGTGGTCCATTATCAGAGCAAATCTGCTCTGGCAAACCGTTTCTGGCAAATATGGTCTGTAGGACCTCACCGTCCTTGGCCTCTTGTATTGTTCCACGGAAGCTCAACGTAAACTCGAGGAACAGCACCTTATCTTCCGATTAGGCACTCTGCAGCCTTCCGGACTCAATATCGAGTTCAACAATTTCAGATCATAACCTCGGCCCCTATTTCATTTTTTCTTGTAATTTTTCCACTCCTTTCCCCCCCCCCCTTTCCTTTTGTTTCGCTCTCACACCTGGCAGCTATCCCTTGCCCTGCCAGTACACTTTACACCCAATCTCAGCCTATTACCATCTCGTCTAGCTTCTAACACCTTTTATTGTCTCTTTTTTACTTCTTTTGTTTCTTTTATTCTTTTGTCCGATCGCAGCCCTGCCTCCAATCTATCTTTTCTTTCCAGTTTTGAAGAAGGGTTCGACCCGAAACGTCAACTCAAATTTCTGTCCACGGATGTTGCCTGACCTGCTGACTTTTTCCAGCATTTTCTGTTGTTATTTCGTTTTCTCTGTAGTGGTTGAAGACATTTTTATCACCTCAGGCCACTTTGAATGAGCATCCACTGCTATTAAGAACATTGAGTCCATGAATGGACCAGCGAAATCAATATGCACCCGTTGCCATGGAGAGGAGGGCCACTCCCATGGGTGTAGAGGGGTATGTGGTGGTGCATTTTGGACCTTCTGGCATCCTAAGCAGCTCTTAGTTAGGTCTTCGATTTGTTGATCGATTCCTGGCCACCACACATAAGCCCTAGCAAGGCTTTTCATTTTCACTCACCCCAGATGACCTTCATCTAGCTCATTTAGCACTCTCTCCCTTAACTTGGGTGGAATCACCACTCTGGATCCACACATCACTGTCCCCTGGCATACTGACAGCTGTTCTCTTCTGGATGAGAATGCTGGCAACAGTGAGTCGCCATGTGCTGGCCATCCCCTCACCGTCAATCATATACCCGTGACAGCGTTGGATCATTGCGGGTCTCCTTCTCTATATCCGCGTTTGTTACTGGCAATCGTTCAATTATTGATGAATAAAATATCTCGATAGGGTCCACTGCTGGTTTCCACATCACGGAAGACCTCTCCTGGTCCCTCAACACCTCCTCTCTGGTGAAGAAGGCCCAGCAGCGCCTATATTTCCTAAGGAGGCTGAAGGGATGTAATCTGTAATCCCTGATCCTCTCTAACTTTTACCGCTGCACTATAGAGAGCATCCTGACAAACTGTATCACAGTATGGTATGGCAGCTGTAGCTACTATGACCGGAAAGCCCTGCAGCGGGTAGTCAAAACTGCCCAACACATTACCGGCACCCGGCTACCGACCATAGAGCACATATACCAGAAACGCTGTCTACGGAGGTCACGGTCCATCATCAAAGACCCTACCCACCCCAGCCACAGTCTGTTCACCCTCCTGCCATCTGGGAGACGCTACAGATGCATTCGCACCCGTACGACCAGATTTAGGAACAGCTTCTTTCCCAGGGCTGTCATCCTACTGAACTCCACAAATAAACTCTAAAGCCTGCACATCTGCCAATGCACTTTATTATGGTTATATTTATGTTAATATACTACAAGCCAAATGTATGTTGAATGTTTAAATGTCTTAATCCAAATGTACACTCTCGGGAGCCGCAAGCCTACATTTCGTTGTACTGCACTTGTGCACTAACAATGACATTAAAAGTTGATTGATTTGATTTGATTTGATTTGGTGCTTCCTCCACAGTAGGCAGTGGCAGGCGCGATAGCCCATCAGCGTTCCCATGCTGTTTCGTGCCTTTATATTCTATTTCATATTGATTCGCCCCTAGAAACAGGGACCATCTTTGTAACCGCTGTGCAGTCATCACTGGAACGCCCTTCTTAGGATTAAAGATGGAGACAAGTGGTTGATGGTCAGTCAGCAAAGTGAACTTCTGCCCATGCAGATAGTGGTTGAATTTTTTTACTCCCCATACTAGGCTGAGGGCCTCCCTGTCAATCTGGGCGTAGTTGCGCTCAGCTGAGGTTAGTGACCGAGATGCAAAGGCTACTGGCCTCTCCAACCCGTCTGGGAATTTGTGCGACAGCACCGCTCCAATACCGTAGGGTGATGCATCACATGCCAAACGAATTGGTAGTGCTGGGTTGAAAAGGGCCAACACCACTTTTGATGTGATCAATTCTTTACACTTCTGGAAAGCTCATCTACGTTCGTCATCCCACTTCCATGGTACCCCTGTTTGCAGTAGGGTGTTCAGCGGGTGTAATACCGTAGACAAATTTGGTACGAACTTGTGGTAGTAGTTTACCAGCCCGAGGAACGACCTCAGTTGTGACACATTTTCCGGTGCTGGAGCTTTGACTACTGCCTCAATCTTTTCAGGGGACTTAAGTAACCCCTCTTCATCGATGACGTGGCCACAATACAAGATCTGTTTCTGGAAAAACTCGCACTTGTGGCGATTAGCTCGTAGCCCATACTCCTTTAATCTGGTGAGCACCCTCTCCAAGTTGGCGAGGTGATCACCGTCATTTTCGCCCGTGACCAAGATGTCGTCCAAATAACACTGGGTCCCTGGAATCCCTTGCAGGACCTGATCCATCGCCCTTTGCCAGATAGCCGGAGCCGAGGCTACTCCAAACACCAGCCGGTTGTATTGATAGAGACCTTTGTGAGTGTTGATCGTAAGGTAATGTTTCGAAGCTTCTTCTACCTCCATTTGCAAGTACGCCTGGGCTAGATCAATTTTGGTGAAGCGTTTACCTCCAGATAGCGAGGCGAAAATATCCTCAATTCGTGGAAGTGGATATTGCACCGTGTGAAGGACTGGGTTCACTGTCACCTTAAAATCCCCACAGATGCGGACCTTCTTTGGTTCCCCAGGCGTATTACTCAACGACCTCTTCATTACAGGAACGATGGGTGTAGCCCACTCGCTCCAGTCCACTTTGGACAGTACTCCTGAACATTTCAACCCTTCCAGCTCTGCTTCAACAGCTGGTCTGATTGCATAAGGCACTGGTCTGGCCTTCAGGAACTTTGGGCTTGCATTTTCCTCTATTTTAATCGTTGCTGTTATTCCTTTTAATGTTCCTAGTCCCTCCTGGAACACTTCTTTTGCATCAGTTAGCATTTTTGACAGTCGTCCAGGTGTGACGTCGTCATCCTTTTTGGCCTCAACCTTCAGTGCCTGTATGGAATGCCAATCTAATTGTATCTTCCGGATCCATTCACGTCCTAGCAGTGGTGGTCCTCCATTTGGCAATACATATATATCCATTTTAGGTATTTCCTGGCCTTTATATGTCACTTTCACCCTTATTTTTCCTTTGGGGTAGACTTTTTGCCCCGTATACGTCTTCAAGACAATCTCTGTAGCTTTCAAGGGTATGTGTGACAATAGCCGCTTGTAGTCTCTTTGATTTATGACTGTTAGAGCTGACCCTGTGTCCAATTCCATTTCCACTTGGGCTCCGTCTATCTTGAGTGTAACCCAGATAGTCTGGTGATCCTCCATTTCTGTTACCTTATGTAGTTTCAGACAACCCAGCTCCTTGCTTCCGGAGTCTGTGTCACTTTTCTGTTCGTCTGAACCACTGTCCATCACCTGGTGTACCTTTTTGTACTTCTCCTGTGGAGATTTCTTACTGTTGGTTTTCTTCCCAGACCTGCAGACTCTTGCTATGTGTCCTGCTTTCCCACACTGTCTGCACACTTGGTCCTTGAACCAACAATCTTTCTGGTCATGTGTTGTTCTGCCGCAGCGATAGCACTTCCCTGTTCCATAGGACATTTCATTGGTGCCATATTCTTGCGGTCTCCATTGTATCTCTGCAGCGCCCCTTGCGGCTGCTTCGTGTGATACTGCCATACTGAAAGCTTTGTCCAGCGTAAGGTCCTTTTCTGATAGAAGCCGTTTCTGGGTTCCTTCACTTTGTAGCCCACACACAAACTTGTCCCTTAACGTGTCTGCTAGTCCCGCTCCAAACTGGCAGTGTTTCGATAGCTTGCGCAGTTCCGTTAGGTACTCAGCATTGCTTTCATCTTTGTGTTGGTTCCTTTTATGGAACTTAAATCGTTCTGCTATCAGCAGCGGTGTGGGGTTTAAGTGGTCCTGTAGGATTTCTACTATGCTTTCAAAATTCTTGTCTACCGGCTTCTCTGGGGTTATTAGATTTCGCAGTAATCCATAAGTTTTTGCACCCATGGAATTTAACAGAACCAGTGCTTTATTAGCATCTGGCACTTCATTTGCCCTGCAGTACACCTCAATACGTTCCACATATGTCGCCCAATCTTCGACTTCATTGTCGAACGTAGAGATACTGCCACTCTTCGGCATCCTTGGGTGTGCGTTAACTATCACAAATGGCGCCTCCCGCGCTTCCCCTTCTTCTCCGCTGGCACAAAATGGCGTCTCCCGTGCTTTCCTTCCTTCCCGCGCTCGCCCTTCTTCTCCGCTGCGGCTTCTAAAAATGGCGTCTCCCGCGCTCTTCTTTCTTCTCCACGGCTCAATGGCACCTCCCGCGCTCTCCCTTCTTCTCCGCGGCTCAATGGCGCCTCCCGCGCTCTTCCTTCTTCTCCGCGGCTCAATGGCGTCTCCCCTTTCTTCGCCCCGCGGACCCTGTTCAGCCTGTGAGCACTGGCTGTGCTCTGCGCGTTCTTCTTTTTATATTTTTCGACGCCGCTCAGTCTAGAACCCGGCTGTTTCTTACCCTCTCTCTCTCCGGTTTGTTTTATTTTCCTCGACGCTGCTCAGTGTTCAACCCCGGCTGTGCCCTGCGCTCTTCACCCTCTGTCTTACCCCGTCGCGCTGCTCGGCTCTCTCTCCGCCGTCGGTCGGCGCCAGCCACTGCTCGGGAAGGGTCTGCGCTGGACCTGTCGTCGGTCTCTTACTGCTCGTTGTGGCTGGGGAACCAAGCCCGGCTCGCCACAGCCTCCCCTGCGAAGTTGGATCTCTGCCTGACTGCTGGGCGGTTGCTCGTGGTCGACGCCCGTGTTCCTGGCCTCGACTATTTTTTTTTTTATTTTTTTTTTTGCAGGTAGATTCGAATCGACACTCGTCGCCACTGTTGGATCCGTGGTTCAGTGGATATGCTCTTATTAAATAATCACACGAATGCTGTACATTAACAAATAACAGGTATTTACTGGAGGAGGGTAATCTCTAGACTGGGGGTACAGAGGCATGCGCAAAGCTTATATACCGGTGTGGTCACTGCCGGTACTACAGTATACAGGAGCTGTAAAAGTAGTTCTGACTTAAAGGCACATACACTACAAAAAGGGAATTGGATATATACTTGAAAAGGACTGTGGGGAAAGAGCAGGGGAATGGGACTAATTGGATAGCTCTTTCCAAGGGTGGATACAACAACAAGCACGATGGGTTGAATGGCCTGTCTCTGTGCTTTATCATTCTATGATTTTAAGACCATCCCAATAATACTTCTGACAACAACAGTTATATAAAGGTTCGGGACCTTTATAATGGATCAGTCAATTAGACTCACCAGTGTGACTTTTTGCTTGTTCTTCAGTCCCTTTCTAACCCTGGTTCTAGGAGCCAGTGGTCTTGTGGAGCATAAACGCCACCACAGAGCAGTTGGGCCGAATGGCCTGTTTCTGTGCTGTAGACTCGATGAGATGCGGACAGCTGCTCAACACGACTATCAGCACTTCTTCAGGCAGGGGTTCCTCCCTGGGCGGGGGTCCATCCCCAGGTGGGGGTCCCCCCCCCGTGCGGGAGTCCCTTCCCGAGCGGGGGTCCCTCCCCGGGCGGGAGTCCCTCCCCAGGCAGGGGTCCCTCCCCGAGTGGGGGTCCCTCCCCGTGCAGGAGTCCCTCCCCGAGTAGGGGCCCCTCCCTGTGCAGGGTCCCTCCCCGTGCAGGGGTCCCTCCCCAAGTGGGGGGTCCCTCCCCGTGCGGGGGTCCCTCCCCGTGCAGGGGTCCCTCCCCATGCGGGAGTCCCTCCCCGAGTGGGGGTCCCTCCTCGGGCGGGGGTCCCTCCCTGGGTGGGGGTCCCTTCCCTTGCGGGAGTCCCTTCCCGTGCGGGGGTCCCTCTCTGTGCAGGGTCCCTCCCCGTGCAGGAGTCCCTCCCCGAGTGGGGGTCCCTCCCCGACTGGGGGTCCCTCCCCGTGCAGGAGTCCCTCCCCGAGTGGGGGTCCCTCCCTGAGTGGGGGTCCCTCCCCGAGTGGGGGTCCCTCCCCGTGCGGGAGTCCCTTCCCGTGCGGGGGTCCCTTCCCGGGCGGGGGTCCCTCTCTGTGCAGGGTCCCTTCCTGTGCAGGAGTCCCTCCCCAGGTGGGGGTCGTTCCCCGGGCGGGGGTCCCTCTCTGTGCAGGGTCCCTTCCCGTGCGGGAGTCCCTCCCCGGGCGGGGGTCGTTCCCCGGGCGAGGGTCCCTCCCAGACGCATCTCTGGTAGTGGATTGAGGGACTTGGAATTTTGGGGCAAAGCATTTTGCCAGTCCAAGTAATCCTATTGAAACGTTGCAACATATAAAAATATTAAATGATGCGGCCAGCATTATAACAGTTTGAATGCGTAATGTGGAAGTGAAGCTGGATTTATCCTGTCCTGATTCACCTTATGCTGTTTAGTTTGTGTACCCTGGGCAATGGCCCCTGTTCCGTAAGCCAGTGGTCCGTGGTCTTCAGGCCCTGTTAATTCTGCACTAATTAATTCTGGTGCTGGTGCTGCTCACACTCTTTGCAGCCAAGTAGCAGCTGCTAAGGTTCCAGTCAGTCCATGCCCTCAGCATCGCAGCTCACCTATATAACAGCTGTTCAACCCCTCACTGTTTCTCAGAGCTCGTCCTCAATCCACGCACGGCTTGGCAGTATCCTGCATTTTAACACGGTGAAAAATAAACGAATATGTTAGCCTAAAATTTAATTCAATGGTCTTCCAAATTTAGATCAACAGAGGGAAACGATACGTGCGAATCCAAGTGCCAATTAATGCCCCTTGTCCGAAAAGAACCAGTTGGATTTTTATATATTCTGAACCATATAGTATATTAGATGCAGAGCATTACATACTATATACAGGAACATTATACCCAGTGACACACAGGAGCGCTGGGAGAAACCATACCCTGTGCCAGGAGCATCCATGCCTTTTGCCAGGAGTAGCCGTGCCCTGTGCCGGGGCGGCCCTCCCCTGTGCCGGGGCAGCCCTCCCCCCTGTGCCGGGGCAGCCCTCCCCACTGTGCCGGGGCAGCCCTCCCCCCTGTGCCGGGGCAGCCCTTCCCTGTGCCGGGGCAGCCCTCCCCCCTATGCTGGGGCAGCCCTCCCCCCTGTGCCGCCGGGGCAGCACTCCCCTGTGCCGGGGCAGCCCTCCCCTGTGCCGGGGCAGCCCTTTCCCCCTGTGCCGGGGCAGCCCTTCCCCCCTGTGCCGGGGCAGCCCTCCCCTGTGCCGGATACTTCACCTGGTGGCAGTGAGAGACTGACTCTACCTCACAGGTGTAGTGTATGTACCTTTAAGGGGAGAACTACTTTTTACAGCTCCTGTATGCTGTAGTACCGGCAGTGACCACACCTGTATATAAACCCTGAGTAGGGATCTGGACGTTTAGTTTTAGAGTAACCCTCATCCAGTAAATACCTGTTGATTGTTCCTGCAGTCTCGTGTCTAGTTATTGAAGGACACACAACATCAAAATACACGGATCTAACAGTGGCGACGAGGCAGATTCGAACCTACCTGCAACTCTGCATTACCTCCCAGGGATTCGCTCCTGGAGAACAGTGGAAGAAAGTTGAGGCCAGAAGCACGGGCGTCGACCAGGAGCAACCGCCCAGTCATCCAGCAGAGATTGAGCATCGCAGGGGAGGCTGTTGAGAGCTGGGCTTGGTTCTCCAGTCACGGTGGTCCAGCGAAACGGGCTGGCAACAGGTACGGCGCAGACACTTCCCGGACAGCAGCGGCTAGAGCCGACCGACGGCACAGAAAAGGCCGAGCAGTGTCGACGGGAGAAGAGAGTGGGTAGAGCGCACAGGGCGCAGCCGGTGTTCAGGACCGAGCGGCGTCGACGGGAGAAGAGAGAGGGTAGAGCGCACAGGGCGCAGCCGGTGTTCAGGACTGAGCGGCGTCGACGGGAGAAGAGAGAGGGTAGAGCGCACAGGGCACAGCCAGTGTTCAGGACCAAACGGCGTCAACGGGAGAAGAGAGAGAGGCGCGAAGGAAAACGCCAGAGCGCAGCCGGTGTTCAAGGGACGAGCAGCGTCAGCGGGGAAGAAAGGGAAACGCGCAGAGCGCAGCCGGTGTTCAAGGGCCGAGCAGCCGCAGCAGAGAAGAAGGGAGAGCGCGGGAAAACGCCATTTTGAGCCGCAGCGGAGAAGAAGGGAGAGCGCGGGAAAATGCCATTTTGATCCGCAAGAAGAAGGGAAAGCGCGGGAATACGCCATTTTGAGCCAGTCTAACCACACCCAGGGATGCCGAAGAGTGGCAGTATCACAGCGTTCGACAATGAAGTCGAAGCTTGGATGACATATGTCGAACGCATAGAAGTGTACTGCAAGGTGAATGAAGTGCCAGATGGCAAGAAAGCGCTGGTATTGTTGAATTCCATGGGTGCAAAAACGTATGGCTAACTGCGAAACCTAGTAACCCCAGAGAAGCCAGTGGACAAGGATTTCGGAAACATAGTGTCAATCCTACAGAACCACTTAAACCCCACACCGCTGCTGATAGCAGAAAGATTTAAGTTTCACAAAAGGAACCAGCATAAAGATAAAGTAATGCTGAGTATTTAACGGAACTGCGCAAGCTATCGAAACACTGCCAGTTTGGAATGGGACTAGCAGATACTTTAAGGGACAAGTTTGTGTGTGGGCTTCAAAGTGAAGGAACCCAGAAATGGCTTCTATCAGAAAAGGTTTTACACTGGACAAGGCTTTCAGCATGGCAGTATTACACAAAGCAGCCGCACGGGGCGCTGTAGAGATACAACGGAGACCACAAGAATATGGCACAAATGAAATGTCATACGGAACAGTGAAGTGCTATCGCTGCGGCAGAACAACACACGACCATAATGATTGCTGGTTTAAGGACAAAGTGTACAGACAGTGTGGAAAAGTAGGACACATAGCAAGAGTCTGCAGGTCGGGAAAGAAAACCAGCAGCAAGAAATCTCCACAGGAGAAGTACAAGAAGGTACATAAGGTGACGGAGAGTAGTTCAGACGAACAGAAAAGTGATACAGACGCCAGAAGCAAGGAGCTGGGTTGTCTGAAACTACATAAGGTAAACCAAATGGAGGATCATCAAACTATCTGGGTCACGCTCAAGATAGCTGGAGTCCAAGTGAAAATGGAATTGGACACAGGATCAGCCCTAACAGTCATAAACCGAAGGGACTACAAGCGGCTATTCTCACATATACCCTTGAGAGATACAGAGATTGTCTTGAAGACGTAAACGGGGCAAAAAGTCTACCCCAAAGGAAAAATAAGGGTGAACGTTGTATATAACGGTAAGGAAACATCAAAAATGGACCTATATGTATTGCCAGATGGAGGACCACCACTACTAGGGCGTGAATGGATCCGGAAGATACAGCTAGATTGGCATTCCATACAAGCACTGACTGTAGATGCCAAAAAGGATGACGACGCCACACCTGGATGACTGTCAAAAATGCTAACTGACGCACAAGAAGTGTTCCAGGAGGGACTTGGACACTAAATGGCATAACAGCGACGATCAAAATAGAGGAAAATGCAAGCCCAAAGTTTTTTAAGGCCAGATGCGATCCGCCCAGCCGTCGAAGCAGAGCTGGAAGGTTTGGAACGTTCAGGAGTACGGTCGAAAGTGGACTGGAGCGAGTGGGCCACACCCATCATTCCTGTAATGAAGAGGTCGTTGAGTAATACGCCTGGGGAACCAAAGAAAGTTCGCATCTGTGGGGACTTTAAGGTGACAGTGAACCCAGTCCTTCACACGGTACAATATCCGCTTCCGTGGACTGAAGATATTTCCGCCTCGCTATCTGGAGGGAAACGCTTCACTAAGATTGATCTGGCCCAGGTGTACCTGCAAATGGAGGTAGAAGAAGCCTCGAAACAGTACCTCACGATCAACACTCATAAAGGTCACTACCAATACAACTGGCTGGTGTTCGGGGTAGCATCAGCTCCGGCTATTTGGCAAATGGCAATGGATCAAGTCCTGCAAGGGATTCCAGGGGCCCAGTGTTATTTGGACGACATCCTGGTCACGGGCGAAAATGACAGTGCTCACCTTGCCAACCTGGAGCAGGTGCTCACTAGATTGAAGGAATATGGGCTCCGAGCAAATCGCCACAAATGCGAGTTTTTCCAGAAGCAGATCTCGTATTGTGGCCACGTTATTGATGAAGAGGGGTTACATAAGTCCCCTGAAAAGATTGAGGCAGTAGTCAAGGCTCCAGCACCGGAAAATGTGTCACAACTGAGGTCGTTCCTCGGGCTGGTGAACTACTACCATAAGTTCTTGCCGAATTTGTCTACAGTACTACACCCACTGAACACCCTACTGCAAACGGGGGTACCATGGAAGTGGAATGACGAATGTAAACGAGCTTTCCAGAAGTGCAAAGAATTGATCACATCAAAAGAGGTGTTGGCTCATTTCAACCCAGCACTACCAATTCGGTTGGCGTGTGATGCATCACCCTATGGCATTGGAGCGGTGCTGTTGCACAAGTTCCCGGATGACTCGGAGAGGCCGGTAACCTTTGCGTCTCGGTCACTAACCTCAGCCGAGCGTAACTACGCCCAGATTGACAGGGAGGCCCTCAGCCTGGTGTGGGGAGTGAAAAAGTTCAACCACTATCTGCACGGGCAGAAGTTCACCTTGCTGACGGACCACCAACCACTTGTCTCCATCTTTAATCCAAAGAAGGGCGTGCCGGTGATGACTGCACAACGGTTACAAAGATGGTCGCTTTTTCTAGGGGTGAACCAATATGAAATCGAGTATAAGGGCATGAAACAGCATGGAAACGCTGATGGGCTATCACGCCTGCCTCTGCCTACTGCGGAGGAAGCACCAGCAGTGGACCCTGTCGAAATATTTCATTCGACTATAATTGAATGCTTGCCAGTAACTAACGCTGATATAGAGAAGGAGACCCAAAATTGTAGTGATCAATAGCATGTCATTCTATAGTGGACACTAGGTGGAGCCGTAGAGCTGTATATAGCTGTATGTATATAAGACTACACTACCCAGCTGTATAGATATTAAGACTACATTACCCATGAGGCACTAGGCTACCCACAAGGCAACAGTCAAGATGGCAGCCTGCACACAGGAGCACACAGGCTGCATCTCTACAGATACTGTACCTAGAGAACGTGTACTGAATAAATGACTAGCTAGAAGCTAGCTGTGTTCATAATAAGAATGTCTATTTATTAATGAACATAACATGGTACCAGGGTGGTGAAGATCTGCTGAAAATTGTGAAAAGCGACATGGAGAATTTGAAGCCACCAGAGTGTTTGAATCTCACAGAAAAAATCGACTACAACTGCCAGACTTTTAAACAGCAATTCGAACTCTACATTGCAGCCATCGGATTCGGTACGAAGCCAGACGCAAGGAAGATAGCGTTGCTGCTCACGGTTGCAGGCCCACAGGCGATAGAGGTATTTAATACATTTGTATTTAATCCAGCGGAGAACAGAGAAAAATTAGAAGATGTGCTTAAAAAATGTGATGCACATTGCTCTCCCAAAAAGAATGAGACATATGAAAGATATATCTTCCGTTCTCGGACGCAGCAACAAAATGAGACTTTTGATAGCTTTATAACTGATCTGAAACTGAAAGCACAGACATGTAATTTCTCTGAGCTGAAATCATCCATGATTCGTGACCAGATTGTGTTTGGTATTCATGATAAAAAAGTCAGGGAACGTCTGTTGAGAGAAACTGAACTAAATTTGGAAAATGCAGTGAAAATATGCCAAGCCAGCGAGCTAGCTCGAAAGCACGCGCAGACGTTCAGGGAAATCAATAATGATGCGATTGTAGTAAGTGCTGCTGTCGGTGCTGTGTCCTACAAGGGGAAGAAACATGGGCAGAACAGAAGTGAAAAGCAATCGGAGGATGAAATTTTTAATTGTAAACGCTGTGGTTACAAACACCAGTTAAGACAATGCCCAGTGTTTGGAAAAATGTGCACAAAGTGTAATGGAAAGAATCACTTTGTCAAACAATGCTTTTCAAAAGTAAAAACTAAGAAAGGGCAACGAGTTAATGTAATTAAGGACACTGATTTAAGTGAGACATTTTTTGTAGGAATGGTGTCGTGACGATATCAAAAAAGATACAGAAAATGTGCAGCCCTCCGAAATGGACAATGCTGAACATAAAGTCAATGCAGTAAAAGTGGACAAATGGATGATCCCACTGCAGATAAATGGAGCATTAGTTACATTGAAACTGGACACTGGAGCAAAAGCAAACTTAATCAGTATGAGTGACATAAAAAATATGAAAGAAAAGCCCAAAATACAGAAAAAGTCAGTACTACTGAAGAGCTATAATGGACAGAAAATAGATAGCTTAGGTGTATGCAGACTTAAAGTGACAGTCAAAGACAAAGTGCATCATCTCATGTTTTCTGTTGTGGCTGAAAGACTTGATTCGATACTAGGTGACAAAGCTTGTGAAGACTTAGAACTGGTCAAGAGAGTCTACCGTATAAACTGTGCCATAAGCAGACCAGATGACTCAGGTGATGAAGCAGAGAGCCCATCAAGGATGAAAAGGCCAAAGGGTATCCATATCTTCAAAAAGCCTAGTTTCTCTAAGAAGAAAGAAAAAGACTTTAAGGTCAAAGAGAAGCCAAAGGAAGAAAAGCACAAAGAGGAAAAACACAAGGAGAAAAAGTCCAAAGATATAACCGCAGCAGATGTTGTTAAGCAGTGGAAAGAGAAAAAGAAAAAGAAGAAGCCTGCACCAGAGCAGGAAGCAGTTCCGGTGGATACTCCTTCTTTCCTCAGGCCAATCTTTGGTGTTCCATTAGCCGAGGCTGCTGAGAGGACTATGCTGTATGATGGGATCCAGCTGCCAGCAGTTTTTCGAGAGTGCATTGACTACATTGAGAGTTATGGCATGAAGAGTGAAGGAAATACTGAAACCCTCTCCAAGCAAAGATCGCAAGGAGACCTCGATCTATACAAGAGCAGATTGATGACAATGCCGCAACTGCATCTTGTCATTCACCGCCAGAACAATCTCATGAAGACACATCAGACTTACCCATGTTGAGAAGATCCACACGTGAAGTAAAAAAGCCTGATAGACTTAATCTTTGAGTACAATGTAAAGCTTTGAAAATGTGTTGACTGTTTTGAAAATGTTTATGTTTATAGAGCACTAACAAAAGTGTTACTGATATTATCTTTATTGTTTTCTTGAAAGTTGATGGATATTGATTTTGTTAAACCTCAAAGAAAGGGGGATGTAGTGATCAATAGCATGTCATTCTATAGTGGACACTAGATGGAGCCGTAGAGCTGTATATAGCTGTATGTATATAAGACTACACTACCCAGCTGTATAGATAGTAAGACTACATTACCCATGAGGCACTAGGCTACCCACAAGGCAACAGTCAAGATGGCAGCCTGCACACAGGAGCACACAGGCTGCATCTCTACAGATACTGTACCTAGAGAACGTGTACTGAATAAATGACTAGCTAGAAGCTAGACCCGGAATGACCCGACACTGTCTCGGGTATATGACTTGACGGTGAAGGGATGGCCAACACATGGCGAGTCACTGTTGCCAGCATTCTCATCCAGAAGAGAACAGCTGTCAGTATGCCAGGGGACCTTGATGTGTGGATCCCGAGTGGTAATTCCACCCAAGTTAAGGGAGAGAGTGCTCAATGAGCTTCACGAAGGCCATCTGGGAGGGGTGAAAATGAAAAACCTTGCTAGGGCTTATGTGTGGTGGCTGGGGATCGATCAGCAAATCGAGGACCTGACAAAGAGCTGCTCAGGATGCCAGAAGGTCCAAAATGCACCACCACATGCCCCTCTACACCCATGGGAGTGGCTCTCATCTCCATGGCAACGGGTGCATATTGATTTTGCTGGTCCATTCATGGACTCAATGTTTCTAATAGCCGTGGATGCGCACTCGAAATGGCCTGAGGTGCTCAAAATGTCGCCCACCACCACAGAGAAAACTATTGCAGTCCTACGGACCATATTTGCCAGGAACGGCTTGCCAGAGCAGATTTGCACTGATAACGGACCAGAGTTTGTGTCCGAAGAGTTTCGAAGATTCATGAAAAGGAATGGGGTAAGGCATTACACATCCGCCCCGTATCATCCAGCCACAAATGGATTGGCTGAGAGGTTCGTACAAACCTTTAAGAAAGCAGTAAGGGCCATGTGCGATGACAACATTCCACTGCAACATAAGGTGGACAATTTCCTGTTAGCCGACAGAAATGCGGCACATGCAGTCACCAACCAGACCCCGGCCATGATGTTCTTTAACTGAAGGTTGAGATCTCGTCTGGATTTGCTCAGACCAAATGTACGAAGAGATGTTGAGAATAAGCAATTCCAGCACATCAATGAGAAGCCGACAAGGAGCTTCAATGTAGGGCAACCAGTCTTGGCCCGCGACTACCGAACAGAGAAATAGCAACCAGGACCGATATGCACATGGCAGGGGCCACTAATGTACACAGTGGATGTTGGGGAGAACATTGTGAGACGCCATGTCGACCAGATCCTAGAGTCACAGGAACGAGTCAACCCCATGTCTCGCGCACCTGGTGATGAACCCAACATACAGGTAGCATCTACCCCAGAAACAGTAGCATCAGAAGCTGATGAACCAACTGACGACAGGGGGCCTCCGCACCAAGAACAAGACATTCAGGAAAGGCGCTATCCAGAAAGGATCAGGAAGCCACCCCAAAGACTGAATTTATAAATGGACTATTTTCAGTAATGTGTATGTTAATAGTGTTAATTGTTAAATGAATGTTATGGTACTGTCAATCTAAAAGGGGAGGAATTGGAGTGTATGTACCTTTAAGGGGAGAACTACTTTTTACAGCTCCTGTATACTGTAGTACCGGCAGTGACCACACCTGTATATAAACCCTGAGTAGGGATCTGGACGTTTAGTTTTAGAGTAACCCTCATCCAGTAAATACCTGTTGATTGTTCCTGCAGTCTCGTGTCTAGTTATTGAAGGACACACAACATCAAAACACACGGATCTAACAACAGGCAGGCAAGAACTGGGAATATGGACAAGCCAATCACTGGGTGTTGAGTGGGGGAGAACCCACTCACAAGCTTCCCAGCACCTCAAGGTGTTCTCAATGTCCTGCGGTGTTGACCGGTGAATGATGCGTGGCGCCAGGCACCTAAAGATACTGGAGCCGTCACCTCCAACCCAACAGAGCCAGCCATCACAGGCCTGCAGAAGGCTCTGAAATGTGCCTGCATCTGGTTCTCAAAGCAGCTTGCGGCTGAATTTGTTTGCACCCTACTGCAACTTCTGCCACTGTTCCTGCTCCGACTTGCAGTGCAGTCCTTCAATAAACAGACATTGGCGAACACATGGGGGATCTGGGGGCGGTTACACTATTCCACTCATGGGTAGACTCCTCAAAGTAGGAATCCCCTGCCCACCCTTTCGTTACACAGACTATTCCTTACTGTTCTCTGTCAGAATTCCAGCCTTTTCATTCCTCAAATTCCTTGAAGACTGATATCAGAGAAAGCTGAGCCAGTCCATGGCACGATATGAACAACTTTTATTTATATAGCGCCTTTAACTTAGTAAAACATCCCAAGATGCTTCACAGGAGCGTTATAAAACAAAATTTGACACCGAGCCACATAAGGAGATATTAGGGCAGATGTAGGTTTTAAGGAGCGTCTTAAAGGAGTAAAGAGAGGTAGAGAGGCGGAGAGGTTCAGGGAGGGAGTTCCAGAGCTTAGGGCCTAGGCAGCTGAAGGCACGGCCACTGATGGTGGAGCGATTAAAATCAAGGATCATCAAGAGGATGTTATTGGACAAATCGTCTTCTTCCTCTTCTTCTTAGGCAGTCCCTTGGAACCGAGGATGATTGCTTCCACATTAAGAATTAGAAGAGCGCAGATATCTCGGAGGGTTTAGGGCTAGAGGAGATTACAGAGATAGGAAGGAGCGAGGCCATGGAGGCATTTGAAAACAAGGATGAGAATTGTAATATCGAGGCATTGCTTAACCAAGAGCCAATGTAGGTCAGCGAGCACAAGGGTGAATGGGTGTTGGTGCGAGTTAGGACATGGGCAGCAGAGTTTTGGATGATCTCA
Source organism: Somniosus microcephalus (assembly GCF_052327205.1). Taxonomy (NCBI): domain Eukaryota; kingdom Metazoa; phylum Chordata; class Chondrichthyes; order Squaliformes; family Somniosidae; genus Somniosus; species Somniosus microcephalus. The sequence goes on from NC_141009.1 coordinate 54,454,437, forward strand.
AGTTTACATAGGGTAGAACGTGGGAGGCCGGCCAGGAGTGCGTTGGAATAGTCAAGTCTAGAGGTAACAAAGGCATGGATGAGGGTTTCAGCAGCAGATGAGCTGAGGCAGGGGCAGTGTCAGGCGATGTTACGGAGATGGAAATCGGCAGTCTTGGTTGTAGTGTCCGAGTATAAATAATACACGGACTGCAGGAGAACAATAACAACAGGTATTTACTGAACAGAGGGTAACTTAAGACTGAAATACAGAAGCCTGCTATGGCTTTATATACAGGGGTGGTCACTGCCGGTACTGCAGTATAGAATCAGTTCTTCTCTTAAAGGTACATATACAACAATTCCTCCCCTTTTAGATAAACAGTACATAACATTCATTTAACAACTAAATAATAACTAATTACAATTACAATTTTCTCTGTACTATATACATCAACTGAAATAATCATTTATAAGTTCAGTCTTTGAGGAGGCTTCCTGATCCTGACCGGATAGCGCCTTTCTCGAGTATCCTGTTCTTGCGGCGGAGTTGATTCTGGCTCATTGTCATTTGTTGGTTCGTCAGCTTCCAATACCACTGCTTCTGAGGTAGACGCAATCTGTACTTCGGGTTGATTACCAGGTGCATCTGCTTGTGGTATGGGTTTGGCCTGTTCCTGTGACTCTAGAATCTGGTCAGCATGGCATCTCACGATGCTCTCTCCAACGTCCACTGTGTACATTAGTGGTCCCTGCTGTGTGCATATTGTTCCTGGCTGCCATTTTTCTGTTCGGTAGTCGCGGGCCAAGACTGGTTGCCCTATCTTGAAGCTCCTGGTTGGCTTCTCATTTATGTGCTGGAATTGCTTATCCTCAACATCTCGTCTTATGTTTGGTTTGAGCAAATCCAGGCGACATCTTAGCCTTCGGTTGAAGAACATTATGGCTGGAGCTTGGTTGGTGACTGCATGTGTCGCATTCCGGTAAGAAAACAAGAAATTATCCACCTTCTGTTGTAGTGGTATGTCGTCATTATACATTGCCTTTATGGCCTTTTTAAAGGTCTGAACAAACCTCTCAGCCAATCCATTTGTGGCTGGATGATATGGGGCAGATGTGTAATGTTTCACCCCATTATTCCTCAGAAACCTCCGGAAATCCTCGGACACAAACTGTGGCCTATTGTCGGAGCAAACCTGTTCTGGCAAGCCATTCCTGGCGAAGATGGTCCGTAGGACTGCAATAGTTTTCTCCGTGGTGGTGGAGGACATTTTGATGACCTCTGGCCATTTCGAATGGGCGTCCACAGCGATTAGGAACATTGAGTCCATAAATGGACCAGCAAAATCAATGTGTACCCATTGCCATGGAGATGAGGGCCACTCCCATGGATGTAGCGGGGCCTGTGGTGGAGCGTTTTGGACCTTCTGGCTTCCTATGCATCTCTTGTTCATATCCTCGATTTCTTTATCGATTCCCAGCCACCACACAAACGCCCTGGCTAGGCTCTTCATTTTTACCCCTCCCAGATGACCCTCATGAAGCTCATTGAGCACTCTATCTCTCAACTTGGGTGGAATTACCACTCGGGATCCACACATCAAGGTCCCCCGGCACACTGACAGCTGTTCTCTCCTTGGCGAGAATGCTGGCAACAGTGAGTCGCCATGTGCTAGCCATCCCTTCACCGTCAAATCATAGACCCTGGAGAGTGTCGGGTCATTTCGGGTTTCCTTCTCTATACTTGAGTTTGTAACAGGTAGACATTCGACTATGGTCGCATGGAATATCTCAACAGGGCCCACTGCAGGTGCTTCCTCTACCGTAGGCAACGGTAGGCGCGACAGCCCATCAGCGTTTCCATGCTGTTTCGTACCCTTGTACTCTATTTCATACTGATGTGCCCCTAGAAAAAGTGACCATCTTTGCAGCCGTTGCGCCGTCATCACCGGAACGCCCTTCTTTGGGTTAAAAATGGAGACCAGGGGCTGATGATCAGTCAGTAGGGTGAATTTCTGCCCGTGCAGATAGTGATTGAACTTCTTCACCCCCCACACCAGGCTGAGGGCCTCCCTGTCAATCTGGGCATAGTTATGCTCGGCTGAGGTTAACGAGCGCGACGCAAAGGCTATTGGCCTCTCTGAACCGTCAAGGAATTTGTGTGACAGCACCGCTCCGATGCCGTAGGGAGACGCATCACATGCTAACCGAATCGGTAGTGTTGGATTGTAGTGGGCCAATACTTCTTTTGAAGTGATTAGGCATTTAGATTTCTGAAAGGCATGCTTACACTCATCACTCCATTTCCATGTTACTCCAGTTTGCAGTAGGGCGTTCAGTGGGTGCAGAATTGTAGATAAATTCGGCAAGAACTTATGGTAGTAGTTCACCAACCCGAGGAACGACCTCAGTTGCGACACATTTTCCGGTGCTGGAGCCTTGACTACAGCCTCAATCTTGTACGGCGACTTATGCAACCCTTCCTCATCAATCTTGTGGCCACAATACGAGATTTGTCTCCTGAAGAACTCGCATTTGGGGCGGTTGGCTCGTAGCCCATATTCCTGTAATCTCGTGAGCACCTGCTCCAGGTTGGCAAGGTGTTCACTGTCATTTTCGCCCGTAACCAGGATGTCGTCCAAATAACACTGGGTCCCCGGGATCCCTTGCAGGACTTGTTCCATCGCCCTCTGCCAAATAGCCGGGGCTGATGCTACCCCGAACACCAGTCGATTGTACTGGTAAAGGCCTTTGTGAGTGTTTATTGTGAGGTATTTCCTAGATGCTTCTTCCACCTCCATTTGTAGATACGCTTGGGCCAGATCAATATTTGTAAAGCGTTTCCCTCCAGATAGTGAGGCGAAAATATCTTCTATCCGTGGAAGTGGATATTGTACGGTGTGCAGGATTGGGTTCACAGTTACCTTGAAGTCCCCACAGATGCGAACCTTCTTCGGTTCCCCAGGCGTGCTGCTCAATGATTTCTTCATTACAGGAACGATGGGTGTGGCCCACTTGCTCCAGTCCACCTTGGACAGAACACCCGAACGCTCCAGACTCTCCAGCTCTGCTTCAACGGCTGGGCGGATCGCGTAAGGTACCGGTCTGGCCTTAAAAAATTTTGGGTTTGCGTTATCTTCGATTTTTATCATTGCTGTTACTCCTTTTAGAGTCCCAAGTCCTTGTTGGAACACCTCTTTCGTGTCAGTTAGAATTTTTGACAGTCGTCCAGGTGTGACGTCATCATCCTTTTTATCAGTCACAGTTAGCGCCTGAATGGAACGCCAATCCAATTGTATTTTTCGGATCCATTCACGTCCCAATAATGGTGGTCCTCCATCTGGTAGTATATACAGATACAGTTTCTGTGTTTCCTTGCCGTTGTATTCAACTGGTACCCTTATTTTTCCTCTGGGGTAGAACATAAGAACATAAGAACATAAGAAATAGGAGCAGGAGTAGGCCAAACGGCCCCTCGAGCCTGCTCCACCATTCAATAAGATCATGGCTGATCTGATCCTAACCTCAAATCTTCTATCACTCTGCATCCACCCGAACCCATGCGATCTCCTGGGAGAGGCAAAAAACCAGATAAAAGACCCAATGGCCAATTTGGGAGAAAAAAATCTGGGAAATTCCTCTCCGACCCATCTAGGCGATCGAAATTCTTCCAGGAGATCACACTGTCCCTATATTTTCTACAGTACTTACCTTCTGTAAAGGCGATCTCCACCCCAGCCAGGAACAGGAATAAAACCATCTCCTGAAATCTAACACAGAATTAGAACACAGTAGGAGCAGAACCAGGCTACACGGCCCCTGGGCCCCCTCCACTACCCACAGGGCCATGACCATTCCGAACCTAGACTCATGTCCAATTTCCTGCCCGCTCCCCGTAACCCTTAATTCCCTTTACTTCAAAGAAACTATCTATTTCTGTTTTAAATTTATTTAATGATGTAGCTTCCACAGCTTTCTGGGGCAGCAAATTCCACAAACCTACCACCCTCTGAGTGAAGAAGTTTCTCCTCATCTCAGTTTTGAAAGAGCAGCCCCTTATTTTAAGATTATGCCCCCTAGTTCTAGTTTCACCCATCATTGGGAACATCCTCACCGCATCCACCCGATCAAGCCCCTTCACAATCTTATATGTTTCAATAAGATTGCCTCTCATTCTTCTGAACTCCAATGAGTAGAGTCCCAATCTACTCAACCTCTCCTCATATGACCACCCCCTCATCCCCGGGATTAACCGAGTGAACCTTCTTTGTACTGACTCGAGAGCAAGTGTGTCTTTTCTTAAGTATGGACACCAAAACTGTATGCAGTATTCCAGGTGCGGTCTCACCAATACCTTGTACAACTGCAGCAATACCTCCCTGTTTTTATATTCTATCCCCCTAGCAATAAAAGCCAACATTCCATTGGCCTTCTTGATCACTTGCTGCACCTGCATACTAACTTTTTGAGTTTCGTGCACCAGGATCCCCAGATCCCTTTGTACTTCAGTACTTTCCAGTTTCTTGCCATTAAGTTAATAACTTGCTCTATGATTTTTCCTGCCAAAGTGCATAACCTCACACTTTCCAGTATTGTATTCCATCTGCCAAATCTCTGCCCACTTACTTAGCCTGTCTATGTCCCTTTGCAGGTTTTTTATGTCCTCCTCACTCACTACTTTCCGTCCCACCTTTATATCATCTGCAAACTTTGATATGTTACACTCGGTCCCCTCCTCCAAATCGTTAATATAGATTGTAAAGAGTTGGGGACCCAGCACTGACCCCTGCGGAACACCACTAGTTACTGGTTGCCAATCTGAGAACGAACCATTTATCCCAACTCTCTGCTTTCTGTTAGAGAGCCAATCCTCCACCCACTCCAGAATATTACCCCCAATCCCGTGATTTTTTATCTTGAGCAATAACCTTTTGTGTGGCACCTTGTCAAATGCCTTTTGGAAGTCTAAATACACTACGTCCACTGGTTCCCCTTTATCCACCCTGTATGTTACTTCCTCAAAAAGCTCAAGCAACTTTGTCAAACGTGACTTCCCCTTCATGAAACCATGCTGAGTTTGTCCTATTAAATTATGTTTATCCAAATGTCCCGTTACTGTCTCCTTAATAATGGACTCTAACATTTTACCAACCACAGATGTTAGGCTAACAGGTCTATAGTTTCCAGCCTTCTACCTACTACCCTTTTTAAATAAGGGTGTTACATTAGCAGTTTTCCAATCTGCCGGGACCTTTGCTGAGTCCAGGGAGTTTTGGAAAATTATTACCAATGCATCCACAATCCCTACCGCCACTTCCCTCAAGACCCTAGGATGCAAGCCATCAGGTCCAGGGGATTTATCTGCCTTGAGTCCCATTATTTTACCAAGTACCACTTCCTTAGTGATTTTAATCGTATTTAGTTCCTCCCCCCCTAGAGCCCCCTGTTTGTCCAGTGTTGGGATATTCTTAGTGTCCTCTACTGTAAAGCCTGATACAAAATAATTGTTCAGTGTTTTTGCCATCTCCATGTTTCCCACCATTAATTTCCCGGTCTCATCCTCTAAGGGACCAACATTTACTTTAGCCACCCTTTTTCTTTTTATATAACTATAGAAACTTTTGCTGTCTGTTTTTATATTTTTTGCTAATTTACTTTCATAATCTATCTTCCCTTTCTTAATCAATCTTTTAGTTATTTTTTGCTGTCTTTTAAAGACTTCCCAATCTTCCATCCTCCCACTAGATTTGACTACCTTATATGCCCTTGTTTTTAGTCGGATACTATCCTTAATTACTTTACTTAGCCACGGATGGCTATCTTTTCTTTTACACCCTTTTTTCCTCAGTGGAATATTTTTTTTTGAAAGTTGTAAAATAACTCCTTAAGTGTACACCACTGATCATGTACCGTCTTACCCTTTAATCTGTTTTCCCAGTCCACTCTAATCAATTCCGCTCTCATACCTCCATAGTCTCCTTTATTCAAGCTCAGCACGCTTGTTTGAGATCCAACCTTCTCACCCTCTAATTGAATATGGAATTCAACCATGTGATGGTCACTCATTCCAAGGGGATCCTTTACTAAGACATTTTTAATTAATCCTGTCTCATTACACAGGACCAAATCTAAGGTTGCTTGCCCCCTGGTCGGTTCAGTTACATACTGCTCAAGAAACCCATCCCTAATACACTCAATGAACTCATCCTCAAGGCTGCTCTGCCCAATTTGATTTGTCCAGTTAATATGATAATTAAAATCCCCCATAATTATAGCTGTTCCCTTATTACAAGCCTCAACTATTTCCTGATTAATATTCCGTCCAACAGAGTTGCAACTGTTCGGAGGCCTATAGACTACACCCACTAGTGTTTTTTTCCCCTTATTATTCCTTATCTCCACCCAAACTGTTTCACTATCCTGCTCCTTTGACCCAATATCATTTCTCTGTATTATAGTGATTCCTTCCTTTATTAACATAGCCACCCCACCTCCTCTCCCTTCCTGCCTGTCCTTCCTGATTGTTAAATAACCTGGCATGTTTAATTCCCAGTCATGGTCATCCTGCAGCCATGTTTCTGTAATGGCCACAAGATCATACCCATATGTCGTTATTTGTGCCGTTAACTCATTCATTTTGTTACGAATGCTACGTGCATTCAGATAAAGAACTTTCAAATATGTTTTGTAACACTTAGTTCCTGTTTTTTCCCTTTTTAGTACTTTACTTTTTACTCCATACCTTCTGTCCCTTCCTGACACGTTCTGTTTTTTAATTCCCCCACTGCTACCTAAGTCTATGACCTTCTCTGTTGTCATTTCTATTATTTGCTCTCTAGAAACCTCCCCCCCACTAATTAGTTTAAAGCCCTCTCTACAGCCCTAGTTATATGATTCGCCAGGACTCTAGTCCCAGCACTGGCCAAGTAGAGTCCGTCCCAACAGAACAGCTCCCTCCTGTCCCAGTACTGGTGCCAGTGTCCCAAGAAGCAAAACCCATTTCTCCCACACCAGTCTTTGAGCCACGCATTTAACTCTTTAATATTATTTATCCTAGCCAAATTTGCTCGTGGCTCAGGTAATAACCCAGAGATTATTACCCTTGAGGTTCTGTTTTTTAATTTGACCCCTAGCTGCTCATACTCCTTTAACAGAACCGTCTTCCTTGTCTGTACCAACATGGACCACGACAAGTGGATCCTCCCCCTCCCACTCCAAGTTTCTTTCCAGCCCAGAAGAGATGTCCTTAACCCTGGCACCGGGCAGGCAACACAGCCTTCGGGACTCCCGCTCTTGACTGCAGAGAACCCTATCTATCCTCCTAATGATACTATCCCCTACCACTACAACATTTCTTTTTACTCCCTCCACTTGAATGGCCCACTGTACCATGGTGCTGTGGCCAGGTTGCTCATCCTCCCTGCAGTCCCCGCTCCCACCCTCACAGGGAGTAAGAACCTCGATCCTGCTGGACAAGAGCAAGGGCTGCGTCTCCTTCAACACTATATCCTGGATCCCTGTACCTTCCTCACTCGTAGTCACACCGTCCTGTCCCTGACCACGGACTACATCTGCAGTAATTAACTTCATAGGTGTGACCATCTCCTGAAACATAGAGTCCAGGAACTTCTCCCCCTCCCTGATGTGTCGCAGTGTCTGAAGCTCAGTCTCAAGCTCCATAACATGGAACTTGAGTTCCTCTAGCAGCAAACACTTGTCGCAGATGTAATCACCGTGAGCCTCAATGGGGACCACCGGCTCCCACATCTCGCAACAGTAACACATCACCTGCTCCATTCTATATAATTAATTAAATTTCTTATTATTGGTTATGAAGACCCTGCCCGGATATAGATGATAATATCACACCACTATTCAATAGGACTTACCAACTTAAAGGTATAAAAGAGAAGAGAAGGAAGAAAACCAACCAACCAGCTGATCACCAACCTCCTCCTTGAATACTCTCTGTGGGGCCTGTTTGGTTGACTCGTCTCGCTGCTCCGCCTCCGCAGTGCTGTCTAAGCCTGGGAGTGGGGGGGAAAACAGAGCAAAAAACACACCCTCACCTCCCACTTGCCCGAACTCTCCCACTTACCAAAACTCCAGCAGCACTCAATGCACAAAGCACTTCGTGCACAGCACTAGCCCCGCCCCTTTTATACCCGGATTCTACTTCCGGTTTAAACTGCCCAATAGTTTAATATACCCTTAAAAAATTAAACTTACTTCAAATAATTGACTTTTTAACACACTAAAATTCACAAAATACACTTAAATGATTTTTCTCCCACTTACCAAAACTCCAGCAGCACTCAATGCACAAAGACTTTTTGCCCCGTGTATGTCTTCAATACAATGGACGTGTCCTTCAAGGGTATGTGTGAGAATAGCCGCTCATAGTCTCGTCGATTCATGACAGTTAGGGCTGATCCTGTGTCCAATTCCATCTTTACTGGGGACCCTGCTATCATGAGGGTGACCCAAATGGTTCGGTGATCCTCCTTTGCGATCACGTTGTGTAACTTTAGACAACTTAGTCTCCTGCTCCCGGAGTCCTTATCACTCTCCTGATCTTCTGAACTACTGTCTGTCAATTCCTTTACTTTCTTGTACTTTTCCTTAGTATTTCTTGTAGTTTTGGTTTTCTTTCCCGACCTGCAGACTCTTGCTATATGTCCCATTTTCCCACATTGCCTGCATACTTTGTCCTTAAACCAGCAGTCCTTCTAATCATGGGTTGTTCTGCCGCAGCGATAGCACTTTTCTGCTCCATATGCCATTTCATTAGTGCTGTATTCTTGTGGTTTCTGTTGTATTTCCGCAGCTCCCTGTGCTGCTGCTTCATAGGATACTGCCACGCTGAAAGCCTGTTCTAGCGTCAGGTCCTTTTCCGAAAGTAGTCATTTCTGGGTTCCTTCACTCTGGAGCCCGCAGACAAACTTATCCCGTAAGGTGTCTGCCAGTCCTGCTCCGAACTGGCAGTGCTTCGATAACTTGCGTAGTTCCGTAAGATAGTCAGCATTGCTCTCATCTTTGTGCTAGTTTCTTTTATGGAACTTGAATCTTTCTGCTATCAGCAGCGGTGTAGGGTTTAGGTGTTCCTGTAAGATATTAACAATCTCTTCAAAACTTTTCTCCATTGGTTTAGCTGGGGTAATTAAATTCCGCAATAGGCCGTACGTTCTCGCGCCCATCAAATTTAATAATACCGACGCCTTCTTTCCATCGGCCACCTCATTTGCCTTGCAGTGCACTTCCATTCTTTCCACATATGTGGTCCAGTCTTCTACCTCGCTGTCGAAAGCAGTGATACTGCCACTTTTCGGCATCTTGGGTGATTTAAAATGGCGCCTCCCGCGCTTTTTCTTCTTCACCAATGGATTAAAATGGCGCCTCCCGCGCTTTCCCTTCTTCCCCAATGGAATAAAATAGCGCCTCCCGCACTTTTCCTTCTTCCCCTTGCTGCCACGCTGCTCCTAGCGTTCTGCAGGGTAATGGCGGTGACCCGCGGCTTCGGCGCATCTCACTTTTCCTTCCCCTTGTTTTATTTTCGCTACGCTGCCCGGTTCTTGAGCACCGACCGCGCCCTATGCGCTCCACCCTCTCTCTCTCTCTCTTTTCCTCCCGACGACGCTGCACGGCCCCTTTGCAGAGCTGCTTGATCGAGCTCGAGCCTGCCGCAGTCCGGAAGGGTCAGCGCACTACCTACTACCAGCACGATTTGCTGGAACACCTTGACTGGGGAGCCAAGCCCAGCTCTCCACAGCCTCTCCTGCAACTCTCCGAACTCCGATGGATCCTTGGGCGGTTGCCCGCGGTCGACACCCGTTGTTCTGACTTCGACCTTGTAATGAAATCTGTTTGTCTTGGTCCTGTATTCGTTTTGCACTCATGTATATTACCCTCCCCCACTGTGTATAGTTTCACTTCCTCTTTCCCGACTAACCTGGGAGGTTCCAGGTCTTGGCTCTTGGCTCCGCCCCTGACTTCTCTTACATAAAGATCCCAGGATCTGTATGACTCATTCCTGTGAACCAGTCGGCGTGTTGAGATGTTAGCTCTGATCTTAGTGATTAAAAGCCAACTTGTTTAAGTCTATAACTTCTAGTTTTGTGGTTATTGAAGGCCCATCAATTTTAATCACTAAAGAATACTAGGATGGATAGAACTTCTAAAACCAGAGCATCTGGACTTGGATCCACATTCTGCTGAAGCATCAAATCAATTTGGACACTGGCTCAAATGCTTCGAACTCTTCGCGGGGGCCTCATCCGCTAGCGAGGTAGATAAACTGAGTCTACTGACTACTCGCGTAAGTCATCGGATTTATTCGTTCATCCGGGACGCCACCTCTTACACGGAAGCCATCACTATCCTGAAGGCCCAATACCAGAGGCCGGTAAATGAAGTGTACGCCAGACATCTGCTGGCTACACGCAGGCAGTGACCAGAGGAATCAATGGACGATTTCTTACAGGGCCTAAAGGACCTGGCCCGGGACTGTAACTGCAAGGCCGTGACGACCAACATGTACTCTGACGAATTGGTCCGCGATTCCTTCATCATGGGCCTCAAATCGAATTATATCCGGCAGAGACTGCTGGAGAAGGAGGTCCTGGACTTAAAAAAGGCAGTGGCCACTGCGCGATCGCTGGACGTGGCCCAGAAAAACTCTGACTCTTATTCTTCCGGCCATGCGGCCCTCACCGCCTCGTGCGCGCTGAGGGGGCCGCCATCTTGGAATCAGCCATCTTCCCCATCCAGGTCTCAGACCAGCTCTACGCCGCCAGAGTCCCCACACAGAAGTTCACCCAGGAGTCCTACTACAGCGGCAATGTCTCGAGGCCCGAAATGCTACTTCTGCGGCCAGGCCAAGCACCCCAGACAACGATGCCCAGCGAAGGGCGCTACATGCTTCAAATGTAAGAAAAAGGGGCATTTTAGCAAAGTCTGCAGGGGGAATCCGATTTCCAACTCCGTCACCGCCTCGTGCGTGCCGTGCGGGCCGCCATCTACTGTTTGGAAGGCTGTCACGTTAGCCTTAAAGTCAAAAGGCCTTCCGACCTCCCGCTGGCAGGAAGTCCTCCCAGACGTGCTCCACTCCATAAGGTCTCTGTTATGTACTGCCACTAACGCTACCCCTCACGAAAAGATGTTCGTTTCCCCCCGGAAATCCACCTCGGGCATATCTCTACCCGCATGGCTGACGTCTCCGGGGACAATACTATTGCGGAAGCACGTGAGAGGCCATAAAACGGACCCCCTTGTGGAAAAGGTACAGCTCCTCCATGCAAACCCTCAGTACGCCTATTCTGACGGGCAAGAGGACACTGTTTCCATAAAAGACCTCGCTCCCTCGGGGAGCGGAGAGAACGATGGGAGACTACCCGATGAAGACCTACACTACAAAGAGACAGGACGCCCAGAGGTATCAATACCCAACTTTAACCTGGAGGACACTGCAAATAACCTGGAAGACACTGCGGAGGCCCGGACAGCGGAGGAACCAGAATCCATTCCCCTAGAGGCACCCCAACCGGCTTTGCGCCGATCACTGAGAACTGCAAAACCTCCTGACAGACTCACTTATACCAACTTTTAAGAAACATCACCCCGATGGACTAAATATATAGAAGGGGTGAATGTAATGAAATCTGATTGTCTTGGTCCTGTATTCATTTTGCACTCATGTATATTACCCTCCCCCACTGTGTATAGTTTCACTTCCTCTTTCCCGACTAACCTGGGAGGTTCCAGGTCTTGGCTCTTGGCTCCGCCCCTGACTTCTCTTACATAAAGATCCCAGGATCTGTATGACTCATTCCTGTGAACCAGTCGGCGTGTTGAGATGTTAGCTCTGATCTTAGTGATTAAAAGCCAACTTGTTTAAGTCTATAACTTCTAGTTTTGCGGTTATTGAAGGCCCATCAGACCTCCAAGATGCTTCTTCTCAGGGAAAGATCCCCGTGAGGTGATGCAGTACTGCAGGTGAGTTCGAACCTGTTCGTCGCCAATGTAGTGTCCGAGTATAAATAATACACGGACTGCAGGAGAACAATAATAACAGGTATTTACTGAACAGAGGGTAACTTAAGACTGAAATACAGAAGCCTGCTCTGGCTTTATATACAGGGGTGGGCACTGCCGGTACTGCAGTATAGAATCAGTTCTTCTCTTAAAGGTACATACACAACATTGGTGATGACATAATGTTTCAGTGTTTGAAACATTTCTGATTTTCTGTGTTTCTCGGACATCCCCGGTAGACGTGCCTGTTTGATCCTTGCTCAGAACTTTTTTCTTTGGAAGTTCTGCCATCCTACTGCATGCAGCTATTTAAAATTCTCTTTGGTGATATCAGCATCTTTGTGCTGTTATTGGACAAATCGTCTTCTTCCTCTTCTTCTTAGGCAGTCCCTCAGAACCAAGGATGACTTGCTTCCACATTAAAAATGAGTTCTCAGGTGACTGATGAGTCCAATGCGGGACCTACAGTCTCTGTCACAGGTGGGGCAGATGGTGGTTGAAGGGGCGGGTGGGTGGGGTGCTTGGGTTGACGTGCGCTCCTTGCGCTGCCTGCAAGATCTTTGTGCTGTCATTGGACAAATAAGTAGAGATAGACAGGAGGAAGGGAGATAGTGTGGGAGAGAGAGCGAGAGGGAAAGAGAGAGAGCGAGAGGGAAATATTCTGACAGACAGACAGGGAGCAGGAGGGCTAGGGTAGGAGACAGAGAGATAGGCGCATACACATACATGTACACACTCACACGTACATATACACATACACACAGTCGGGTGACCATATGTCTCCGTTTTCCGAGGACAGTCCCTGGGTTAGGTACTGTGTCCCCAGGCAAACAATGTCCCTGGAAGAGTCCCCGTTTTGTTTTATTTGTTCCTGGGATGTGGGCGTCGCTGGCAAGGCCGGCATTTATTGCCCATCCCTAATTGCCCTTGAGAAGGTGGTGGTGAGCCACCTTCTTGAACCGCTGCAGTCCTTGTGGTGATGGTACTCCCACAGCGCTGTTAGATAGGGAGTTCCAGGATTTTGACTCAGCGACGATGAAGGATCGGCGATATACTTCCAAATCAGGATGGTGTGTGACTTGGAGAGGAACTTCGAGGTGGTGGTGTTCCCATGCGCCTGCTGCCCTTGTCCTTCTAGGTGGAAGAGATCGTGGGTTTAGGAGGTAATGCCAAAGAAGCCTTGGCGAGTTGCTGAAGAGCATCTTGTAGATGGTACACACTGCAGCCACGGTCGCCTCTGGTGGAGGGAGTGAATGTTTAAGGTGGTGGATGGGGTGCCAATCAAGCGGGCTGCTTTGTCCTGGATGATGTCGAGCTTCTTGAGTGTTGTTGGAGCTGCACTCATCCAGGCAAGTGGAGAGTATTCCATCACACTCCTTACTTGTGCCTTGTAGATAGTCGAAAGGCTTTGGGGAGTCAGGAGGTGAGACACTTGCTGCAGAATACCCAGCCTCTGGCCTACTCTTGTTGCCATAATATTTATGTGGCTGGTCCAGTTAAATTTCTGGTCAATGGTGACCCCTAGGATGTTAATGGTGTGGGATTCTGCGATGGTAATGCCATTGAATGTCAAGGGCCAGTGGTTAGACTCTCGTTTGTTGGAGATAGTCATTGCCGGGCACTTGTGTAGCGTGAATGTTACCTGCCACTAATCAGCCCAAGCCTGAACGTCGTCCAAGTCATGTTGCATGTGGGCACGGGCTGCTTCATTATCTGAGGAGTTGTGAATGGCACTGAACACTGTGCAGTCGTCAGCGAACATCCCCATTTCTGACCTTATGTTGGAAGGAAGGTCATTGATGAAGCAGCTGAAGATGGTTGGGCCTAGGGCACTGCCCTGAGGAACTCCTGCATGATGTCCTGGGGCTGAGATGATTGACCTCCAACCACCAGAACCATCTTCCTTTGTGCTAGGTATGACTCCAGCCAGTGGAAAGTTTTCCCCCCCGATTCCCATTGACTTCAGTTTTACTAGGGCTCCTTGATGCCACACTTGGTCAAATGCTGCCTTGATGTCAAGGGCAGTCACTCACACCTCACCTCTGGAATTCAGCTCTTTTGTCTGAGTTTGGACCAAGGCTGTAATGAGGTCGGGAGCCGAGTGGTCCTAGCGGAATCCAAACTGGGCATCAGTGAGCAGGTTACATGTGAGTAAGTGCCGCTTGATAGCACTGTCGATGACACCTTCCATTACTGATGATTGAGAGTAGACTGATGGGGCGGTAATTGGCCTGATTGGATTTGTCCTGCTTTTTGTGGACAGGACATACCTGGGCAGTTTTCCACATTGTCGGATAGATGCCAGTGTTGTAGCTGTACTGGAACAGCTTGGCTAGAGGCGCGGCTAGTTCTGGAGTACAAATCTTCAGCGCGATAGCCAGGATGTTGTCGGGGCCCATAGCCTTTGCTGTATCCAGCGTGCTCAGCCATTTCTTGATATCATGTGGTTCAGGAAACTCGTCCCCGAATAAAATGTTCAGTGATTATAATTGGTTATTGCAGGTGCGGCTGATGTTTACCTCAGCAGCCTTGGTCGTCACGTGCTGGAGGTGCCACCCACCATCTTGTCAAACTGGGGTGACTGATGATTGATGGCAGAACTGACCAATCAAAGCAGGGAGAAACTGAGCTGCATCTACGTCATAAATAAATTAGACGAATAAAGTGCAGCCAGAGGCGGGGTTACCCGGTGAAAGACAGAGGACTAGTGAGTGGTATATTTGTGAAAGAGCAAAGTAAGAATGGACCAAAGAAAGCATACCAAATTTAAGAAAGTAAGTTTATTTAACCAGTATCTTTCAAGTACTTGGATATGTTGTGTTCTTTCTAATTGAGGTGCGTTAGTCAACTCCTAGTTCTAAAGAACTCTGGTCCCAAAAAATGTATTTATTTCCATAGATGCTGATTGAGCTGCTTGATCTTGTTTCAAATTCCAGCACATGTAGTTTTTTTTATCTTACATAATCAATCTTTACTGCCCACAGATTCACTTTTTAGGCCCTATTGTCTTTGTTTTTAGCTTGTGTGCAGTGATATTGAAATAAACACTAGTAGTACATTAATGGCCAACAGTTTAGTGGGAATGGGGTCAAGGGAACCAGGAAGTGAGTCTCATTCACCGAGAAAGAGCAGGAAGTAAGGGAGAAACCAGAGAAAGACATGGGGCCAGGGCACAGGGGAGTCTTGGGCGAGAATTGCATTGATGGACAAAGGGATTGGGGGGGGGTGACAGAGGCAGATGAGCAGATGGTCTTAAACTTTATGACAAACCAGTCTGTGAGCTCCTTCCACGTGTTGTTGCCGAGAACATTGGACTTTTCACAATACATACACTGGAGAAAATTCTGAAAGCTGAAAACCCTTGGCTATAGGGGGGAAGGTGGGCTGCAGCAGGAGCAGAGATGGGCAATGTTCCGGAGGTGGAAGTATGCGGTATTTGTGAGGGAGAGGATTATGGAGTTGGAAGCTCAGTTCAGAGATGCTGCGGTGACAAACCATTTGGTTCAACCAGAGATCGTGGCTGGGAATGGAGAAGGAATCGGGGGCCAAGGAACGGAGTTTGTGGCGGGGCTGAAAACAAGGGCTTCGGTGTTCCCGATGTTTAACTGGAGGAATTTTTGGCTCATCCAGGATTGGATGTCAGACGAGTAACCGGACAACACAAAGGTAGTGGAAGTGTTGAGAGAGGTCGAGCTGGGTGTCAGTCCGTGTACAGAAAGCTTGGAACTAACGGGTGGATGCTGCTTAGTGGTCATCAGTGTGCAAACTAAAGATAGGAACATGGGTAAACCGCCAGAGACCTTCCCGTGTAATCTTTCATATCCTGGAACTAGCGTACAGCAGAGCTCCTGTTCCACGTATCCACATTATTGTTGACTGCGTGATGGCTGATGGAGGTTAATCTCTGCGCGTATTCCACTAGCAGAAGCAACAAAGTCGTCATGCCGGTTTTCTTGAAATGCGGAGATAGCACAGCAGTCATTAATAAATCTGTGACTAAATAAATGACTTGGGCAGCGATGTGAAGAAAGAGATTTTCTGAATAGGCCATATAGGGATTGGGAATGAAAAACTGACGTTCCAGAACAGTGTTGTTGTATTATTTATAAACGGTGTCTGAATGCGCTTCAGTAGTGTGACGTCACATCCATGGTAATTATATGCACATTTGTTTAGCAATTGTAGTGTATATGTGCAACTGTTAAAGTATAGGCTGCTGAAATATTTTGCCTCGCTACGCTGCGCAACCTATATTTTCTGTCCGGGCTACTTTGCTGTGCTCCCATCCTGTGTGTCCCCGGATTCGGTTTAGAAAATATGGTCACCCTAGGGCAGAGGGAAATATGAAAGAGGAAAACATAAGTAGTAGAGAGGGAAAAGATACATGAGAAGTAAATGTCAGACAGAGAGACACAAGAGAGAGAAACCAAAGCAGTGAGTGAGGAAAAAAAATGCTGGGAAAGATAGATTGAGAACGATGAAAAGCATCGTAGGGGCTTCACAGAGACGTAATGGATGCTGAGCCAAAGAAGGAGATATTGGAGCGCTGACCAAGAGCTTGGTCAAAGTAGTGAGTTTTAAGGAGGGTCTTAGAGGAAAAGAAACAGAGGGAGAGCGAAAGATGAAAAAGGAGAGGAAAGAGGGACAGAAGAAGAAAGGGAAAACTAATATGACGAGAGTGAAACGGACAAAAGTTCAGGCAAAGTCGAATCCAATCGATTTACCCCTTCTTTAAACTGCAGGTCTCCGCTGCATCAATACCTGAGAGTTTGAATACTCAGCCTTGGGCACTGCGTATAAATTGGGTGTGATGGGAGGTTGTGTGGGTTGAATCTACAGTGGAGAGTCTCGTACCTCAGTAGAGAGAAGCAATAGGATGTTGGAGGTTGGATTTTTCCAGTAATCCAACCTCCAGTTGATATAATCAATGACTTTTCAATGAAAATCAATGCCGTAAGAACGAAAAGCAAAATCCTGTGGATGCTGGAGACCTGAAATAAGAACAGAACATTTGGGGAACACTCAGCGGGTCAGGCAGCATCTGTGCAGACAGGAAGGTAGGTTAACGTTTCAGGTCGATGACCTTTCGTCACAGCCGGGAGATGTGACAAATGAACGGTCTATGAGGGGGAGCAGAGCCAGGGAAAAGGGGAAGGGGGGAAAAAAAGAATGGCCTGTGATTAGTTGGAAAACAGGAGATGCTTCAATGACTGAAATGATAATGGTGTAAGAAAGAAGTAAGACTTGCATTTCTATAGTGTCTTTCACGACCTCAGGAAATCCCAATAGTACAGCCAATGAAGTACTTTTGAAGTTTGGTCACTCTTGTAATGTAGGAAATGCAGCAACCAAATTTCACACAGCAAGCTCCCACAAACAGCAATGTGAGAATGACCAGATAATCTGATTTTTTGTGATGTTGATTAAGGGATAAATATTGGCCAGGACACCAGGGATAACTCACCTGCTCTTCTTCGAAATAGTGGATAGGATCTTTTACGTCCACTTGAGAGAGTAGACGGGGCCTCGGTTTAACGTCTCATCCGAAAGACAGCACCTCTGACAGTGCAGCGCTCCCTCAGCACTGCACTGGAGTGTCAGCCTAGATTCTTGCACCCAAGTCTCTGGAGTGGGACTTGAACCCACAACCTTCTGACTCAGAGGCGAGAAACCTTGAATAAGCAGCTCATTCACTTCCCTCTTTCCTCATTCACTTCCCTCTCTCCTCATTCACTTCCCTCTCTCCTCAATCACTTCCCTCTCTCCTCAATCACTTTCCTCTCTCCTCATTCACTTCCCTCTCTCCTCAATCACTTCCCTCTCTCCTCAATCACTTCCCTCTCTCCTCAATCACTTCCCTCTCTCCTCAATCACTTCCCTCTCTCCTCAATCACTTCCCTCTCTCCTCAATCACTTCCCTCTCTCCTCAATCACTTCCCTCTTTCCTCATTCACTTCCCTCTCTCCTCAATCACTTCCCTCTCTCCTCAATCACTTCCCTCTCTCCTCATTCACTTCCCTCTCTCCTCAATCACTTCCCTCTCTCCTCAATCACTTCCCTCTCTCCTCAATCACTTCCCTCTCCCCTCAATCACTTCCCTCGCTCCTCAATCACTTCCCTCTCTCCTCAATCACTTCCCTCTCTCCTCAATCACTTCCCTCTCTCCTCAATCGCTTCCCTCTCTCCTCAATCGCTTCCCTCTCTCCTCAATCGCTTCCCTCTCTCCTCAATCGCTTCCCTCTCCCCTCAATCGCTTCCCTCGCTCCTCAATCGCTTCCCTCTCCCCTCAATCGCTTCCCTCTCCCCTCAATCGCTTCCCTCTCCCCTCAATCGCTTCCCTCTCCCCTCAATCGCTTCCCTCTCTCCTCAATCGCTTCCCTCTCTCCTCAATCGCTTCCCTCTCTCCTCAATCGCTTCCCTCTCTCCTCAATCGCTTCCCTCTCTCCTCAATCGCTTCCCTCTCTCCTCAATCGCTTCCCTCGCTCCTCAATCACTTCCCTCTCTCCTCAATCGCTTCCCTCGCTCCTCAATCACTTCCCTCTCTCCTCAATCACTTCCCTCTCTCCTCATTCACTTCCCTCTCTCCTCAATCACTTCCCGCTCTCCTCAATCACTTCCCTCTCTCCTCAATCGCTTCCCTCTCTCCTCAATCGCTTCCCTCGCTCCTCAATCACTTCCCTCTCTCCTCAATCACTTCCCTCTCTCCTCATTCACTTCCCTCTCTCCTCAATCACTTCCCGCTCTCCTCAATCACTTCCCTCTCTCCTCATTCTGTTTACTTCTCTCTCTTTCTCCTCCTTCACTGTTTCCTCTCTTGTTTATTTTGCTTAACGCCTTCTCTCCTCCTGTTCCTTATTCTTTACACTCTCTCCTCTGCTGCTGTTCTTTATTCTTTACACTCTCTCCTCTTTTTTCTCAGCAACACATTTTCACCTTAACTTCATCGCTGCATTGGCACTCCCATGTGCTGTAGGAACCCAGAGCGTGGACTAGCAGAAGAGATGGAGATTAGTGGTGGAGCAGACAGAAGAGCCCCAGAGCAAGGGGCAGCAGACAGGCAAACACCCAGGGCGGGAGATAGCAAGTGAGAAAGATTCGGAGTAGGTGGCTGCCGGTCGGAGAGGCCCAGAGCAAGTGTTAGGTGGGGTAGAGACACCCAGAGAAGAAGGTAGCAAGCAGGGATCTGTAAGAAGGTAAATCCATAAATTATGGAAGGAATATTACTCAAAACGTATCCGATGAATCTTTAACCCCAAATCGACGTCAGAGAATTGGCTGGAAATTGACCATTCCGCTCTGAGATTAGTAAGAGGTCATGATGTATCTTGCCGTTGAACCATTTTATATCGTCATAGAGGCATAACGGCACATGAGGAGGCCATTCGGCCCATCGAGTCTCTGTAGAGCAATCCAGTCAGTCCCATTCCCCCGCTCTATCTCCGTAGCCCTGCAAGTTTATTTCCCTCAAGTGCCTATCCAGTCTCCCCTTGAAAACATTGAGTGTCTCCGCTTCCGCCACTTCCGTCGGCAGTGAATTCCAGGTCATCACCACTCACTGCGTAAAAAAGTTTTTCCTCATGTCCCCCCCTGTATCTCTTGCCCAAAACCTTAAATCTGTGTCCCCTAGTCCTTGTACCATCAACTAGTGGGAACAGCCTTTCCCCGTCTAGCCTATCCAAACCCGTCATAATCTTGTACACCTCTATCAAATCACCCCGCAACCTCCTTTGCTCTAATGAAAACAAATCCAGCTTCTCCAACCTGCCCTTGTAGCTAAGATCCCCCATCCCCAGAACCATTCTGCTCAATCTCCTCTGCACCCTCTCAAGGGCCTTCACATCCTTCCTAAAGTGTGGTGACCAGAACTGGACGCAATACTCCAGTTGTGGCCTAACCAGCGCTTTATAAAGGTTCAGCATAACTTCTCTACTTTTGTACGCAATACCTCTATTTATGAAGCCCAAGATCCCATATGCTTTGTTAACCACTCTCCCAATATGTCCCGCCACCTTCAGGGACCTACGCACATTAACTCCCAGGTCCCTCAGTCCCTGCACACTCATCCAGTCCAAATTATATAAACATTTACACAGGCCAAACCAATCACAGCGAACTAAGTGGATTAGTTAACTTCTTCTTGCCAGAGTCACCAGAGATAAAGTCTGACACAAATCTGTGAACAAAGATTATTTTATTAACATATCCATGGCAACATGATTAATGCCATCATAAAGGTACTGTAATATTAAAGAGCATACAAAGTACCTGGGAGGATATTATTAACTGACAGTCTAAACACGTCATGGCCAGAAAACGCAGTTTGATTATATGACAATATCTCAGCTGTAGGTGGGTTTGGTTTTATAACTGTAGAACGGTTATACTCAGTGTCCAAGATATTTGGCAGGAGGTGACGGCAAACGACAGCAGTGACCTTTAGATGAAGCAATTTGTTTTCTCAGCCTCACCTCACCTCTCCCAGTCTGTGTCACAAGATGCTCTCTTTGTCCTGTCCTTTCTGAGGAGCCGATTGGAGAAGAAGCCAGGGCAGATTCTTAAAGGGGCACCGCTCCCCCTCCCCCTAATACTCAGCAACCTTTGAGAACTCTCACACCCAGTATCTGCCGGACTGGTGTGTTGTGCACCCTCTTGTGATGCGGATTGTCGCAACCTCAACAGTTGCGACAGCCCGTGTGTGACAATCTCCGTAAGTGTAAGTCACTGACGGTCGGTGTCACACCACTAGGGATAAAAGCACCAACGTGAGCTCGGGCAAATGCTCAAGGCAGTGAGAGAGGATATATACGCTGAGTATATTCAAGGCTGAGATAGATTTTTGGACTCTAGGGGAATCGAGGGAATTAGGAATTGGGCGGGAAAGTGGAGTTGAGGTCGAAGATCAGCCATGATCTTATTGAATGGCGGAGCAGGCTCGAGGGGCCGTATGGCCGACTCCTGTTCCTAATTCTTATGTTCTTATGTTCTTAGGAGTGAGTTGCAGGCTCTAACCTCACCTGAGGGTGCAGGTCGCTTGGCTCCAATCCGATGGGAGATAGCTGCACAGGATGGGCATCGGATGGGACTTAGCGCAATGAAGAATGAAATCGGAGAAAGAGGTCGCACAACTGGGTGGCACGGAGCACGAGATTTCAAATCAGCAGCTCTGAGAAATCTCACAGCCTCCAAACTAATTACAGTACAAGTTGGCATTGGGAAAGCGGGCCAGAGCTGGGCTACCAGCTCACATAGAATGGACCTTTTCTGTGATAGTGGATTGGCAGTTAGGATCAGATCAGCCATGATCTTATTGAATGGCGGAGCAGGCTCGAGGGGCCGATTGGCCTACTCCTGCTCCTATTTCTTATGTTCTTATGTTCTTATGTGTGTTTAAACACCCACTCACACAGCACCAAAGACATGAGGAGGATGAAATGGTGCAGGAGGCTTCAGCAGGAGTAGAGTGCGGAAACCCCGGGAAAATGGCGGGATCACCGGGATTTCCGCCGCTCTGTCCTGGAGATTAACCTGTAATTCCTGGAGACTCCAGGACAATCCCGGAGGGTTGGCAACAGTGCCCCTCACCCGAGGGCACCGTGGTTCATCGGGGCCATGCCTAGCTCCGACTGAGCCAAGAGCAGAACCCTCAGAAATGGACCATGGCTAGAACTTGGATGAACCCCACTCCCTCCCCCTCCCTCCCCCCCTCACCACCCACTGTAGCTTTTGCAACACACAGCGTGTCTAAGGGACGAGTTCCAATGCAGGTTGTGTTTCAGTGAACCAGAATGCAGAGTGTGGCGAGGAATATAATAATCCATCTTTTGGCGCAGCATCAAAGGTCTCGACAGAAGGCCTGGCTGTTTTATTGACTATAACAACGCTTCTGAAGTATTCATGATGTAAAGGACTGCAGGATAATCAATGATCTCACTGCTGGAGAGCTGGCACAGAGCAAAAGGTCACTAAAGATGCAAACAATCCTGATGTGGCCAAAATCAGTTGCTATGCGTAAAAAGCAGGGGTTTAACACAGTAGACTACAGCCTTCTAAAAGGCGATATTTGATGCCAAGAGGTTCTAATTCACTTCCTACCTGATGGACGAGCTTGTTCTGAAGGTTTGGGAAATGATAAACTGGCTGAACTTGTCAGAACGTTGGTTCATCGGATTTGCAGACTCTTGATAATCACCGCCAGCTTCTCAGGGCATCTCATGGGCAATAAATGGCCTCCTTGCCAGCGTCGCCCACATCCCGAGAATACATTCGTAAAAATCAAACACTCTTCTTATGAAGGGTAATGGGCCCATTATGGACTTTCTCACTGTCTGTGTGTTTGTACAGGGGCACGTTATGCTTTTAATACCTGTTGATTAGTGTATTCATATTACTTGCCAGAGAGGGAGTGAAGCGAAGGTTCACCAGACTGATTCCTGGGATGGCAGGACTGTCGTATGAGGGGAGATTGGGTCGACTAGGCCTGTATTAACTAGAGTTTAGAAGAATGAGAGGGGATCTCGTGGAAACGTATAAAATTCTGACAGGGCTAGACAGACTGGATGCAGGGAGGATGTTTCCCCTGGCTGGAGGGGGTCTAGAACGAGGGGTCACAGT
The DNA here is from genome assembly GCF_052327205.1 of Somniosus microcephalus. Lineage (NCBI taxonomy): Eukaryota > Metazoa > Chordata > Chondrichthyes > Squaliformes > Somniosidae > Somniosus > Somniosus microcephalus. The sequence continues at coordinate 54,477,056 of NC_141009.1, forward strand.
CTCAGGATACGGGGTAGGACATGTAGGTCTGAGATGAGGAGAAATTTCTTCACTCAGAGGGTGGTGAACCTGTGGAATTCTCTACCACAGAAGGCTGTGGAGGCCAAGTCACTGAATATATTTAAGAAGGAGATAGATAGATTTCTAGACACAAAAGGCATCAAGGGGTATGGGGAGAGAGCGGGAATATGGTATTGAGATAGAGGATCAGCCATGATCATATTGAATGGCGGAGCAGGCTCGACGGGCTGAATGGCCTACTCCTGCTCCTATTTTTCTGTTTTTCTATGTTTCTACTGTTTATTTGTAAATAAATATTGGTCACTTTAGTCTGTAAGTCTCTGGTCTGTGTGCTAATATCCACCCTGTTGAAAATAAATTAGTAACATAACACGAGATTATTAAATCCCATTAACAGATTACTGCAAGAGGGAGACTGTTAACCTTCAAGGACACATGACCTCGAAATGGTGTATAAAATAGATAATTTTCTGGATTGTAGGGGGCAAAGTCTGTTCACAGGAAACAGTGTTGAGAAAGATGACGTTTGTAAAATATCCCCAAAACCTTCGGAGCACTTTTACTATCTCAAGTGTACTGGGGTCAGGTAGACAGTAAATTACCAGCAGTCTGAAAAGTGCTGCAGGGTTATCAATACATGGGGGTCATTATATGTGGATCCCTTTATATATTGAGGGTGCCGCTGGATGTAGCAAGTGTCTCCTGCTGCTGGCCTTAATGGTTGCTGGAGTGGAGGAAGAGCTGGAGGAATTCTTCTTCTTCTTAGGCAGTCCCTCGGAACCGAGGATGACTTGCTTCCACATTAAAAATGAGTTCTCAGGTGACTGATATCAGAGTCCAATGCGGGACCTAGTCTCTGTCACAGGTGGGGCAGACGGTGGTTGAAGGGGCGGGTGGGTGGGGTGCTTGGGTTGACGTGCGCTTCTTCCGCTGTTTGCGCTTGGCTTCCGCTTGCTCCCGGTGAAGAGACTCGAGGTATTCGGCGCCTTCCCGGATGCTTCTCCTCCACTTTGTACGGTCTTGGGCCAGGGATTCCCAGGTGTCGGTGGGGATGTTACACTTTTTCAAGGAGGCTTTGAGGGTGTCCTTGAAGCGTTTCCTCTGCCCACCTGGGGCTCTCTTGCCGTGTCAGAGCTCCGAGTAGAGCGCTTGCTTTGGGAGTCTCGTATCAGGCATGCGAACGATGTGGCCTGTCCATCGGAGCTGATCGAGTGTGGTCAAAGCTTCGATGCTGGGGATGTTGGCCTAAGCGAGAACGCTGATGTTGGTGCGCCTATCTTGCCAATGGATTTGCAGGATCTTGCGGAGGCAGCATTGGTGGTACCTCTCCAGTGCTTTGAGGTGCCTGCTGTACATGGTCCATGTCTCTGAGGCATACAGGAGGGCGGGTATTACTACTGCTCTGTAGACCATGAGCTTGGTGCTGGGTTTGAGGTCCTGGTCTTCAAACACTCTCTTCCTCAGGCGACCGAAGGCTGCACTGGCACACTGAAGGCGGTGTTGGACTTCGTCATCGATGTCTGCCCTTGTTGACAGTAGGCTCCCGAGGTATGGAAAGTGGTCCATGTTGTCCAAGGCCTTGTCATGGATTTTGATAATCGGGGGGCAGTACTGTGTGGTGGGGGCAGGTTGGTAGAGGACCTTTGTCTTATGGGTGTTTAGTGTAAGGAATTCTACTGAGATACCAACAGGCAACAGGTTTCCCTTAGCTCAATGGATGAGCCAATGACCCTGATTGAGAAGGTGTTTACAACCACTTACCAAGGGGCAGACCGCCAGGCAATGAATGATATTAAAAGAAAATACTGCAGATGCTGGAAATCTGAAATAAAAACAGAAAATGCTGGAGAAACTCAGCAGGTCAGGCAGCATCTGTGAAGAGAGAAACAGAGTTAACGTTTCAGGTCGATGACCTTTCGTCAGAACTGGAAAAAAGCAGGAAATGGAACAGATTTTTAAGCAAGTTTAGGGGCTGGGAAAAGGGGGAGGGGGTGAAAGAACAAAAGGGAAGGTCTGTGATAGGATAGAAGGCAGGAGAGGTTAAGAGACATCGAGAGATATTCAAGGCAAAAGGAGATGGTAATGGGACAGGTTAAGAAGTAAGAGGTCTATAGGCTGCAGCTTCATCTACAGAGCAGCCTGCATATCTTAAGCTGGCCAGCACAGTTCAGACCGTCACCTATTCATATGTTTTGATTGAATTGGATTGCAGGATTTCTCGTGTTTAACCGTTGCTCTATTTCAGGGGGATGTTTCGATCGCTGATACGGGGGTAACACTAAGTGACCTGTCGCATTAACGCTACAAGATAAACAGAACCAGTTTTTCCACGTTTTACAGTGTGTACAAGCTCCGATCTGCAGAGCGTTGGTTGCTGATTGGCAATAAGAGAGTTGAAGCAGCAGGTGGACAGCTCTCTGGGACTTGCCCGCTGACCCACCACACATGGCCTTTTCTTCATTTCTAACTGCCAAGTAACATCTGAGAGAGCGGCAACTAAGCACTTGAAGCAACCCGACCTAAATAGGGAATAATTACCGCTAATGTAAGCAGGGTACAGTTACCACTGACCTAAGTAGGGTACAGTTACCACTGACCTAAACAAGATACAGTTACCACTGACCTAAGCAGGGTACAGTTACCACTGACCTAAGCAGGGTACAGTTACCACTGACCTAAGCAGGGTACAGTTACCACTGACCTAAGCAGGGTACAGTTACCACTGACCTAAGTAGGGTACAGTTACCACTGACCTAAACAAGATACAGTTACCACTGACCTAAACAAGATACAGTTACCACTGACCTAAGCAGGGTACAGTTACCACTGACCTAAGCAGGGTACAGTTACCACTGACCTAAGCAGGGCACAGTTACCACTGACCTAAGCAGGGTACAGTTACCACTGACCTAAGCAGGGTACAGTTGCCACTGACCTAAGTAGGGTACAGTTACCACTGACCTAAACAAGATACAGTTACCACTGACCTAAGCAGGGTACAGTTACCACTGACCTAAGCAGGGTACAGTTACCACTGACCTAAGCAGGGTACAGTTACCACTGACCTAAGCAGGGTACAGTTACCACTGACCTAAGCAGGGTACAGTTACCACTGACCTAAACAAGATACAGTTACCACTGACCTAAGCAGGGTACAGTTACCGCTGACCTAAGCAGGGTACAGTTACCACTGACCTAAGCAGGGTACAGTTACCACTGACCTAAACAAGATACAGTTACCACTGACCTAAGCAGGGTACAGTTACCACTGACCTAAGTAGGGTACAGTTACCACTGACCTAAGCAGGGTACAGTTACCACTGACCTAAACAAGATACAGTTACCACTGACCTAAACAAGATACAGTTACCACTGACCTAAGCAGGGTACAGTTACCACTGACCTAAGCAGGGTACAGTTACCACTGACCTAAACAAGATACAGTTACCACTGACCTAAGCAGGGTACAGTTACCACTGACCTAAACAAGATACAGTTACCACTGACCTAAACAAGATACAGTTACCACTGACCTAAGCAGGGTACAGTTACCACTGACCTAAACAAGATACAGTTACCACTGACCTAAGCAGGGTACAGTTACCACTGACCTAAACAAGATACAGTTACCACTGACCTAAGCAGGGTACAGTTACCACTGACCTAAGCAGGGTACAGTTACCACTGACCTAAGCAGGGTACAGTTACCACTGACCTAAACAAGATACAGTTACCACTGACCTAAACAAGATACAGTTACCACTGACCTAAACAAGATACAGTTACCACTGACCTAAGCAGGGTACAGTTACCACTGACCTAAGCAGGGTACAGTTACCACTGACCTAAGCAGGGTACAGTTACCACTGACCTAAGCAGGGTACAGTTACCGCTGACCTAAGCAGGGTACAGTTACCACTGACCTAAACAAGATACAGTTACCACTGACCTAAACAAGATACAGTTACCACTGACCTAAGCAGGGTACAGTTACCACTGACCTAAGCAGGGTACAGTTACCACTGACCTAAACAAGATACAGTTACCACTGACCTAAGCAGGGTACAGTTACCACTGACCTAAACAAGATACAGTTACCACTGACCTAAACAAGATACAGTTACCACTGACCTAAGCAGGGTACAGTTACCACTGACCTAAACAAGATACAGTTACCACTGACCTAAGCAGGGTACAGTTACCACTGACCTAAACAAGATACAGTTACCACTGACCTAAGCAGGGTACAGTTACCACTGACCTAAGCAGGGTACAGTTACCACTGACCTAAGCAGGGTACAGTTACCACTGACCTAAACAAGATACAGTTACCACTGACCTAAACAAGATACAGTTACCACTGACCTAAACAAGATACAGTTACCACTGACCTAAGCAGGGTACAGTTACCACTGACCTAAGCAGGGTACAGTTACCACTGACCTAAGCAGGGTACAGTTACCACTGACCTAAGCAGGGTACAGTTACCGCTGACCTAAGCAGGGTACAGTTACCACTGACCTAAACAAGATACAGTTACCACTGACCTAAGCAGGGTACAGTTACCACTGACCTAAGCAGGGTACAGTTACCACTGACCTAAGCAGGGTACAGTTACCACTGACCTAAGCAGGGTACAGTTACCACTGACCTAAGCAGGGTACAGTTACCACTGACCTAAGCAGGGTACAGTTACCACTGACCTAAGCAGGGTACAGTTACCACTGACCTAAGTAGGGTACAGTTACCACTGACCTAAGCAGGGTACAGTTACCACTGACCTAAGTAGGGTACAGTTACCACTGACCTAAGCAGGGTACAGTTACCACTGACCTAAGCAGGGTACAGTTACCACTGACCTAAGCAGGGTACAGTTACCACTGACCTAAGCAGGGTACAGTTACCACTGACCTAAGCAGGGTACAGTTACCACTGACCTAAGCAGGGTACAGTTACCACTGACCTAAACAAGATACAGTTACCACTGACCTAAGCAGGGTACAGTTACCACTGACCTAAGCAGGGTACAGTTACCACTGACCTAAGCAGGGTACAGTTACCACTGACCTAAGCAGGGTACAGTTACCACTGACCTAAGCAGGGTACAGTTACCACTGACCTAAGCAGAGTACAGTTACCACTGACCTAAGCAGGGTACAGTTACCACTGACCTAAGCAGGGTACAGTTACCACTGACCTAAACAAGGTACAGTTACCACTGACCTAAACAAGATACAGTTACCACTGACCTAAGCAGGGTACAGTTACCACTGACCTAAGCAGGGTACAGTTACCACTGACCTAAGCAGGGTACAGTTACCACTGACCTAAGCAGGGTACAGTTACCACTGACCTAAGCAGGGTACAGTTACCACTGACCTAAGCAGGGTACAGTTACCACTGACCTAAGCAGGGTACAGTTACCACTGACCTAAGCAGGGTACAGTTACCACTGACCTAAGCAGGGTACAGTTACCGCTGACCTAAGCAGGGTACAGTTACCGCTGACCTAAGCAGGGTACAGTTACCGCTGACCTAAGCAGGGTACAGTTACCGCTGACCTAAGCAGGGTACAGTTACCGCTGACCTAAGCAGGGTACAGTTACCACTGACCTAAGCAGGGTACAGTTACCACTGACCTAAGCAGGGTACAGTTACCACTGACCTAAGCAGGGTACAGTTACCACTGACCTAAGCAGGGTACAGTTACCACTGACCTAAGCAGAGTACATGACTTTCAATGGACTAAATCCAGTGTGCCCGACAAGCATCTTCAGAACCCACCTTAAGGCTATAGTGGGTTGACCGAAGGAGTCTAACTTACACCAATAACTAAATGGTGGCACTGTTGTAGAATGGGGTCTAGAAACATAGAAAAATAGGAGCAAGAGTAGGCCATTCGGCCCTTTGAGCCTGCTCCGCCATTCAATATGATCATGGCTGATCTTCTATCTCAATACCATATTCCCGCTCTCTCTCCATACCCCTTGATGCCTTTTGTGTCTAGAAATCTATCTATCTCCTTAAATATATTCAGTGACTTGGCCTCCACAGCCTTCTATGGTAGAGAATTCCACAGGTTCACCACCCTCTGAGTGAAGAAATTTCTCCTCATCTCAGTCCTAAATGTCCTACCCCGTACCCTGAGGCTGTGACCCCTCATTCTAGACCCCCCCCCCCCACAGCCTGCATCCAGTCTGTCTAGCCCTGTCAGAATGTTATATGTTTCAATGAGATCCCCACTCATTATTCTACACTTTAGTGAATACAGGCCTAGTCGACCCAATCTCTCCTCATACGACAGTCCTGCCGTCCCAGGAATCAGTCTGGTGAACCTTTGCTGCACTCCCTCTCTGGCAAGTATATCCTTCCTTAGGTAAGGAGACCAAAACTGCACACAGTACTCCAGGTGTGGTCTCACCAAGGCCACGCCTGGGTCTGGACTGTGTGGGTCCTGCAGAGTGGTCTACACCCTAGGTCTGCCCCCAAAACATTATCCCATCTTTTCTCTTTTCCAGATGCTGACTGACCAACAGTGTATTCCCAACATTTTCTGTCCTTACAGCAAATACAATTGCTGACTTGGAAATAGAATCATATGGGCCCAATGTTGTGGCTTGTGTGGGAAATGGTCAGATTCCCCCGAATGTGGGGTTCTGACCCACAAAAAAATGGGTCAGCCAGCTGCACGCAATTTTCCCTCAAGTGGCCAATTAATTCCCAGCGTGTGGGCAGCCTTGCTAATTGTCCATTTCCAGTCAGGAAGCCCCATAGTATGATGTCATCATTCGTGGTGCTTTCAAGGTCCACAGCAAGCACTGCATCCTCTGAAGGCTTCCAAACGAACCATACAGGATGGCAGAGGAGCCTGCAGCAGCTGTGGCCAGTGCCAGACCCCGAGCTGCCTCCAAATTCGACGAAGCTTCACTGCAGGCATTATTGGATGGGGTTAGGGCCCACAGGGAGGTCCTCTTCCCTAGGTCAGGCAGGAAGAGGCCTCCCACTGAAACCAAGGCTGCATGGATGCAGGTGTCAGCAGATGTCAACTCGAATGTGCATGTAACCTTGGCATTACATCTCTCCTCTACTCCCCCACAGGACCATCCAGAGCCCCCGTCCCCACTGTGGAGGAGGAAGAGGAGGTGCAGCCAGACTCCTCAGAGGAAGCTCCAACCTCTGAGGGCGCAGCGTCAGCAGAAGTAAGCGCACCCAGCACCAGCGCAGACACTCACACTTCGGGGGGACCTTCGGGACATAGAGTAGTGTTGTCACCTGGTGCTTCACAGCTCACAAGTGAGCCTCAGCAGATTCTGGAGACAGGGACAGCAGTGGAGAGTCCTCGTCGGAGGGCACAGGACTCTGCCAGCTCAGCTCAGCTGTGCTGCATGTCGACCCTCTGCCTCTGGGTCCATCCGCAAGAGAAGAGGTGATAGATCTCCATGCACAGATGCAGGAGTCTCTGGCAGGTTTTGTCTCCAGGGTCGCTGCGAGTGTGGAGCGAATGGAGGAGTCCATAGCGACCATGAGCAGAACCTTTGTGGAGTCATTGGCGCATGAACGCATCACCATGGAAAGGTTGGCAACCTCCATGGAGGAGATAACTCGCCAGGGTACAGAAAACAAGGTGAGTGCTCATAAGAGAATGACATCTCTTGAGCAGCGTTGGCCATCTATTGAACAGAGAAACCAGACCTTCATGAAAGTCCTTCTGAGTAGGACTGCCAGTGCAGAAACGGATCCCCATGGCCCCCGAAAGTGCAGCAAGGTGCTCTCAAGCCACTTCCAAGCGCTGGCCCCTTCTGGCCTGTGCAGCTTCAGGTGAGTGAACCTGGTGCTCCTGGTGCTCATCATGCTGTTCCTGGTTCTGCTGCTGCCGCCTCTGCTGCTGGAGATCCTCTAATGGCAAGAAGGGAAGGAAAAAAAGGCGTCCCATGCTTCTCGTAGATGCCTCCGCTGAGGAAGCGCTGAGTGAGGGTGGCGAGAGGGGCTTCCCAGGAGATCACATTGGAGAAGTGTGTGAGGCTCCAACCTTCCACAGCTGTGCCTAAGCCTTGAAGAAGTAGCCCCAAACCTGCAACAACAAGGTCCTTCACCAAACAAATGCTGTCCCTTTAAATCGCAGCTTTCCCGAATGACCTGCAGCTGACAGCAAGCAAGCCGGCAAGCTTCACGGCAGGTTTCATCAGCGGGGTTCCCCACAGGCGTGTTTAGCATGGGGAACCCCACAAAATCGCAACGGCCCCTGAAAATCGGCTTAAACATGGAAATAAGTGGTAATTAGTGTTCCGACGGCCAGTCCCGCCAGCGGCGGGCGGGACTGAATCGGGTCACGGAGAAACGGCAGTCCGAAAGTCGGACGGGGCGGGGAATCAGGCGGGGGGGGGTGGTCGCAACCCCCTATTTCGGCGATTTTCGGCCCCCGGCCGCATGAAAACCCGCCCGACGACTGGAAGAAAATCGGGGCCATAGAATCACACAGCACGGAAGGAGGCCTTTCCACCCATCCTGCCTGTGCCGGCTCTGAGCTCCCCACTCCCCAGCTCTTTCCCCAGAGCCCTGCAAATTTACCCCCTTCAAGAATTTATCAAAATGCCTTTTGAAAGTTACTATTGAATCATCTCCCGCCACTCTTTCAGGCAGTGCATTCCAGATCACGACAACTCGCTGTGTAAAAAGAAATTCTCCTTATTTCCCCCTTGGTTGTTTTGCCAATTACCTTATATCGGTGTCCTTCAGTTACCGACCCTCCCGCCAGTAAAAACAGTTTCTCTTTATTTACTGTATCTAAACCTCTCACAATTTTGAACACCTGTATGAAATATTCCTTTAACCTTAGGGGCACAGGGAGCGACTGACTAAACAAGCAACGTCTGCAACCGCAGAATATTCCCTCAACAGATGTTACAAATTGTCTCTTTTGTCCCTCGCCTAGCGATACAAGTATGAGACGGGCAGCTTATAGAGAGCGCGTGGCAGCGACTTAATGGAGCAGATCGAAACTCAACAGACGTAATACCCAGAGGCTCATGATCAGAGCAAGGTTGAATCACTGCCTTAAGCTTACCTCAGCTATTTAAAATAGTGGCTATTTTTCCTCTATTCTAATCTTAATTTTTGTCTAATGACCATTGTGTGGTGGGGGCACTGAACGTGACTGAGGTTCTGTGTACGACACAAGCCCTGAAGGCATCACATGATTATTATGGGCGATTTATTCAGATCACTGGGAAATAGCCCATATGTTATATATTGTATATAAATGTTGTATGTTTACCAATTTTTTTTAAATGCGCCCATCTGAATCTGCAAACTCTACTGCATCAATGGGTTTGATGAGCAAGTGAATATTCAGAGACTAAAGCATCTGTTATCGGATCCAGACATGGGTTTCTGTCACCTGTGGCCTGCAGATTCAGGCATTTTGTGTGTGCTGGAGGGGGTGGGGGTGGAGTGGGGGCACGGGCATCAATCCCTCTGCCGGAATGGTAAGCCCCGACGTGCACCTGATATTGGGCCGCAGGCCTCATTGCCATCGAGCCGCTGAGCTGCCGGGAGCAACAGGCCATCGAGCCGGCGAAGCAGGATGAAGGATCGGGCCACTGTGACACCAGCAACTGCCCTCGGGTAAGTGGTAAAAGGGGACTGGGAACAGGGGGTGATCGGGGGGGGGGTGTTCAGGGGGGGGTGATCGGGGGGGGGGTTGATCGGGGGTGTGATCGGGGGAGTGATCAGGGGGGTGATCGGGGGGTGATCGGGGGGGGGTGATCGGGGAGTGATCGGGGGGTGTGATCGGGGGGGGTGATCGGGGAGTGATCGGGGGGGTGATCGGGGGGGGTTGATCGGGGGTGATCGGGGAGTGATCGGGGGGTGTGATCGGGGGGGGTGATTGGGGGGTGATCGGGGGGGTGATGGGGGTAATCGGGGGGGTGATGGCGGGATGATCGGGGGGGGTGATCAGGGGGAGGGGGTGATCGGGGGGGTGATCGGGGGTAATCGGGGGGGTGATGGCGGGATGATCAGGAGGGATGATCGGGGGGAGGGGGTAATCGGGGGGGTGATGGCGGGATGATCAGGAGGGATGATCGGGGGGTGATCAGGGGGAGGGGGGTGATCGGGGGGGGTGATCAGGGGGGTGATCAGGGGGAGGGGGTGATCGGGGGGGTGGTCGGGGGGTGATCGGGGGGGTGATCGGGGGGGTGATCGGGGGGTGATCGGGGGGGTGATCGGGGGGTGATCAGGGGGGGTGATCGGGGGGTGATCGGGGGGGGTGGTCGGGGGGGTGGTCGGGGGGTGATCGGGGGGGTGATCGGGGGGGTGATCGGGGGGGGTGATCGGGGGAGTGATCAGGGGGGGTGATCGGGGGGTGATCGGGGGGGTGATGGGGGGGCGATCGGGGGGGCGATCGGGGGGTGATCGGGGGGGTGATCGGAGGTGATCGGGGGGTGATCGGGGGGGTGATCGGGGGGGGTGATCGGGGGGGTGATCGGGGTGTGATCGGGGGGTGATCAGGGGAGGGGGTGATCGGGGGGGTGATCGGGGGGGTGATCGGGGGGGGTGATCGGGGGGTGATCGGGGGGGGTGATCAGGGGGGTGATCGGGGGGGGGGGTAGCAGAGACCATGGGGAGGTAGTGATGGTGATCACGGTTGGGGGGGGGAGCGGCCCAACTTCTTTGAATGTGCCGTCGAGAGGGTCACTCCTGCTCCACCCAGCTCCACATTCCGTTAAGTATATTTGAAACACTTACCTTGTTGCTTGCGGCAGCAGAGGCTCCTTTAAGGACGTCCTGTTAAGTCGCTTGTAGACCTGGTTTTCCTGAGTGCAGGCAATGCCTGCTGCCCCAGGGCGAACCAACCTTGCAGTGGGGACCTCAGACAGGCGTTCGGTCTCTTATTTGTAATATGCAAAGGGCCTAACACCTGTTTTAGGCATGGGCACTGCCCGCTGATTTTTTTACTTTTGCCAATATACCGGCCTCGCACTCCCGGCTCGTGATGAGCGGCCACATCCTGCCCATCATATTGGAGGCTTAGGAGGCCGCTTAGCGCCCAGAGAAATGGGCGTAGCACGGCCGATATTCTAGGCCTATGTCTTTATAAATGTAGGAAGTCACACAACACCAGTTTATAGTCCAACAGCTTTATTTGAAATCACAAGCTTTCGGAGCGCTGCTCCTTCGTCAGGTGAGGAGCAGCGCTCCGAAAGCTTGTGATTTCAAATAAAGCTGTTGGACTATAACCTGGTGTTGTGTGACTTCCTACATTTGTCCACCCCAGTCCAACACCGGCATCTCCACATTGTCTTTATAGACATTGCCTGTGCTCCATATTGAGTTGGAGTCACTGACAGACATCTGGAGTGCCTCGTCCAAGATACAACACCTTCTCGAACAAGGGGGGCATAACCTTAAAATTAGAGCCAGGCCGTTCAGGGGTGATGTCAGGAAGCACTTCTTCACACAAAGGGTAGCGGAAATCTGGAACTCTCTTCCCCCAGAAAGCTGCTGAAGCTGGGGATCACTTGAACATGAGATTGCTAAATTTTTGTTGGGTAAGGGTATTAAGGGATGTGCAACCAAAGTGGGTAGATGGGAGTTAAGATGCAGATCAGCCATGATCTCGTTAAATGGCGGAACAGGCTCGAGGGGCCGAATGGTCTTCTGCTCCAAAATGGATTCCATTACTATCTCCTGATCTTGATTTCTAATCGGGGACCAGCGCACGTGAGCTGGGCCCTGTCCTCGCCTGAACTCCACACTTCCAACAGGCTCACAGCT